>NC_140987.1:274922927-275377927 GCF_052327205.1 Somniosus microcephalus
AAATTGTGCCCACGGTATCCCAAAAACATTCAAAATTCCGCTCATTAAATGGAAAAGTTCCGCTCATTTGCTCATTAGCATTGAGTGACGTGAAGTTTGACCAATCGTGCGGTCGAGCGACCTGACAGTTGACCGACGGTTGACCAATCGCTGCATCATGGGAGCGGGTTAATTGCGCGTGCGGGCGGGCCATTCTACAGTTGAGTGTTGAGTGACTTGACGATTGACCTATCCTACAGCTCAGTGACCTGAAGGTTGACCAATCGGTGCTTGTGTGGGCGGGCCTTATCATTCTGAACCGAGGTGAGTGGCCACCATCTTGATTCTTCACGATTCTTTTTCCACACTTTCTGTGTGTTATGGAACTAAGGAAAATAACAATTTATTTGAGTTTTAAATTGTACTTAGCAACAGTAGGAAATGAAGTGATCCCCTGCCCTTTGCCCGGAGGCTCGCCTACTTTGACGGCCATTTCGAGCGGCTGTGCCGGCGCCGGGCGCGGCCTAGCAGCCCGGGATGCCTGGGCCTCGAGTTGCGGGCCGTGCCAGGAGCCGCCGCACACAAAACTTCCCCGCGGCGTCAACAGCCTCGCCCCAGAGCCCGACCCAAAGCCACCAGGTCACCGGCCGTGGCGGGCCGTGCCAGGAGCTGCAGCGCACAAATCTTCCCCGCGGCGTCAACAGCCCCGCCCCAGAGCCCGACCCAAAGTCACCAGGTCACCGGGCGCGGCGGGCCGTACCGGGAGCTGCCGCGCTCAAAAACTTCCCCGCGGCGTCGACAAACCAGACCCAAAGCCACCAGGTCACCGGCCGTGCCGCGAGCTGCCACGCACAAAATCTCCCCACGGCGTCAACAGCCCCGCCCCAGAGCCCGACCCAAAGCAATCAGGTAAGCGGCCGCGGCGGCACAGTCTCTCTCTCCCTCTCTCACACTCCCAATCTCTCTCTCTCTCACACTCCCAATCTCTCTCTCTCTCTCACACTCCCATTCTCTCTCTCTCACACTCCCAATCTCTCTCTCTCACACTCGCAATCTCTCTCTCTCTTTCACACTCCCAATCTCTCTCTCTCACACTCCCAATCTCTCTCTCTCTCACACTCCCAATCTCTCGCTCTCTCTCTCATATTCTCAGTCTCTCTCTCTCACACTCTCAATCTCTCTCTCTCTCACACTCCCAGTCTCTCTCTCTCACACTCCCAATCTCTCTCTCTCTCTCTCTCACTCCCAATCTCTCTCTCTCACACTCACAATCTCTCTCTCTTTCACACTCCCAATCTCTCTCTCTTTCACACTCCCAATCTCTCTCTCTCTCACACTCCCAATCTCTCTCTCTCTCACACTCCCAATCTCTCTCTCTCTCTCACACTCCCATTCTCTCTCTCTCACACTCCAATCTCTCTCTCTCACACTCGCAATCTCTCTCTCTCTTTCACACTCCCAATCTCTCTCTCTCACACTCCCAATCTCTCTCTCTCTCACACTCCCAATCTCTCGCTCTCTCTCTCATATTCTCAGTCTCTCTCTCTCACACTCTCAATCTCTCTCTGTCTCTCACTCCCAGTCTCTCTCTCTCACACTCCCAATCTCTCTCTCTCTCTCACACTCCCAATCTCTCTGTCAAACTCCCAATCTCTCTCTCTCTCACTCACAGCCTCTCTCTCTCACACTCCCAATCTCTCTGTCTCTCACACTCCCTGTCTCTCTCTCTCTCTCTCCCAGTCTCTCTCTCTCTCACTCCCAGTCTCTCTCTCTCTCTCTCACACTCCCAGTCTCTCTCTCTCTCACACACTCCCAGTCTCTCTCTCTCTCTCTCACACACAATTTTTTTTTTTTTTTTTTTTTTTTACAATTTAAATCGCTTTATTGGCATGATAAGTTACATCTTATGTTGCCAAAGCATCAAAATACATTTATGGTTTAGCACATAAACGCAGTTCTATTCATACAGTGTATAAACAGGTATATCCCTGAGTGTATAAATATACATTCGCATTGTTTATATATATTTTTTTCTTAGTTTACTGGTTGTCCCTCTGTTCATGGCAAGCTGTAACATAGTGCGCCGCCAGTGTTATACAGCTTCTCTCCTCTCCCAGTAGGAATGGGAGTTTTTGGTTGTCATTCAGATTTCTGAAATCAGGGCATATTTGTGAGAATTTTTGGTAGAAATTCTCCCTGATGCCCTGATATTTTCCAAGTCTCTCTCTCTCTCACACTCCCAATCTCTCTCTCTCTCACACTCCCAAACTCTCTCTCTCACGCACTCCCACTCTCTCTCTCTCTCTCACTCTCAGTCTCTCTCTCACACTCCCAGTCTCTCTCTCTCTCACACACTCCCACTCTCTCTCTCTTTCATACTCCCAGTCTCTCTCTCTCACACACTCCCAGTCTCTCTCTCTCACACTCCCAGTCTCTCTCTCACTCCCAGTCTCTCTCACACACACTCCCAGTCTCTCTCTCTCTCACACTCCCAGTCTCTCTCTCTCTCACACTCCCAATCTCTCTCTCACACTCCCAATCTCTCTCTCTCACACTCCCAATCTCTCTCTCTCACTCCCAGTCTCTCTCTCTCTCTCACTCCCAGTCTCTCTCTCTCTCTCGCACTCCCAGTCTCTCTCTCTCTCTCGCACTCCCAGTCTCTCTCTCTCTCACTCCGAATCTCTCACTCTCACACTCCCAATCTCTCTCTCTCACACTCCCAATCTCTCTCTCTCACACTCCCAATCTCTCTCTCTGACACTCCCAATCTCTCTCTCACACTCCCAATCTCTCTCTCTCTCACACTCCCAATCTCTCTCTCTCTCACATTCCCAATCTTTCTCTCTGACACTCCCAATCTCTCTCTCTCTCTCACACTCCCAATCTCTCTCTCTCTCACTCTCAATCTCTCTCTCTCTCACACTCCCAATCTCTCTCTCTCTCTCACACTCTCAATCTCTCTCTCTCTCACACTCCCAGTCTCTCTCTCTCACACTCCCAGTCTCTCTCTCTCACATTCCCAGTCTCTCTCTCACACTCCCAATCTCCCTCTCTCACACTCCCAATCTCTCTCACTCTCACAATCCCAATCTCTCTCTCTCTCACTCCCAGTCTCTCTCTCTCTCTCTCACACTCCCAGTCTCTCTCTCTCACACACTCCCAGTCTCTCTCTCTCTCACACTCCCAATCTCTCTCTCTCACACTCCCAAACTCTCTCTCTCACGCACTCCCACTCTCTCTCTCTCTCTCACACTCCCAGTCTCTCTCACACACACTCCCAGTCTCTCTCTCTCACACACTCCCACTCTCTCTCTCTCTCTCTCTCACTCTCAGTCTCTCTCTCACACTCCCAGTCTCTCTCTCTCTCACACACTCCCACTCTCTCTCTCTTTCACACTCCCAGTCTCTCTCTCTCACACACTCCCATTCTCTCTCTCTCACACTCCCAGTCTCTCTCTCACTCCCAGTCTCTCTCTCTCACACTCCCAGTCTCTCTCTCTCTCACAAACTCCCACTCTCTCTCTCTCTCTCACACTCCCAGTCTCTCTCTCTCACACTCCCAGTCTCTCTCACACTCCCAGTCTCTCTCTCTCACACTCCTAATCTCTCTCTCTCACATACTCCCAGTCTCTCTCTCTCACACACCCAGTCTCTCTCTCTCACACTCCCAATCTCTCTCTCTCACACTCCCAATCTCTCTCACTCTCACAATCCCAATCTCTCTCTCTCTCACTCCCAGTCTCTCTCTCTCTCTCTCACACTCCCAGTCTCTCTCTCTCACACACTCCCAGTCTCTCTCTCTCTCACACTCCCAATCTCTCTCTCTCTCACACTCCCAAACTCTCTCTCTCACGCACTCCCACTCTCTCTCTCTCTCTCACACTCCCAGTCTCTCTCACACACACTCCCAGTCTCTCTCTCTCACACACTCCCACTCTCTCTCTCTCTCTCTCACTCTCAGTCTCTCTCTCACACTCCCAGTCTCTCTCTCTCTCACACACTCCCACTCTCTCTCTCTTTCACACTCCCAGTCTCTCTCTCTCACACACTCCCATTCTCTCTCTCTCACACTCCCAGTCTCTCTCTCACTCCCAGTCTCTCTCTCTCACACTCCCAGTCTCTCTCTCTCTCACAAACTCCCACTCTCTCTCTCTCTCTCACACTCCCAGTCTCTCTCTCTCACACTCCCAGTCTCTCTCACACTCCCAGTCTCTCTCTCTCACACTCCTAATCTCTCTCTCTCACATACTCCCAGTCTCTCTCTCTCACACACCCAGTCTCTCTCTCTCACACTCCCAATCTCTCTCTCTCACACTCCCAATCTCTCTCTCACACACTCCCAGTCTCTCTCTCTCACATACTCCCAGTCTCTCTCTCTCACACTCCCAGTCTCTCTCTCTCACACTCCCAATCTCTCTCTCTCTCTCTCTCACTCCCAATCTCTCTCTCTCACACTCACAATCTCTCTCTCTTTCACACTCCCAATCTCTCTCTCTCTCACACTCCCAATCTCTCTCTCTCACACTCCCAATCTCTCTCTCTCACACTCCCAGTATCTCTCTCTCACACTCCCAGTCTCTCTCTCTCACACTCCCAATCTCTCTCTCTCTCACACTTCCAATCTCTCTCTCTCTCACACTCCCAATCTCTCTCACTCACACTCCCAATCTCTCTCTCTCTCACACTCCCAATCTCTCTCTCTCACACAGTCCCACTCTCTCTCTCTCCCTCTCACACTCCCAGTCTCTCTCTCTCTTTCACACACACTCCCAATCTCTCTCTCTCACACTCCCAATCTCTCTCTCTCACTCCCAGTCTCTCTCTCTCTCACTCCCAGTCTCTCTCTCTCTCTCGCACTCCCAGTCTCTCTCTCTCTCACTCCCAATCTCTCTCTCTCACACACTCCCAATCTCTCTCTCTTACACTCCCAATCTCTCTCTCTCACACTCCCAATATCTCTCTCTGACACTCCCAATCTCTCTCTCTCTCACACTCCCAATCTCTCTCTCTCTCACACTCCCAATCTCTCTCTCTCTCACATTCCCAATCTCTCTCTCTGACACTCCCAATCTCTCTCTCTCTCTCACACTCCCAATCTCTCTCTCTCTCACTCTCAATCTCTCTCTCTCTCACACTCCCAATCTCTCTCTCTCTCTCACACTCCCAATCTCTCTCTCTCTCACACTCCCAGTCTCTCTCTCTCACATTCCCAGTCTCTCTCTCACACTCCCAATCTCCCTCTCTCACACTCCCAATCTCTCTCACTCTCACAATCCCAATCTCTCTCTCTCACACTCCCAATCTCTCTCTCTCACACTCCCAGTCTCTCTCTCTCACATACTCCCAGTCTCTCTCTCTCACACTCCCAGTCTCTCTCTCTCACACTCCCAATCTCTCTCTCTCTCTCTCACTCCCAATCTCTCTCTCTCACACTCACAATCTCTCTCTCTTTCACACTCCCAATCTCTCTCTCTCTCCCACTCCCAATCTCTCTCTCTCACACTCCCAATCTCTCTCTCTCACACTCCCAGTATCTCTCTCTCACACTCCCAGTCTCTCTCTCTCACACTCCCAATCTCTCTCTCTCTCACACTTCCAATCTCTCTCTCTCACACTCCCAATCTCTCTCTCTCACACTCCCAATCTCTCTGTCACTCACACTCCCAATCTCTCTCTCTCACACAGTCCCACTCTCTCTCTCTCCCTCTCACACTCCCAGTCTCTCTCACACACTCCCACTCTCTCTCTCTCTCTCACTGTCAGTCTCTCTCTCTCACACTCCCAGTCTCTCTCTCTCTCACACACTCCCACTCTCTCTCTCTCACACTCCCAGGCTCTCTCTCACTCCCAGTCTCTCTCTCTCACACTCCCAGTCTCTCGCTCTCTCACACACTCCCACTCTCTCTCTCTCTCTGTCTCTCACACTCCCAGTCTCTCTCTCTCTCACACTCCCAGTCTCTCTCACACTCCCAGTCTCTCTCTCTCACACTCCCAATCTCTCTCTCACACACTCCCAGTCTCTCACTCACACTCACAATCTCTCTCTCTCTCACTCACAGCCTCTCTCTCTCACACTCCCAATCTCTCTGTCTCTCACACTCCCTGTCTCTCTCTCTGTCTCTCCCTGTCTCTCTCTCTCTCACTCCCAGTCTCTCTCTCTCTCTCTCACACTCCCAGTCTCTCTCTCTCTCACACACTCCCAGTCTCTCTCTCTCTCTCTCTCACACACACTCCCAGTCTCTCTCTCTCTCACACTCCCAATCTCTCTCTCTCTCACTCCCAAACTCTCTCTCTCACGCACTCCCACTCTCTCTCTCTCTCTCACTCTCAGTCTCTCTCTCACACTCCCAGTCTCTCTCTCTCTCACACACTCCCACTCTCTCTCTCTTTCACACTCCCAGTCTCTCTCTTTCACACACTCCCAGTCTCTCTCTCTCACACTCCCAGTCTCTCTCTCACTCCCAGTCTCTCTCACACACACTCCCAGTCTCTCTCTCTCTCACACTCCCAGTCTCTCTCTCTCTCACACTCCCAATCTCTCTCTCACACTCCCAATCTCTCTCTCTCACACTCCCAATCTCTCTCTCTCACTCCGAATCTCTCTCTCTCACACACTCCCAATCTCTCTCTCTCACACTCCCAATCTCTCTCTCTGACACTCCCAATCTCTCTCTCTGACACTCCCAATCTCTCTCTCTCTCACACTCCCAATCTCTCTCTCTCTCACACTCCCAATCTCTCTCTCTCTCACATTCCCAATCTTTCTCTCTGACACTCCCAATCTCTCTCTCTCTCTCACACTCCCAATCTCTCTCTCTCTCACTCTCAATCTCTCTCTCTCTCACACTCCCAATCTCTCTCTCTCTCACACTCTCAATCTCTCTCTCTCTCACACTCCCAGTCTCTCTCTCTCACATTCCCAGTCTCTCTCTCACACTCCCAATCTCCCTCTCTCACACTCCCAATCTCTCTCACTCTCACAATCCCAATCTCTCTCTCTCTCACTCCCAGTCTCTCTCTCTCTCTCTCACACTCCCAGTCTCTCTCTCTCTCTCTCACACTCCCAGTCTCTCTCTCTCTCTCTCTCACACACTCCCAGTCTCTCTCTCTCTCACACTCCCAATCTCTCTCTCTCTCACACTCCCAAACTCTCTCTCTTACGCACTCCCACTCTCTCTCTCTCTCTCACACTCCCAGTCTCTCTCACACACACTCCCAGTCTCTCTCTCTCACACACTCCCACTCTCTCTCTCTCTCTCTCTCACTCTCAGTCTCTCTCTCACACTCCCAGTCTCTCTCTCTCTCACACACTCCCACTCTCTCTCTCTTCCACACTCCCAGCCTCTCTCTCTCACACACTCCCATTCTCTCTCTCTCACACTCCCAGTCTCTCTCTCACTCCCAGTCTCTCTCTCTCACACTCCCAGTCTCTCTCTCTCTCACAAACTCCCACTCTCTCTCTCTCTCTCACACTCCCAGTCTCTCTCTCTCACACTCCCAGTCTCTCTCACACTCCCAGTCTCTCTCTCTCACACTCCCAATCTCTCTCTCTCACACTCCCAATCTCTCTCTCTCACACTCCCAGTCTCTCTCTCTCACATACTCCCAGTCTCTCTCTCTCACACTCCCAGTCTCTCTCTCTCACACTCCCAATCTCTCTCTCTCTCTCTCTCACTCCCAATCTCTCTCTCTCACACTCACAATCTCTCTCTCTTTCACACTCCCAATCTCTCTCTCTCTCACACTCCCAATCTCTCTCTCTCACACTCCCAATCTCTCTCTCTCACACTCCCAGTATCTCTCTCTCACACTCCCAGTCTCTCTCTCACACTCCCAATCTCTCTCTCTCACACTCCCAATCTCTCTCTCTCACACTCCCAATCTCCCTCTCTCTCACATTCCCAATCTCTCTCTCTCACACTCCCAATCTTTCTCTCTCTCACACTCCCAATCTCTCTCTCTCACACTCCCAATCTCTCTCTCACACTCCCAATCTCTCTCTCTCTCACACACTCCCAGTCCCTCTCTCTCTCTCTCTCATGCTCCCAGTCTCTCTCTCTCACACTCCCAGTCTCTCTCTCTCTCTCACACACACTCCCACTCTCTCTCTCTCACACACTCCCAGTCTGTCACTCTCTCTCTCTCTCTCACACTCCCAGTCTCTCTCTCTCTCTCTCACACTCTCTCTCTCTCTCCCAGTCTCTCTCTCTCTCTCTCTCTCTCACACTCTCTCTCTCTCTCTCACACACTCCCAGTCTCTCTCTCTCTCTCTCTCACTACCAGTCTCTCTCTCTCACACTCCCAGTCTCTCTCTCTCACACACTCCCAGTCTCTCTCTCTCTCTCTCACACTCTCTCTCTCTCTCTCACACACTCCCAGTCTCTCTCTCTCTCTCCCACTCCCAGTCTCTCTCTCTCTCACACTCCCACTCTCTCTCTCTTTCACACTCCCAGTCTCTCTCTTTCACACACTCCCAGTCTCTCTCTCTCACACTCCCAGTCTCTCTCTCACTCCCAGTCTCTCTCACACACACTCCCAGTCTCTCTCTCTCTCACACTCCCAGTCTCTCTCTCTCTCACACTCCCAATCTCTCTCTCACACTCCCAATCTCTCTCTCTCACTCCGAATCTCTCTCTCTCACACACTCCCAATCTCTCTCTCTCACACTCCCAATCTCTCTCTCTGACACTCCCAATCTCTCTCTCTGACACTCCCAATCTCTCTCTCTCTCACACTCCCAATCTCTCTCTCTCTCACACTCCCAATCTCTCTCTCTCTCACATTCCCAATCTTTCTCTCTGACACTCCCAATCTCTCTCTCTCTCTCACACTCCCAATCTCTCTCTCTCTCACTCTCAATCTCTCTCTCTCTCACACTCCCAATCTCTCTCTCTCTCACACTCTCAATCTCTCTCTCTCTCACACTCCCAGTCTCTCTCTCTCACATTCCCAGTCTCTCTCTCACACTCCCAATCTCCCTCTCTCACACTCCCAATCTCTCTCACTCTCACAATCCCAATCTCTCTCTCTCTCACTCCCAGTCTCTCTCTCTCTCTCTCACACTCCCAGTCTCTCTCTCTCTCACACACTCCCAGTCTCTCTCTCTCTCTCTCTCACACACTCCCAGTCTCTCTCTCTCTCACACTCCCAATCTCTCTCTCTCTCACACTCCCAAACTCTCTCTCTTACGCACTCCCACTCTCTCTCTCTCTCTCACACTCCCAGTCTCTCTCACACACACTCCCAGTCTCTCTCTCTCACACACTCCCACTCTCTCTCTCTCTCTCTCTCACTCTCAGTCTCTCTCTCACACTCCCAGTCTCTCTCTCTCTCACACACTCCCACTCTCTCTCTCTTCCACACTCCCAGCCTCTCTCTCTCACACACTCCCATTCTCTCTCTCTCACACTCCCAGTCTCTCTCTCACTCCCAGTCTCTCTCTCTCACACTCCCAGTCTCTCTCTCTCTCACAAACTCCCACTCTCTCTCTCTCTCTCACACTCCCAGTCTCTCTCTCTCACACTCCCAGTCTCTCTCACACTCCCAGTCTCTCTCTCTCACACTCCTAATCTCTCTCTCTCACATACTCCCAGTCTCTCTGTCTCACACTCCCAGTCTCTCTCTCTCACACTCCCAATCTCTCTCTCTCACACTCCCAATCTCTCTCTCTCACACTCCCAGTCTCTCTCTCTCACATACTCCCAGTCTCTCTCTCTCACACTCCCAGTCTCTCTCTCTCACACTCCCAATCTCTCTCTCTCTCTCTCTCTCACTCCCAATCTCTCTCTCTCACACTCACAATCTCTCTCTCTTTCACACTCCCAATCTCTCTCTCTCTCACACTCCCAATCTCTCTCTCTCACACTCCCAATCTCTCTCTCTCACACTCCCAGTATCTCTCTCTCACACTCCCAGTCTCTCTCTCACACTCCCAATCTCTCTCTCTCACACTCCCAATCTCTCTCTCTCACACTCCCAATCTCCCTCTCTCTCACATTCCCAATCTCTCTCTCTCACACTCCCAATCTTTCTCTCTCTCACACTCCCAATCTCTCTCTCTCACACTCCCAATCTCTCTCTCACACTCCCAATCTCTCTCTCTCTCACACTCCCAATCTCTCTCTCTCTCACACACTCCCAGTCCCTCTCTCTCTCTCTCTCATGCTCCCAGTCTCTCTCTCTCACACTCCCAGTCTCTCTCTCTCTCTCACACACACTCCCACTCTCTCTCTCTCACACACTCCCAGTCTGTCACTCTCTCTCTCTCTCTCACACTCCCAGTCTCTCTCTCTCTCTCTCACACTCTCTCTCTCTCTCCCAGTCTCTCTCTCTCTCTCTCTCTCTCACACTCTCTCTCTCTCTCTCACACACTCCCAGTCTCTCTCTCTCTCTCTCTCACTACCAGTCTCTCTCTCTCACACTCCCAGTCTCTCTCTCTCACACACTCCCAGTCTCTCTCTCTCTCTCTCACACTCTCTCTCTCTCACACTCCCAGTCTCTCTCTCTCTCTCCCACTCCCAGTCTCTCTCTCTCTCACACTCCCAGTCTCTCTCTCTCACACTCCCAGTCTCTCTCTCTCACTCACACTCCCAGTCTCTCTCTCTCTCACACACTCCCAGTCTCTCTCTCTCTCACACACTCCCACTCCCTCTCTCTCGCTCACACACTCCCACTCCCTCTCTCTCTCTCACACTCTCTCTCACAATCTCTCTCTCACACACTCCCACTCTCTCTCTCACACACTCCCACTCTCTCTCTCTCTGACACTCCCACTCAATTCAATTCAATTCAATTCAAATCGCTTTATTGGCATGATAAGGTACATCTTATGTTGCCAAAGCATCGAAAAACATTTATGGTTGAACACATAAACGCAGATCTATTCATACAGTGTATAAACAGATATATCCCTGAGTGTATAAATATACATTCGTATAATTTGTATATATTCTTTTCTTAGGTTTACTGGTTGTCCCTCTGTTTATGGCAAGCTGTAACATAGTGTGCCGCTAAGGTTACACAGTTTCTCTGTTCCCCTAGTAGGTATGGGAGTTTTTGGTCGTCATTCAAATTTCTGAATTCAGGGCGTAGTTGTGTGAATTTTTGGTAGAAATTCTCCCTGATGCCCTGATATTTTCCACAAGCTGTGAGGAAGTGCATCTCTGTCTCCACCACTCCCTGACTGCAGTGAGCGCATATCCTGTCCTCTCTTGGCAGCCGGGTCTGTCTGTGTCTGCCTTTTTCGATGGCCAGGCTATGTTCACTAAGTCTGTACCTTGTCAAGGTTTTTCTCATTTTGCTATCCTTTACCATGGTCAGGTATTCAGCCATGTTGTATTGTCTGTTTAGGGCCAAGTAGCAATTGAGTTTGTTTTGGGTTTTTGTTGTTTCTGCCCAATATGACAGGTATTTTTCCTTTTGCTTAGTGACAATTGTGCTGTGTCGAATTCTCTGTGCTACGATGTCACTGTCCTGGGGCTGGTTATTGTTAGTCGTGTTAGTGGTTGCTTCACTGAGTCCCAGGACTTGTTGACTGAGGGTGTTCTTCTTTATGGTCCTCTCTTGGCATTTCAGGGCTTCGTAATGATAGCAGTGGGGTTTGCTCAGTTTTAGGTGTTTCCAAAATTTGGTGGCTCTTTTTTGGATAGTAATTATTAATGGATATTGGCCTAGTTCTGCCCTGCATGCATTGTTTATGGTTTTCCTTTGAGTCCGGAGGATACTTTTACAGAATTCTGCATGTAGGATCTCAATTGGGTGTTTGTCCCATTTTGCAAATTCTTGTTGTGTTAGCGGTCCCCACACCTCACTGCCATAGAGTGGAATTGGTTCAATTACTGATTAAAAAATTTTGAGCCAAATGCTAATTGGGATTTCTATTTGGATTGATCTTTTAATGGCATAGAAAGCCCTTCTAGCTTTCTCTTTCAGTTCATTCACAGCCAGATGAAAATTTCCCGTAGAGCTGATTTTTAAGCCCTCTCCCCAGTCTCTCTCTCTCTCCCCCGTCTCTCTCTCTCTCCCTCAGTCTCTCTCTCTCCCCCTCAGTCACTCTCTCTCCCCCTCAGTCGCTCTCTCTCCCCCCTCAGTCTCTCTCTCTCTCGCTCCCCCAGTTTCTCTCTCTCCCCCAGTCTCTCCCTCTCTCTCTCCCCCCTCAGTCGCTCTCTCTCTCCCCCTCAGTCTCTCTCTCTCTCTCTCTGTCTCCCAGTCTCTCTATCTCTTCCCCCAGTCTCTCTCTCTCCCCCAGTTTCTCTCTCTCTCCCCGTCTCTCTCTCTCTCCCCCCCTCAGTCTCTCTTTCTCTCTCTATCTCCCAGTCTCTCTCTCTCCCCAGTCTCCCAGTCTCTCTCTCTCCTCCAGACTCTCTCTCCCAGTCTCTCTCTCTCTCCATCTCTCTCTCTCCTCCAGTCTCTCCCTCCTCCAGTCTCTCTCTCTCCCCCCAATCTCTCTCTCGCTCCCCGTCTCTCTATCTCTCTCTCTCTGTCTCCCAGTCACTCTATCTCTCTCTCCCCAGTCTCTCTCTCCCTTCCCCGTCTCTCTCTCTCTCTCTCTCCCCTGTCTCTCTCCCCCCAGTCTCTCTACTCCAATTCCAATTCCAATTCCAATTAAAATGCTTTATTGGCATGAAAGTTTACAGAGAACCATATTGCCAAAGCTTACATAGCAAAAAGGTACAGTTTTCCAACATTCTGTAGGTGTCAATCGATTTGACATTTGTTGGGTACATACAATATTACTTTTAAACAATATTAATTTTAAACAGTCTTTGTACTTCATTTGGTACGTTCAATATTAATTTTAAACAGTCTTAATTTTAAACAGTCCTCAGGTTGTGACATGTTGTTACATATTTGGCCCCAAGGTATGGTCTGTCTCCTTCTCCTAGGACTAATCTCAATTTTGACAGATCATCCAATTCCTTGAAATCTGGGGTTGTTTGGCTTAGCTTGTTGAATAATATGTTTCTTGATGTGTTGAATTTTTCGCATTTTAGGAGGAAATGCATTTCTGTTTCAACCTCGCCAGCCAGACATTGATCGCATATTCTATTCTCTCTAGGCTGCCAGGATTTCTTGTATCTGCCTTTTTCAATTTCCAGTTGGTGGTCGCTTAGTCTGTACCTGGTGAGGGTCTGTCTCTGTTTTGTGTCTCTGATGGTCGTGAGGTAGTCTGCCAGTTTATATTCTCTTTTTAGGGCCCGGTAACATTCTAATCTGCTTTGGCTTTCGGTTATTTTGTTCCAATGTTCCAGGTAGGTTTCTTTGCATTTTTTAATGATTTGGTTCACTCGGATTGGTGTTTGGACGGCTGTGTTGGTCTGGGGCTGGTCAGGGTCCGGCTGAGTACTTAGTTTCCGTAGCAGCTGACTCAGGGGACTCTTTTCTGGGTTTAGCTCTTGGGTCTGAAAGGCTTTGAAATGAAGGGTGTCTGGGGAGCTAGATTTGAGGTGATTTAGGAAGTTTAGTGCTCGTTTTTGGATGTTTATTATCAGTGGGTATCTGCCTAGTTCGGCTCTGCATGCATTTGTTGGCGTTTTTCTTTGGGTGCGAAGGATGCTTCGGCAGAATTCTGCATGTAGGGCTTCTATTGTATGTTTTTCCCATTTAGTGTAGCTTTGGTGATTTAGCGGGCCCCATACTTCACTACCGTACAGTGCAATGGGCAGGATTATGCTGTCAAATATTTTGAGCCAGATTTTGATTGGGATTTGGATGTTGTAGAATTTTCTTTTTATTGCATATAGGGCTCTTCGGGCTTTTTCTTTTAGTGCATTCACTGCTATGCTGAAGCTCCCTGATGCTGTAATAGTTAGACCAAGGTAGGTGTAGCTCATAGTGTGTCCTATAGTGATATCACTGAGGGTAAACTGGTATTTGTTTTCCTGACATCTGGGCCTTTTTTGAAAAATCATGATGTTGGTTTTCTTTAGATTTACTGTTAGAGCCCAATTTTGGCAGTATTTGTCGAGTAGGTCTAGTTGTTGCTGTAATCCCTGTTCTGTGGGAGACAGCAGAACCAGGTCGTCCGCATAGAACAGGGATTTCACTTCTCCATCCAGGAGACGGAGACCTGGTGACTCGCTTTGCTCCAGCATGTCTGCTAATTCATTTATGTATATGTTGAACAGGGTCGGGCTCAAATTGCAGCCCTGCCGGACGCCTCTTCTCTGGGTGAAGAAATCGGTGCGTTTGTCTCCAATTTTGACCCCGCATTTGTTTTTCAGATACATTGATTTAATAAGGTCATAGACTTTGCCCCCTATTCCACATTGAAGAAGTTTATAATAGAGCCCTTCGTGCCATATAGAGTCAAAGGCTTTCTTGAAGTCGATGAAACAGGCGAATATTTTCCCATTTTTTGTTTGGTGTATATGTTTTTCAATGAGGGTGTGAAGGGTATAGATATGGTCGGCGGTGCGGTGTTTTGGAAGAAAGCCTATTTGGTTTTTTCTGAGGATATTATGTTTGTTAAGAAAATCAAGTAATCTACTATTTAGAATACTGCAGAATAACTTCCCTAGACAACTGTTGACACAGATGCCGCGGTAGTTATTTGGGTCTGATTTGTTTCCGCTTTTATATATGGGGGAGATTAGTCCTTGGCACCAGATATCGGGAAAACAGCCTGAACGTAATATGATGTTGAATAATTTGAGTACCGCACCCTGCATCTCCATATTGCTGAACTTGAGCATTTCATTTTTGATGTTGTCTGGGCCACAGGCTTTCTTTAGGTGGAGAGATTTTGTTTTTGTGGCCATTTCTTTCCATGTGATTGGGGAGTCTAGAGGGTTTTGGTTGTCTTTGATTGTTGCTTCTAATGTGTGGAGTTTTTCTGTGACCTGATGTTGACTTGGGTTTGTTTCGTTTATTGGGATGTCTTTGTAGAGGTTTTCAAAATGTGTTCTCCAGATGTCGCCATCTTGGATTGGTAATGCTTGCAATTGTGTTGTACTCAGGTTATTCCACATTTCCCAGAATTGTTTTGGGTTGGTGGAGTTTTCAATTTCTTCTAGTATTTTGTGGGTATAGTTTTGTGTTTTGTTCCTAATGGTGTGTTTATATCTTTTGAGGGTTTCATTGTATCTAGTACGTAGGTCCGGATTGTTTGGTTGGCGATGCTTTTGGTTTGATATTTTTCTCAGGTCTTTTCTGGCATTTTTGCATTCGTGGTCAAACCATTTCTTATTTTTATTTTGTCTTTTGTGACTCTTCCTCTTCTGTTTCACGAGGTCGGCTTTTACAGCTGCCTCATGAAAGATCATATTTATATCCTCTATGGCCATGTTTACCCCATCTCTGGTGATCTCATATAGATTTTCTTTAAATTTTGAAATTTTACTTGTGAGATCAGGTGAATTTAGTGCTGTGATGAATTTATCTCCACTGTCTGGGGCCCATCTGTATGTCTGGTTTATTTTATGTAGCTTACTGGGTTCCTTTTTTGTGTCTGTAGTTTGGGCAGAAAGTTTAAGGTACACATTTATTTGGTTATGGTCTGAGAGGGGGGATTGCTGCCTGACAGTGAATGCGTTGATATCGCAGGGGTCCAGGTCAGTGATTGTATAATCCACCACACTAGACCCAAGAGTTGAGGAATATGTGAGTCTCCCTAAGGAGTCCCTTAGGGAGAGTCTCTCTCTCTCTCTCTCTCCCGTCTCGCTCTCTCTCCCCCAGTCTCTCTCTCTCCCCCTGGGTCACTCCAATTCCAATTCCAATTAAAATGCTTTATTGGCATGAAAGTTTACAGAGAACCATATTGCCAAAGCTTACATAGCAAAAAGGTACAGTTTTCCAACATTCTGTAGGTGTCAATCGATTTGACATTTGTTGGGTACATACAATATTACTTTTAAACAATATTAATTTTAAACAGTCTTTGTACTTCATTTGGTACGTTCAATATTAATTTTAAACAGTCTTAATTTTAAACAGTCCTCAGGTTGTGACATGTTGTTACATATTTGGCCCCAAGGTATGGTCTGTCTCCTTCTCCTAGGACTAATCTCAATTTTGACAGATCATCCAATTCCTTGAAATCTGGGGTTGTTTGGCTTAGCTTGTTGAATAATATGTTTCTTGATGTGTTGAATTTTTCGCATTTTAGGAGGAAATGCGAAAAATGTCACTCTCTCTCTCTCTATCTCCCAGTCTCTCTCTCTCCCCCAGTTTCTCTCTCTCCCCCTGGGTCACTCTCTCTCTCTCATCTCCCAGTCTCTCTCTCTCCCCCAGTCTCCCAGTCTCTCTCTATCCTCCAGACTCTCCCTCCCAGTCTCTCTCTCTCTCTGTCTCTCCTCCAGTCTCTCCCTCCTCCAGTCTCTCTCTCTCTCCCCCAATCTCTCTCTCTCCCCGTCTCTCTCTCTCTCTCTCTCTCTGTCTCCCAGTCTCTCTATCTCTCTCTCCCCAGTGTCTCTCTCCCTTCCCTGTCTCTCTCTCTCTCTCTCTCTCCCCTGTCTCTCTCCTCTCTCTCCCCCCAGTCTCTCTACTCTCTCTCTCTCTCTCCTGTCTCGCTCTCTCTCCCCCAGTCTCTCTCTCTCCCCCCCTCAGTCTCTCTCTCTCCCCCAGTCTCCCAGTGTCTCTCTCTCCTCCAGACTCTCCCTCCCAGTCTCTCTCTCTCCTCCAGTCTCTCCTTCCTCCAGTCTCTCTCTCTCTCCCCCAATCACTCTCTCGCTCCCCGTCTCTCTATCTCTCTCTCTCTGTCTCCCAGTCTCTCTATCTCTCTCTCCCCAGTCTCTCTCTCCCTTCCCCGTCTCTCTCTCTCTCTCTCTCTCTCCCCTGTCTCTCTCCTCTCTCTCCCCCCAGTCTCTCTACTCTCTCTCTCTCTCTCTCTCTCTCCCGTCTCGCTCTCTCTCCCCCAGTCTCTCTCTCCCCCCCGGGTCACTATCTCTCTCCCCCCTCAGTCTCTCTCTCTCTATCTCCCCAGTCTCTCTCTCTCTCTCTCTCTCTCTCCCTGTCTCTCTCTCTCCCCCCTCAGTCGCTCTCTCTCCCCCCCAGTTTCTCTCTCTCTCTCCCCGTCTCTCTCTCTACCCCCGTCTCTCTCTCTCCCCGTCTTTCTCTCCCCCCAGTCTTTCTCTCTCTCCCCCCCATTCTCTGTCTCTCTCTCCTCCAGTCTCTCTCTCCCCCCAGTCTCTCTCTCTCTCTCCCCTCCAGTCTCTCTCTCCCCCAGTCTCTCTCCCCGCAGTCTCTCTCTCTCTCCCCCACTCTCTCCCTCTCCCCCCAGTCTCTCTCTCACACTCCCAATCTCTCTCTCTCACACTCCCAATCTCTCTCTCTCACACTCCCAATCTCTCTCTCTCACACTCCCAATCTCTCTCTCTCACACTCCCAATCTCTCTCTCTCACACTCCCAATCTCTCTCTCTCTCTCTCACTCCCAATCTCTCTCTCACACTCCCAGTGTTTCTCTCTCACACTCCCAGTCTCTCTCTCTCTCTCTCACACTCCCAGTCTCTCTCTCTCTCACACACTCCCACTCTCTCTCACACTCCCAGACTCTCTCTCACACTCCCAGTCTCTCTCTCTCTCTCTCACTCCCAGTCTCTCTCTCTCTCTCTCTCTCTCTCTCGCTCCCAGTCTCTCTCTCTCTCTCACTTCCAGTCTCTCTCTATCTCACACTCCCAGTCTCTCTCTCTTCCCCCCAATCTCTCTCTCATTCTCTTCTCCCCCGAATCTCTCTCTCTCTCTTCTCCCCCCAGTCTCTCTCTCTCTCCTCCAGTCTCTCTCTCACCCCATCTCTCTCTCTCCTTCCCTCTCTCTCTCTCTCCTTCCCTCTCTCTCTCTCCTTCCCCCTCTCTCTCTCCTTCCCTCTCTCTCTCTCTCTCTTTCCCTCTCTCTCTCTCTCCTTCCCTCTCTCTCTCTCTCCTTCCCTCTCTCTCTCTCTCTCTCCTTCCCTCTCTCTCTCTCTCTCCTTCCCTCTCTCTCTCTCTCCTTCCATCTCTCTCTCTCTCTCCTTCCCTCTCTCCCTCTCTCCTTCCCTCTCTCTCTCTCTCTCTGTTCTCAGTTCTCAGTTCAAATGCTTTATTGGCATGAAAGTTTACAGAGAACCATATTGCCAAAGCTTACATTGCAAAAAGGTACAGTTTTCCAACATTCTGTAGGTGTCAATCGATTTGACATTTGTTGGGTATATACAATATTACTTTTAAACAATATTAATTTTAAACAGTCTTTCTACTTCATTTGGTACGTTCAATATTAATTTTAAACAGTCTTACTTTTAAACAGTCCTCAGGTTGTGACATGTTGTTACATATTTAGCCCCAATGTATGGTCTGTCTCCTTCTCCTAGGACTAATCTCAATTTTGACAGATCATCCAATTCCTTGAAATCTGGGGTTGTTTGGCTTAGCTTGTTGAATAATATGTTTCTTGATGTGTTGAATTTTTCGCATTTTAGGAGGAAATGCATTTCTGTTTCAACCTCGCCAGCCAGACATTGATCGCATATTCTATTCTCTCTAGGCTGCCAGGATTTCTTGTATCTGCCTTTTTCAATTTCCAGTTGGTGGTCGCTTAGTCTGTACCTGGTGAGGGTCTGTCTCTGTTTTGTGTCTCTGATGGTCGTGAGGTAGTCTGCCAGTTTATATTCTCTTTTTAGGGCCCGGTAACATTCTAATCTGCTTTGGCTTTCGGTTATTTTGTTCCAATGTTCCAGGTAGGTTTCTTTGCATTTTTTAATGATTTGGTTCACTCGGATTGGTGTTTGGACGGCTGTGTTGGTCTGGGGCTGGTCAGGGTCCGGCTGAGTACTTAATTTCAGTAGCAGCTGACTCAGGGGACTCTTTTCTGGGTTTAGCTCTTGGGTCTGAAAGGCTTTGAAATGAAGGGTGTCTGGGGAGCTAGATTTGAGGTGATTTAGGAAGTTTAGTGCTCGTTTTTGGATGTTTATTATCAGTGGGTATCTGCCTAGTTCGGCTCTGCATGCATTTGTTGGCGTTTTTCTTTGGGTGCGAAGGATGCTTCGGCAGAATTCTGCATGTAGGGCTTCTATTGTGTGTTTTTCCCATTTAGTGTAGCTTTGGTGATTTAGCGGGCCCCATACTTCACTACCGTACAGTGCAATGGGCAGGATTATGCTGTCAAAAATTTTGAGCCAGATTTTGATTGGGATTTGGATGTTGTAGAATTTTCTTTTTATTGCATAGAGGGCTCTTCGGGCTTTTTCTTTTAGTGCATTCACTGCTATGCTGAAGCTCCCTGATGCTGTAATAGTTAGACCAAGGTAGGTGTAGCTCATAGTGTGTCCTATAGTGGTATCACTGAGGGTAAACTGGTATTTGTTTTCCTGACATCTGGGTCTTTTCTGAAAAATCATGATGTTGGTTTTCTTTAGATTTACTGTTAGAGCCCAATTTTGGCAGTATTTGTCGAGTAGGTCTAGTTGTTGCTGTAATCCCTGTTCTGTGGGAGAGTCTCTCTCTCTCTCTCCTTCCCTCTCTCTCTCTCCTTCCCTCTCTCTCTCTCTGCTTCCATCTCTCTCTCTCTCTCCTCTCTCTCCTTCCATCTCTCTCTCTCTCTCCTTCCCTCTCTCTCCTTCCCTCTCTCTCTCTCTCCTTCCCTCTCTCTCTTCCCCCCAGTCGCTCCCTCTCTCTCTCTTCCAACAACAACATGCCCTCAAAAAAGCCTCGGCACCGCCGGGCACCCCCAGCTAGTATAAAATAAAAGACCTCTTCTGTCTGTCTGTCTATCTGTCTGTCTGTCTGTCCGTTCTCTATACGTTTGAAAGTTATAGAGTGTACCTACACGTGCGTCACATCAAAAGAAAGCTTATGATTACGGACCGGTCATAGGCGTATTTACTTTTCCGTCAGACAAAAATTGTGCCCACGGTATCCCAAAAACATTCAAAATTCCGCTCATTAAATGGGAAAAGTTCCGCTCATTTGCTCATTAGCATTGAGTGACGTGAAGTTTGACCAATCGTGCGGTCGAGCGACCTGACAGTTGACCGACGGTTGACCAATCGCTGCATCATGGGGGCGGGTTAATTGCGCGTGCGGGCGGGCCATTCTACAGTTGAGTGTTGAGTGACTTGACGATTGACCTATCCTACAGCTCAGTGACCTGAAGGTTGACCAATCGGTGCTTGTGTGGGCGGGCCTTATCATTCTGAACCGAGGTGAGTGGCCACCATCTTGATTCTTCACGATTCTTTTTCCACACTTTCTGTGTGTTATGGAACTAAGGAAAATAACAATTTATTTGAGTTTTAAATTGTACTTAGCAACAGTAGGAAATGAAGTGATCCCCTGCCCTTTGCCCGGAGGCTCGCCTACTTTGACGGCCATTTCGAGCGGCTGTGCCGGCGCCGGGCGCGGCCTAGCAGCCCGGGATGCCTGGGCCTTGAGTTGCGGGCCGTGCCAGGAGCCGCCGCACACAAAACTTCCCCGCGGCGTCAACAGCCTCGCCCCAGAGCCCGACCCAAAGCCACCAGGTCACCGGCCGTGGCGGGCCGTGCCAGGAGCTGCAGCGCACAAATCTTCCCCGCGGCGTCAACAGCCCCGCCCCAGAGCCCGACCCAAAGTCACCAGGTCACCGGGCGCGGCGGGCCGTGCCGGGAGCTGCCGCGCTCAAAACTTCCCCGCGGCGTCGACAAACCAGACCCAAAGCCACCAGGTCACCGGCCGTGCCGCGAGCTGCCACGCACAAAATGTCCCCACGGCGTCAACAGCCCCGCCCCAGAGCCCGACCCAAAGCAATCAGGTAAGCGGCCGCGGCGGCACAGTCTCTCTCTCCCTCTCTCACACTCCCAATCTCTCTCTCTCTCACACTCCCAATCTCTCTCTCTCTCTCACACTCCCATTCTCTCTCTCTCACACTCCCAATCTCTCTCTCTCACACTCGCAATCTCTCTCTCTCTTTCACACTCCCAATCTCTCTCTCTCACACTCCCAATCTCTCTCTCTCTCACACTCCCAATCTCTCGCTCTCTCTCTCATATTCTCAGTCTCTCTCTCTCACACTCTCAATCTCTCTCTGTCTCTCACTCCCAGTCTCTCTCTCTCACACTCCCAATCTCTCTCTCTCTCTCACACTCCCAATCTCTCTGTCAAACTCCCAATCTCTCTCTCTCTCACTCACAGCCTCTCTCTCTCACACTCCCAATCTCTCTGTCTCTCACACTCCCTGTCTCTCTCTCTCTCTCTCCCAGTCTCTCTCTCTCTCACTCCCAGTCTCTCTCTCTCTCTCTCACACTCCCAGTCTCTCTCTCTCTCACACACTCCCAGTCTCTCTCTCTCTCTCTCACACTCCCAAACTCTCTCTCTCACGCACTCCCACTCTCTCTCTCTCTCTCACTCTCAGTCTCTCTCTCACACTCCCAGTCTCTCTCTCTCTCACACACTCCCACTCTCTCTCTCTTTCATACTCCCAGTCTCTCTCTCTCACACACTCCCAGTCTCTCTCTCTCACACTCCCAGTCTCTCTCTCACTCCCAGTCTCTCTCACACACACTCCCAGTCTCTCTCTCTCTCACACTCCCAGTCTCTCTCTCTCTCACACTCCCAATCTCTCTCTCACACTCCCAATCTCTCTCTCTCACACTCCCAATCTCTCTCTCTCACTCCCAGTCTCTCTCTCTCTCTCACTCCCAGTCTCTCTCTCTCTCTCGCACTCCCAGTCTCTCTCTCTCTCTCGCACTCCCAGTCTCTCTCTCTCTCACTCCGAATCTCTCTCTCTCACACACTCCCAATCTCTCTCTCTCACACTCCCAATCTCTCTCTCTCACACTCCCAATCTCTCTCTCTGACACTCCCAATCTCTCTCTCACACTCCCAATCTCTCTCTCTCTCACACTCCCAATCTCTCTCTCTCTCACATTCCCAATCTTTCTCTCTGACACTCCCAATCTCTCTCTCTCTCTCACACTCCCAATCTCTCTCTCTCTCACTCTCAATCTCTCTCTCTCTCACACTCCCAATCTCTCTCTCTCTCTCACACTCTCAATCTCTCTCTCTCTCACACTCCCAGTCTCTCTCTCTCACATTCCCAGTCTCTCTCTCACACTCCCAATCTCCCTCTCTCACACTCCCAATCTCTCTCACTCTCACAATCCCAATCTCTCTCTCTCTCACTCCCAGTCTCTCTCTCCAATTCCAATTATTCCAATTAAAATGCTTTATTGGCATGAAAGTTTACAGAGAACCATATTGCCAAAGCTTACATAGCAAAAAGGTACAGTTTTCCAACATTCTGTAGGTGTCAATCGATTTGACATTTGTTGGGTACATACAATATTACTTTTAAACAATATTAATTTTAAACAGTCTTTGTACTTCATTTGGTACGTTCAATATTAATTTTAAACAGTCTTAATTTTAAACAGTCCTCAGGTTGTGACATGTTGTTACATATTTGGCCCCAAGGTATGGTCTGTCTCCTTCTCCTAGGACTAATCTCAATTTTGACAGATCATCCAATTCCTTGAAATCTGGGGTTGTTTGGCTTAGCTTGTTGAATAATATGTTTCTTGATGTGTTGAATTTTTCGCATTTTAGGAGGAAATGCATTTCTGTTTCAACCTCGCCAGCCAGACATTGATCGCATATTCTATTCTCTCTAGGCTGCCAGGATTTCTTGTATCTGCCTTTTTCAATTTCCAGTTGGTGGTCGCTTAGTCTGTACCTGGTGAGGGTCTGTCTCTGTTTTGTGTCTCTGATGGTCGTGAGGTAGTCTGCCAGTTTATATTCTCTTTTTAGGGCCCGGTAACATTCTAATCTGCTTTGGCTTTTGGTTATTTTGTTCCAATGTTCCAGGTAGGTTTCTTTGCATTTTTTAATGATTTGGTTCACTCGGATTGGTGTTTGGGCGGCTGTGTTGGTCTGGGGCTGGTCACACTCCCAGTCTCTCTCTCTCACACACTCCCAGTCTCTCTCTCTCTCACACTCCCAATCTCTCTCTCTCTCACACTCCCAAACTCTCTCTCTCACGCACTCCCACTCTCTCTCTCTCTCTCACACTCCCAGTCTCTCTCACACACACTCCCAGTCTCTCTCTCTCACACACTCCCACTCTCTCTCTCTCTCTCTCTCACTCTCAGTCTCTCTCTCACACTCCCAGTCTCTCTCTCTCTCACACACTCCCACTCTCTCTCTCTTTCACACTCCCAGTCTCTCTCTCTCACACACTCCCATTCTCTCTCTCTCACACTCCCAGTCTCTCTCTCACTCCCAGTCTCTCTCTCTCACACTCCCAGTCTCTCTCTCTCTCACAAACTCCCACTCTCTCTCTCTCTCTCACACTCCCAGTCTCTCTCTCTCACACTCCCAGTCTCTCTCACACTCCCAGTCTCTCTCTCTCACACTCCTAATCTCTCTCTCTCACATACTCCCAGTCTCTCTCTCTCACACACCCAGTCTCTCTCTCTCACACTCCCAATCTCTCTCTCTCACACTCCCAATCTCTCTCTCACACACTCCCAGTCTCTCTCTCTCACATACTCCCAGTCTCTCTCTCTCACACTCCCAGTCTCTCTCTCTCACACTCCCAATCTCTCTCTCTCCTCTCTCACTCCCAATCTCTCTCTCTCACACTCACAATCTCTCTCTCTTCACACTCCCAATCTCTCTCTCTCTCACACTCCCAATCTCTCTCTCTCACAGTCCCAATCTCTCTCTCTCACACTCCCAGTATCTCTCTCTCACACTCCCAGTCTCTCTCTCTCACACTCCCAATCTCTCTCTCTCTCACACTTCCAATCTCTCTCTCTCTCACACTCCCAATCTCTCTCACTCACACTCCCAATCTCTCTCTCTCTCACACTCCCAATCTCTCTCTCTCACACAGTCCCACTCTCTCTCTCTCCCTCTCACACTCCCAGTCTCTCTCTCTCTTTCACACACACTCCCAATCTCTCTCTCTCACACTCCCAATCTCTCTCTCTCACTCCCAGTCTCTCTCTCTCTCACTCCCAGTCTCTCTCTCTCTCTCGCACTCCCAGTCTCTCTCTCTCTCACTCCCAATCTCTCTCTCTCACACACTCCCAATCTCTCTCTCTTACACTCCCAATCTCTCTCTCTCACACTCCCAATATCTCTCTCTGACACTCCCAATCTCTCTCTCTCTCACACTCCCAATCTCTCTCTCTCTCACACTCCCAATCTCTCTCTCTCTCACATTCCCAATCTCTCTCTCTGACACTCCCAATCTCTCTCTCTCTCTCACACTCCCAATCTCTCTCTCTCTCACTCTCAATCTCTCTCTCTCTCACACTCCCAATCTCTCTCTCTCTCTCACACTCCCAATCTCTCTCTCTCTCACACTCCCAGTCTCTCTCTCTCACATTCCCAGTCTCTCTCTCACACTCCCAATCTCCCTCTCTCACACTCCCAATCTCTCTCACTCTCACAATCCAATCTCTCTCTCTCACACTCCCAATCTCTCTCTCTCACACTCCCAGTCTCTCTCTCTCACATACTCCCAGTCTCTCTCTCTCACACTCCCAGTCTCTCTCTCTCACACTCCCAATCTCTCTCTCTCTCTCTCACTCCCAATCTCTCTCTCTCACACTCACAATCTCTCTCTCTTTCACACTCCCAATCTCTCTCTCTCTCCCACTCCCAATCTCTCTCTCTCACACTCCCAGTATCTCTCTCTCACACTCCCAGTCTCTCTCTCTCACACTCCCAATCTCTCTCTCTCTCACACTTCCAATCTCTCTCTCTCACACTCCCAATCTCTCTCTCTCACACTCCCAATCTCTCTCTCACTCACACTCCCAATCTCTCTCTCTCACACAGTCCCACTCTCTCTCTCTCCCTCTCACACTCCCAGTCTCTCTCACACACTCCCACTCTCTCTCTCTCTCTCACTGTCAGTCTCTCTCTCTCACACTCCCAGTCTCTCTCTCTCTCACACACTCCCACTCTCTCTCTCTTTCACACTCCCAGTCTCTCTCTCTCACACACTCCCAGTCTCTCTCTCTCACACTCCCAGGCTCTCTCTCACTCCCAGTCTCTCTCTCTCACACTCCCAGTCTCTCGCTCTCTCACACACTCCCACTCTCTCTCTCTCTCTGTCTCTCACACTCCCAGTCTCTCTCTCTCTCACACTCCCAGTCTCTCTCACACTCCCAGTCTCTCTCTCTCACACTCCCAATCTCTCTCTCACACACTCCCAGTCTCTCACTCACACTCACAATCTCTCTCTCTCTCACTCACAGCCTCTCTCTCTCACACTCCCAATCTCTCTGTCTCTCACACTCCCTGTCTCTCTCTCTCTCTCTCCCAGTCTCTCTCTCTCTCACTCCCAGTCTCTCTCTCTCTCTCTCACACTCCCAGTCTCTCTCTCTCTCACACACTCCCAGTCTCTCTCTCTCTCTCTCTCACACACACTCCCAGTCTCTCTCTCTCTCACACTCCCAATCTCTCTCTCTCTCACTCCCAAACTCTCTCTCTCACGCACTCCCACTCTCTCTCTCTCTCTCACTCTCAGTCTCTCTCTCACACTCCCAGTCTCTCTCTCTCTCACACACTCCCACACTCTCTCTCTTCACGCTCCCAGTCTCTCTCTTTCACACACTCCCAGTCTCTCTCTCTCACACTCCCAGTCTCTCTCTCACTCCCAGTCTCTCTCACACACACTCCCAGTCTCTCTCTCTCTCACACTCCCAGTCTCTCTCTCTCTCACACTCCCAATCTCTCTCTCTCACACTCCCAATCTCTCTCTCTCACTCCGAATCTCTCTCTCTCACACACTCCCAATCTCTCTCTCTCACACTCCCAATCTCTCTCTCTGACACTCCCAATCTCTCTCTCTGACACTCCCAATCTCTCTCTCTCTCACACTCCCAATCTCTCTCTCTCTCACACTCCCAATCTCTCTCTCTCTCACATTCCCAATCTTTCTCTCTGACACTCCCAATCTCTCTCTCTCTCTCACACTCCCAATCTCTCTCTCTCTCACTCTCAATCTCTCTCTCTCTCACACTCCCAATCTCTCTCTCTCTCTCACACTCTCAATCTCTCTCTCTCTCACACTCCCAGTCTCTCTCTCTCACATTCCCAGTCTCTCTCTCACACTCCCAATCTCCCTCTCTCACACTCCCAATCTCTCTCACTCTCACAATCCCAATCTCTCTCTCTCTCACTCCCAGTCTCTCTCTCTCTCTCTCACACTCCCAGTCTCTCTCTCTCTCACACACTCCCAGTCTCTCTCTCTCTCTCTCTCACACACTCCCAGTCTCTCTCTCTCTCACACTCCCAATCTCTCTCTCTCTCACACTCCCAAACTCTCTCTCTCACGCACTCCCACTCTCTCTCTCTCTCTCACACTCCCAGTCTCTCTCACACACACTCCCAGTCTCTCTCTCTCACACACTCCCACTCTCTCTCTCTCTCTCTCTCACTCTCAGTCTCTCTCTCACACTCCCAGTCTCTCTCTCTCTCACACACTCCCACTCTCTCTCTCTTCCACACTCCCAGCCTCTCTCTCTCACACACTCCCATTCTCTCTCTCTCACACTCCCAGTCTCTCTCTCACTCCCAGTCTCTCTCTCTCACACTCCCAGTCTCTCTCTCTCTCACAAACTCCCACTCTCTCTCTCTCTCTCACACTCCCAGTCTCTCTCTCTCACACTCCCAGTCTCTCTCACACTCCCAGTCTCTCTCTCTCACACTCCTAATCTCTCTCTCTCACATACTCCCAGTCTCTCTGTCTCACACTCCCAGTCTCTCTCTCTCACACTCCCAATCTCTCTCTCTCACACTCCCAATCTCTCTCTCTCACACTCCCAGTCTCTCTCTCTCACATACTCCCAGTCTCTCTCTCTCACACTCCCAGTCTCTCTCTCTCACACTCCCAATCTCTCTCTCTCTCTCTCTCACTCCCAATCTCTCTCTCTCACACTCACAATCTCTCTCTCTCACACACTCCCACTCTCTCTCTCTCTCTCTCTCACTCTCAGTCTCTCTCTCACACTCCCAGTCTCTCTCTCTCTCACACACTCCCACTCTCTCTCTCTTCCACACTCCCAGCCTCTCTCTCTCACACACTCCCATTCTCTCTCTCTCACACTCCCAGTCTCTCTCTCACTCCCAGTCTCTCTCTCTCACACTCCCAGTCTCTCTCTCTCTCACAAACTCCCACTCTCTCTCTCTCTCTCACACTCCCAGTCTCTCTCTCTCACACTCCCAGTCTCTCTCACACTCCCAGTCTCTCTCTCTCACACTCCTAATCTCTCTCTCTCACATACTCCCAGTCTCTCTGTCTCACACTCCCAGTCTCTCTCTCTCACACTCCCAATCTCTCTCTCTCACACTCCCAATCTCTCTCTCTCACACTCCCAGTCTCTCTCTCTCACATACTCCCAGTCTCTCTCTCTCACACTCCCAGTCTCTCTCTCTCACACTCCCAATCTCTCTCTCTCTCTCTCTCACTCCCAATCTCTCTCTCTCACACTCACAATCTCTCTCTCTTTCACACTCCCAATCTCTCTCTCTCTCACACTCCCAATCTCTCTCTCTCACACTCCCAATCTCTCTCTCTCACACTCCCAGTATCTCTCTCTCACACTCCCAGTCTCTGTCTCTCACACTCCCAATCTCTCTCTCTCTCATACTTCCAATCTCTCTCTCTCTCACACTCCCAATCTCTCTCACTCACACTCCCAATCTCTCTCTCTCTCACACTCCCAATCTCTCTCTCTCACACAGTCCCACTCTCTCTCTCTCCCTCTCACACTCCCAGTCTCTCTCTCTCTTTCACACACACTCCCAGTCTCTCTCACACACTCCCACTCTCTCTCTCTCTCTCACTGTCAGTCTCTCTCTCTCACACTCCCAGTCTCTCTCTCTCTCACACACTCCCAGTCTCTCTCTCTCACACTCCCAGGCTCTCTCTCACTCCCAGCCTCTCTCTCTCACACTCCCAGTCTCTCTCTCTCTCACACACTCCCACTCTCTCTCTCTCTCTCTGTCTCTCACACTCCCAGTCTCTCTCTCTCTCACACTCCCAGTCTCTCTCTCTCACACTCCCAGTCTCTCTCACACTCCCAGTCTCTCTCTCTCACACTTCCAATCTCTCTCTCTCTCACACTCCCAATCTCTCTCACTCACACTCCCAATCTCTCTCTCTCTCACACTCCCAATCTCTCTCTCTCACACAGTCCCACTCTCTCTCTCTCCCTCTCACACTCCCAGTCTCTCTCTCTCTTTCACACACACTCCCAGTCTCTCTCACACACTCCCACTCTCTCTCTCTCTCTCACTCACAGCCTCTCTCTCTCACACTCCCAATCTCTCTGTCTCTCACACTCCGTCTCTCTCTCTCTCTCTCCCAGTCTCTCTCTCTCTCACTCCCAGTCTCTCTCTCTCTCTCACACTCCCAGTCTCTCTCTCTCTCACACACTCTCAGTCTCTCTCTCTCTCTCACACACTCCCAGTCTCTCTCTCTCTCACACTCCCAATCTCTCTCTCTCTCACACTCCCAATCTCTCTCTCTCACGCACTCCCACTCTCTCTCTCTCTCTCACACTCCCAGTCTCTCTCACACACACTCCCAGTCTCTCTCTCTCACACACTCCCACTCTCTCTCTCTCTCTCACTCTCAGTCTCTCTCTAACTCTCCCAGTCTCTCTCTCTCTCACACACTCCCACTCTCTCTCTCTTTCACACTCCCAGTCTCTCTCTCTCACACACTCCCAGTCTCTCTCTCTCACACTCCCAGTCTCTCTCTCACTCCCAGTCTCTCTCTCTCACACTCCCAGTCTCTCTCTCTCTCACAAACTCCCACTCTCTCTCTCTCTCTCACACTCCCAGTCTCTCTCTCTCACACTCCCAGTCTCTCTCACACTCCCAGTCTCTCTCTCTCACACTCCTAATCTCTCTCTCTCACACACTCCCAGTCTCTCTCTCTCACACTCCCGATCTCTCTCTCTCTCTCTCTCACTCACAGTCTCTCTCTCACACACTCCCAGTCTCTCTGTCTCTCTCACACTCCCAGTCTCTCTCTCTCTCACACACTCCCAGTCTCTCTCTCTCTCACACACTCCCAGTCTCTCTCTCTCTCTCTCTCACACACTCCCAGTCTCTCTCTCTCACACTCCCAGTCTCTCTCTCACACTCCCAGTCTCTCTCTCTCTCACACTCCCAATCTCTCTCTTACACTCCCACTCTCTCTCTCTCTCACACTCCCAGTCTCTCTCTCTCTCACTCCCAGTCTCTCTCTCTCTCTCACACACTGCCAGTCTCGCTCTCTCTCTCCTTCCCTCTCTCTCTCTCTCCTTCCATCTCTCTCTCTCTCTCCTTCCCTCTCTCTCTCCTTCCCTCTCTCTCTCCTTCCCTCTCTCTCTCCTTCCCTCTCTCTCTCTCTCCTTCTCTCTCTCTCCTTCCCTCTCTCTCTCTCTCCTTCCCTCGCTCTCTTCCCCCCAGTCGCTCCCTCTCTCTCTTCCAACAACAACATGCCCTCAAAAAAGCCTCGGCCCCGCCGCGCACTCCCAGCCAATTCCTTTATATGTACAGGTTCTCCAACTATCTGTATATCTCTATAAGCCTAGCTATTTCTGTGTAATAAATGTTCCAAGGTGCTTCACTGGATCATTATCAACAAAATGTTACACTGAGCCGCATAAGGAGATATTAGGGCAGAAGCTTGGTCAAAGAGGTAGGTTTAAAGGAGTGCCTTAAAGGAGGAAAGCGAGGTAGAGAGGCAGAAAGGAATTCCAGAGCTTAATGTCTCGGCAGCTGAATGCATGGCCGCCAACGGTGGAGCGATTATAATCGGAGATGCTCAAGAGACCAGATATCTCAGAGGATTGTAGGGCTGGAGAAGATTACAGAGATAGGGAGTGGCGAGGCCATGGAGGGATTTGAAAACAAGAATGAGAATTTTAAAATCAAGGCGCTGCTTAACCGGGAGCCAATGTAGGTCAGTGAGCACACGGGCGAAGGGTGTACGGGACTTGGTGTGAGTAAGGACACAGGCAGCAGAGTTTTGGTTGACATCAAGTTTACGGAGGGTAGAATGTGGGAGGCCAGCCAGGGGTTGAAATAGTCATGACTAGAGGTAACAAAGACAGGGATGAGGATTTCAGTAACCCCCTCCAGCCCTACAACCCTACAGAAAATCTGCATTCCTCCACCTCTGGCCTTTTGCGCATCCCTGAGTTTCTTGGGCTCTCCATTTGTAGGATCCATTCCTCCCCCGCCCCCCAACAGTAAAAATTGGACTATGAAATATAAAAACCCAGAACTGCACAGCCCGCAAAAAGAGATGGGCAATAAAGGGTTAATTCAAACATTGCAGCCGAAGCTACGAACCATCAAGAGACTGGATATCAATTTTCACAGAGAATTTAAAATACGAATGCTTCTGAAAAGGAACATTTACACATATTCATTCACCTTAAGGGGTTACATTGTTCACCTTAGACCATGGTATCAGTGCAGGCCTAGACAATGGGCCAGGCCCTGAAACATTTGAATACGAATGCTAACAGAAACCAGCAACTAGCATATGCAGTCACCTTGGGAAGGATGCATTGTCAGAAAGGACCTCAATACAGACAGTCGGTGCCCAAGTAATCAATGGACTATATGAGGGACAATTAGCCATCAAGAGTTCTCTGCTAGAGACATTCACACATTTTGATACGGCCATCGTATGCACAGGATGGGGCCAGGAAATGTGTTTCAAGATGTTGCAAGTTGGTTTTTGGTTTAAAGTAAGTCACTTCGAAAAGAGTCGGCATGGGAAGCTAAAGCAAAAACAGCAAGCAGAAAGATTCGGGCCTGTTATGTATGTACCTTTAAGAGAATAACTGGTCTCAGACTACAGTACCGGTAGTCACCACCCCTGTATAAAAGGCGCTAGTGAGCCTCTGTTGTTTTCAGTTTCACTATTGAATTCCATCAGTAAAGACTTGTTTTGTTCAACTCCTGCTGTCCGTGTCTCAATCATTCATGGGCGTAATACTGGCGACGAGCAGATACGAACCTAACTACAGTCTGCACCACCTCCTGGGATACATTCCTACAGCGAAGTGAGCAGAGGTCGAGGCCAGAAAGAAAAGAAAGTAAGAGGCAGTAGAAACTGGCGTCGACCATGGGCATTCGTCCCTGTGTTTGCGGAGTTGAAGATTGCTGGAGAAGCTGTCGGAAGCGGGGTCTGGTTCCTGTCGACGGTGCTTCAGCTAATCGGCAGGTAGTGCACTGATCCTTCCTGGGCTGCGGCGGTCGCGAACTCGAGCGGGTGGTTTGCAACGGGGCCGAGCAGCGTTGTCGGGAAGAAGAGAGAGAGAGGGTGGAGCACACAGGGGGCAGACGGTGCTCCGAAGCCGGGCTGCGTATAGACCCGCGAAGAGGGAGGCAAGAGTCCCACAGGGTTGTTCCACGATGGGAAAATAATAAAAAAAGAAATATTAAACGCGCAAGAAACCGCGAGGAGCTGCAGGTTGCAACGGGAACCACGGAAAGCAGCGCTAACAACAGCGGGGAAGAAGGCAAAGCACGGGAGGCGCCATCATAATCAGCGGGGAAGAAGGCAAAGCGCGGGAGGCGCCATTTTGTTAAATCGGGGAAGAAGGCAAAGCGCGGGAGGCGCCATATTAGATTTGCAAGATGCCGAAGACTGGCTGTATCACTGCTTTTGATAATACAATAGAGGACTGGACCACGTATGTGGAAAGAGTCGAGGTATATTTCGAGGCAAACAAAATAGCGGAGGAGAAAAAGGCATCGATATTGCTAAACTTAATGGGCGCTAGAACGTACGGCCTATTGCGGGACCTGATTACTCCAGCCAAACCGAAGGCGAAGAGTTTTAACGAAATTGTTGCTGTCCAACAGGAACACCTAAACCCTGCACCGCTGTTGATAGCAGAAAGATTTAAATTCCACAGGAGAACTCAGCATAAAGATGAGAGCAATGCTGAGTACTTTACGGAACTACGCAAGCTATCAAAGCACTGCCAGTTTGGAGCAGGACTGGCAGATATCCTACGGGACAAATTTGTCTGTGGACTCCTGAGTGAAGGAACACAGAAGAAGTTACTATCAGAGAAAGAGCTGACGCTAGATAAGGCTTTTAGCGTGGCAGTATCGTATGAAGCAGCAGCCAGGGGAGCTGCAGAAATTCAACAAAAACCACAGGAATACGGCACCCATGAAATGACAGAGGGATTTGCAAAATGTTATCGCTGCAGCAGAACTAACCATGACCAGAAGGACTGCTGGTCCAAAGACAAAATATGCAGGCAATGCGGGAAGATGGGACACATTGCATGAGTTTGCAGGTCTGGGAAGACCAGCGACAACAAAAAGGCTACTAAGGAACCGTACAAGAAAGTACAAAAGATGACGGAGAGTCGTTCTGAAGACCAGATGAGCGATAGTGAATCCGGGAACAGGAGACTAAGCTGTCTCAAACTTCACAATGTAATCGCAAAAGAGGATCACCGAACCATTTGGGTCACCCTCATGATAGCAGGGTCCCAAGTTAAAATGGAATTGGATACAGGATCAGCGCTAACCGTCATGAATCGACGAGACTACGAGCGGCTATTTTCACACATAACCTTGAGAGAGACAGCCATCGTCTTGACGCCGTATACGGGGCAAAAAGTATACCCCAGAGGAAAAATAAGGGTGCCTGTCGAATACAACGGCAAGAAAATACAGAAATTGTATCTCTACATACTGCCAAATGGTGGACCACCGTTATTGGGACGGGAATGGATCAGGAAGATAAACTTAGATTGGCACTCCATTCATGCAATGATGGTGGACGGTAAAAAAGATGAAGACGTCACTCCTGGACGATTATCAACAATCTTAGCGAACGCCAAAGAGGTATTTCAAGAAGAACTGGGCACGCTTAAAGGCGTAACCGCCTCGATAAAAATAGAAGAGAATGCAGTTCCCAAGTTTTTCAAAGCAAGACCGGTACCATATGCAATTCGCCCAGCCGTCGAGGCAGAGCTGGAGTATCTGGAGAAGGCAGGCGTGTTGTCTAAGGTCGACTGGAGCGAGTGGGCGACACCCATCGTTCCTGTCATGAAGAAAACGTTAAGCAATAAGTCCGGGGAGCCAAGGAAGATACGCATATGTGGGGATTTCAAGGTGACAGTGAACCCAGTCCTTCACACAGTACAATATCCTCTTCCAAGGATAGAAGAAAATTTCGCCTCACTGTCTGGAGGGAAGCGTTTTACAAAAATTGACCTAGCACAAGCATATTTGCAGATGGAGGTTGAAGAGTCCTCTAGGAAGTATCTCACGATAAACACTCACAAAGGTCTTTACCAGTATCATCGATTGGTATTCGGAGTAGCATCGGCTCCAGCGATATGGCAAAGAGCGATGGAACAAGTCCTGCAAGGGATTCCAGGGACTCAGTGTTACTTGGACGACATCCTTGTGACAGGTGAAGATGACAGTGAACACCTTAACAACCTAGAGCAGGTGCTCACTAGACTACGGGAACATGGGCTGCGAGCCAACCGCCCCAAGTGCGAATTTTTTAAGAAACAGATATCGTATTGTGGCCACGTGGTTGATGAAGAGGGATTACATGAGTCCCCTGACAAAATTGAAGCGGTTGTTAAGGCCCCAGCGCCTGAAAATGTGTCGCAACTGAGGTCATTCCTCGGATTGGTGAATTACTACCATAAGTTTTTGCCGAATTTGTCGACAATTCTGCACCCACTGAACGCCCTGCTACGAACGGGGGTAGCATGGAAATGGGGCAATGATTGTAAGCGGGCCTTTCAGAAGAGTAAGGACTTAATCACTTCAAGGGAAGTATTGGCTCACTACAACCCAGCACTGCCGATCAGACTGGCGTGTGATGCGTCTCCCTACGGCATTGGGGCGGTACTGTCACATAAATTCCTTGATGGTTTAGAGAGGCCGATAGCTTTTGCGTCACGCTCGTTAACTTCTGCCGAGCATAACTACGCCCAGATTGACAGAGAGGCCCTCAGCCTAGTGTGGGGGGTGAAGAAGTTCAATCACTACCTGCACGGTCAAAAATTTACTCTACTAACCGATCATCAACCTCTTGTCTCCATTTTCAACCCGCAGAAGGGCGTACCGATAATGACAGCACAACGGCTGCAGAGGTGGTCCCTTTTCCTAGGGGCACACCAATATGACATCGAGTACAAAGGAACTAAACAGCATGGAAATGCTGATGGATTGTCACGCCTACCATTGCCGACGGTGGAAGAAGAAGACCTTGCAGTGGATCCAATGGAGTTATTCCACTCGACCATAGTCGAATGTCTCCCTGTGACGAATGCAAACATAGAAAAGGAAACACGGAATGACCCGACACTATCACGGGTCTATGATTTAACGGTGAAGGGATGGCCAGCACATGGCGAACCACTGCTGCCAGCATTCTCGCTGAGAAGAGAACAGCTGTCAGTGTGCAGAGGAACCTTGATGTGTGGATCCAGAGTAGTAATTCCACCTAAGTTGATGGATAGGGTGCTCAATGAGCTTCATGAGGGTCATCTGGGTGGGGTAAAAATGAAGAGCTTAGCCAGAGCGTTTGTGTGGTGGCCGGGAATCGATAGAGAAATCGAAGAGATGACCAAGAGCTGTGCAGGATGCCAGAAGGTCCAAAACGCCCCACCACAAGCTCCTCTGCATCCATGGGAGTGGCCCTCATCTCCATGGCAAAGGGTGCACATTGATTTTGCTGGTCCCTTCATGGACTTGATGTTTTTAATTGCGGTGGATGCACATTCAAAGTGGCCAGAGGTAATAAAAATGTCCTCAACCACCACGGAAAAAACTATCACAGTTTTACGAACCATATTCGCCAGGAATGGGCTGCCTGAACAGATTTACTCTGACAATGGACCACAGTTTGTGTCTGAAGAGTTCCGGAGGTTCTTAAAGAACAATGGTGTTAAGCATTACACATCTGCCCCATATCGTCCAGCCACTAATGGATTGGCCGAGAGGTTTGTCCAAACATTCAAGAAGGCTATCAAGGCAATGTGTAATGAAGATATACCCCTACAACACAAGGTGGACAACTTCTTGTTTGCCTACCGGAATGCGACACATGCGGTTACCAACCAAACTCCAGCCATGATGTTCTTCAATCGAAGACTACGATGCCACTTGGATTTGGTTAAGCCAAACGTCCGAAGAGATGTGGAGAACAGGCAGTTTCAGAATATGAATGAAAGGCCGACCAGGAGTTTTAAGATAGGTCAACCAGTTTTGGCCCGGGACTACCGCACTGAGAAATGGCAGCCAGGAACGATTTGTACACGGCAAGGACCTCTCATGTATACCGTGGACGTTGGGGAGAGCATTGTAAGACGCCATGCTGACCAGATTCTAGAGTCACTGGAAAACGTCAACTCCACACCACGATCTGATACACCTGGTAATGAAATCGACGTTCCAATTGCAGCTACCGCAGAACCGGTAATATTGGAAGCAGATGAACCAAACAACGACATTGATCCCGACTGAACATTGCCAGAAGAACCTGATACCCCAAAGAGGCGTTATCCAGACAGAATCAGGAAGCCTCCTCAAAGACTGAACTTATAATTGCTTAAACTTAACCAATGTATCTAGCAACCATAATTGTGATTGTAATTAGTTATCATTTAGTTGTTAAATGAATGTCATTTAGTTGTTAAATGAATGTTATGTACTGTTTATCTAAAAGGGGAGGAATTGTTGTGTATGTACCTTTAAGAGAATAACTGGTCTCAGACTGCAGTACCGGCAGTGACCACCACTGTATAAAAGGCGCTAGTGAGCCTCTGTTGTTTTCAGTTTCACTATTGACTTCCATCAGTAAAGACTTGTTTTGTTCAACTCCTGCTGTCCGTGTCTCAATCATTCACGGACGTAATAGGGCCTACAATCAACTCCAGGTGACAGCCGATCGGGAGTGGTGATTGTATGTTTCAGTCAAATCATAGAGGTGGCTTTTGTGATTGAGTCTGAGTAAGTTTGTAAGTTTCAGTCAGATCTCAATAAGGGTTTTGTGATTGAGTCTGGGTAACTTTATATGTAACAGTCAAATTGTGGATGGGTTTAACTGTGTCATATTGTGTCGATGCAAATGACCCTTTAGTAGGGGTTTGTATTTTGGGGTTGTTAGTCTAATATAAATCGTAGGGATTTATACTGGGGAGGTAACTGTGTGTGTGTGTGTTCAATAAACGAACAAATCAAAGGTTGAGCCAAAACCCTGTGCCGTGTGTATTTTGTTCTTATAAATCCTGACGTCCAAAAATTGTATGTAACAGGGGACCAGTATCGGAGAAAATCCCTTACACATTGGCGGCCGTGCCTTAAGCTGCCTAGGCACTAAACTCTGGAATTCCCTCTCTAAACCTCTCTACCTCCTTAAAACCTACCTCTTTGACTGAGCTTTTGAACACCTGTCCTAATATCGCCTTATGTGGCTCGATGTCAAATTTTGTCTGATTATGCTCCTGTGAAGTGCCTTGGGACCTTTTCACTATGTTAAAGGTGCTATATAAATGCAAGTTGTTGCTGTTGTTGTCCTTTACATGTACAAAATACAAAGCAATGTGAGAGCTGGTTGCAATATCTAAAACAGAAAACAGTACAAGATACACTAAATAAAGCTAATACAATGGCCCAGAAACTCGGGCCGGGGGCTTCCCGCGGGTGCAAGCCTCTTGCGCGCCGGCCATTGAGCTGTGGGCTCCCGTGGAATTCTGATCCAGGGCCTGGTCCAGCTGCCGGCGTGCAGTGCTTGCGTATCCCAGGGGCGCAGTTAGTTCGATGCATCCCCTGGGATCACGTGGGCCATGGGCAGCCAATCGGAGCAGGGAATGCTCCATTCATAAGTCTGACAGGAAGTGCTGTCAAGACTTATAAATACTACGGCCCCAAAATAGCACTAAATCTTCAAATACATTTTTTTTAAATCACATTTTTAAAAAAAACTATAAATTACATGAAATAACTATTTTAAACAACAATTTAAATTTTTGAAAAAAATAATTTTATTTTCTAACGGGGCTAAAAATAAACTTACCTTGCTTTAAAGTATTTAAAAATAATAAACCTGTGGAAAAAATGTTTAAATTTTAATTAATTCACCACTTACCTTGTAAAAAGCAGGCCTTACGCCTGCTTTTATATTTCTAAATTCTGCAGGCTTACGTTCCCGGGAAAACCTGTAAAAAAAAACAACGTTCGATGCGCACGCCCAGCCTCCCCCGCACACGCGTTTGAACTCTGAACCCCTTCTTTCAGAGGAACGGAAGTGCCGGTTTCCCGCGCATGCGCAGTGCATGCAGGAAACCGGCACTTCCATCGGGCCTACGGGTGAGTACCCCATGCGTACTCACCCGTGGAGACCCGAATTTCTGGACCAATAGCAAAATACTGCGGGTGCTGGAAATTTGATTGGTTGGAAATACGGCCTTTGACTTTTTAATGAAGTAAGGAAGCAGAGAGCTAAAACATCTACTCTTCATTTCCAACATTTTCTGTTTATTATATCCTCTATTTACTGCTCAACGTGCTGATGAAACCAGAATGTTCACCAGGAAAACTCCAGAGATTAATCACTTCCTAAAGGCCCAGATTGCCGTTATACCGCAGTTGTTTGTAACAATTTGCTGTTTCTTTTACATCCACCATCTATTACCTTGAGCAAATTTTAAATTCAGAATGGAGAATTTCCCAAATCAATTGCAACTATTGCAATCTGAAAATTAACCATTTCACTGCAGTTTTAATGGGGTAAATGGCCTGACTGGTCATTAAATATTATCAGTGATCTAGTGATTGGTTAGCTCCGTTAACCCACTGAGGCAACATTTATTGCTCTTGTTATAACCTAGAGCATTGCTGGCTTGCAGATAAAGGCTAGCCGCGTTACAATTTATACAAGCAGTGACAGTCCACAACTCCTGACGTTACTGTATGTCAAATTATGGACTATACTTGCTCAGACCTGGCATTGGTCAAACTAACATAATTGGCCAAAACAGCAGCAATTAAAAATAAAAGGAGAATAGTGAGAAACCTGTAAGTTCTCCTGTATTATAAATAATAAAGCAATCTGGAGTGCATTTCAAGGGCACAATACATCTCTGGGTTAGGATGATGTTGATAAATCACTCAGCTTCTCTCTTGTGGTTCATGACAACATCTCATCTCTTCAATGCGCTACTGTCTTATCATCTGTTCCGTAGTGTGTTTCTCTCATCTATTATTGATCTTCTACAGTTTTATATTTTTACCAGTGTTGTACCCTTTGTACAGTATAGCAGATTAGCTTCCACAACAGATTTCATTATTTATAAAGAAGCACTTGCAGGACATGCCAAAGTGCTTTCCACCAATTAATTACATTTTCAAGTTGCAGTTACTTACTTTTATTTAGGCAAATACAGCAGCCATTCTGCTCACAGCAAGGTCCCACCAACAGCACATGAATCAATGTTCAGATAATCAATTTTTGGTGGTGTTGGTTGAGGGAGGAGTGTTCGCCAAGACACCAGGAGAGCTCCCAGCTCCTCTTCAGATACTGTCGTTGGATAATTTTAACCTCAACTTAAACTGGTAGATGAGGTTTCAGATTCATGTCTCACTGAAAAATTATTTAAACCACTACTAGAGACGTTGGAGGAAAAATTTGGTTGATTTGTGCCTCCCGTTAGCACCTTAAGATGGCGCTAATGGGGCGCAAATCAACTAGCGCCCATGTGCGGTGATGTTTGCGCCACTCTTAAAATTAACCAGACATTTTGTGGCGGGGCTAAACACTACCGACATGCTCTCCTGCGCCGGCAGATCGTGACGTCAGTTGAAAGTGCAATGCCCCGGAAGCACCCCAGACCGGATATTGAGTGGCACCCCCTGTCTTATCACCTGCCGCTAGCAACGACAGGTTGAGGCGAGCGTTTTGCAGTCGGGAAGGGACTGGGGGAGCGCTATTTAAAGGCGACCGCTTCCTGCCTTTTTTTGTCGGTGAAATTTTTGCACCACACATTCTGAGTGAGAGAGAGACTGCAGGAGATATTCAAAGCTGTGTTGAGGAGTTTGGGTACTGAGCAGCACTTTGCAGGTTCTTTCTGATTTGATCTTCCTTCCATCGATTTAGAAGAGACTATGGGGGCTGCACTCTGAGCTCTTGCCCTGGGCCCTCTCCATTGTTCTTTCCTTGATGTACAGGTCTCTCCAGGCCAAGATTCAAGGCTGCAATAAGCAGGGCATGGATGGAGAGCAAGATCGACCCTCCCCTTTAAGAACTGGCTGGCGCCGGTGTCTCTGTTCCATTGCTGACTGACATCACAAGAGCTTCGCCAGCATTCTGAGGTAGTGCCTCGCTCCTTGGCCTTTGTGCCTTAAGACAGGTGTGTAGCGCCTGATTTCGTGCTCCAGTCACCTCCAGGGGTGATAAAAGCCATGTTTGCAGTCAGAGGCGATAATTAGCGCCAGGCGCTAAACTTAGCGCACGGCCGATAATTGCGCCCCAAATGAGGCGATACTGAATTTCTCACCCTTTTAGTTTCCAGAAAGAGAAGTAACACTTATTCTGACCCATCGGTGAGATCTGCTGGACCACAGTCCAGTTCTGTGTCCCAAAACAGGATCCCAAACTTCAAAGTTTGATTTCAGGGATGTGCATCGATAGAGCTTTTTGGAGGATTCCTTTCCCTCCAATGAGGCACTCTAGACTAATGTTCATGCGAGGTATATTTGTATAAAGGGTGCTCCAAGAGACGCAGTTGATAGTTTGCTGAATAAAGGTGTGGCTTGAGTACTTTCTGTAAGATTCTCAAAATTCACAGATCCCCCAAAGCTAGAAGAAAACCCTAAGGAAAATGACTTTGGACTCTTTCGAACAAGCTTCAGGATGATAAAATACGCATTGGGCCTAACAGAGGGAGATTCAAGGTCGGAAACCAAGATTTGGCATTTTAAAAGGCATGTTGGGCCTGTAAAGGGAGAAAAGGCTGCAACAGGGAATGGGATCAACCTCTGTAAAGACAGTTTGGGTATTGGAGTAAATCAAATTGTCTGGGGAACTGTGTAACCTCACTCAGCCCCTATTAGACATTAACATCCTAACAATCGACCCACGGAGGAGCAGTCCCCACACAAAACACAGGACCCATCCAAAACATGCATAATGCAAATCACCTCGCCAACCTACATAGAAATCTCGGGCTCAGACAGGAGACTCGAAACCTGAGTATAGCTATGACAATTGACTAGGAGCTCAACAGCTCATTGAATAATCAGTACAGCATCCCGAAACCATTTTACACATTTCTAATCAAGTTATTATTAAGGAGCCCGCCCAAATCAAACAATAAACCGGGACTGATTTGGCGCGCAGATTAGAAGGCCCCTCAAACTATAATTGAAGGCCTGTTTTCTCAAGAAGACAGTTCTCTCTAGAAGCAACACACAAGAAAAAACCGGAGCATCGAGACGGGGCAGCATTCTACCGTACACCCAAGTTCAACAGCTTCAGTGACCCAGGACATCATTGGACACATCGCGGCAACAAGAGCCTTACGAAACTACCAACAAAATATTACCACCAACCAACCTGGTAATATTGAGCCACCGCGACCAAAGGAAAATAACTCAGGAGAAAACCGAAGATTCGAAAGTTTTCCACTCTACAATCTATTCCTGACTTACCCCCGGGTAAGATTTTTACTTAAAAGGAACTCTGAACCCTATCTCTACAGAAGAAAAGTGGGTACTCACCCCATAAATCCAAAATGCACCCTACCGTATCAGCGGACTTGCGAAGACTGGCCAGCAGTCAAAGTCCTCTACCGCGTCTGGGGTACGGCAGACACCGACCAACACATCTAGTGAACCCCGAAACCGTGAACCAGCTCAACTGTTAAGGATTTGTTTGGTGAGCATTATCCCTGGTCCTCTAGAGTTCAACTTAGTTACGAAGTGGGATTGGGAGGGGTGAGGTATTTTCTGCTGTATTTCCCTCATATGTATTAAAATGTTCCCCATTTTTATTAGAGTATAAGATTGTTATGTTGCATTTTGTTTCTTGAATAAAGATCAAAGTTTCTTGCACCAAAACCAGTTGTCTGCTGCACTTTTGTCACAACCCCCCAAATAAGCCCAAGGTCTAGAATCAAGGGAGTGGGAGCGATTCGAACCGCTCATAAGTCAGTGGTGAATCTGATCCACACACCACCCCCTACATAGTTTCTAAATGGTGGAAAGCTAGAAACAGCAGAGGTCCAAAGAGACTGAGGTGCCCAAGTACAGAGATCATTAAAATGTCTTGGTCAGGTACAGAAAATATATATCTAGAGGACTAGAATATAAGTGGGTAGAAGTTATGCTGCAGCTATACAAAACCCTGGTTAGACCACACCTGGAGTACTGTGATGATAGCAAAATACTGCAGATGCTGGAAATCCAAAATAACAACAGAAAATGCTGGAAAAACTCAGCAGGCCAGGCAACATCCGTGGAGAGATGTGTTGACATGTTGACTCTATTTTCTCTCCACGGATGTTGCCTGGCCTGCTGAGTTTTTCCAGCATTTTCTGTTGTTACCTGGAGTACTGTGTTCAGTTCAGTGCACCACACCTTGGAAAGGATATTTTGGCCTTGGAGGGAGTGTAGCATTGATTTACCAGAATGATACCTGGACTCCCAAGGGTTACAAGAGATTAAACAATCTAGGATTGTATTCCCCGGAATTTAGAGGGTTAAGGGGTGATTTGATCGAAGTATTCAAGATATTAAGGGGAACTGATAGGGTAGACAGAGAAAAACTATTTCTGCTAGTTGGGGAGTCTAGGGGCTGGATTTTGCCAGGCCCGAGGAGGCAGGAATGGAGGCGTGTGGGGTGTCAAAATTGCAAAAAGAGGTGGGCAGGCCCGACCCCGCCTCCATCTCGCCTACAAGCAATTTTCCCAAATGCGTGGTTTCTGATCCCGTCTCTGTCCCGCCTCCAAGAGGCGGGATAGGCCCTTAAGGCCCTTAACAACCACTAAATTGCCTCTATAATCCCATTTTGAGAGGCCTTTCTGATTTTAACATGTTTCCCACATGATTCACGTCTCCTCTGAAACACGACGGTGAAACCTGGTGGGAGCACGATTGGATTGCTGACTATGAGCTGGAGCTCCACCATTAAATAGGAGATTTGATCAGTCATCATTTACAGGTGGCAGGACTCTGTTGTCTCAGGTCTGGGGGAACTTTTAGCAGGCATAATCATAGCTGTGGAAGTTTGGGGCCTGACATCCATCTCCAGTGTGACCTCCTGGGAAACCCCTCTTGCCACCTTGACTGAGTGCTTCCTCAACTGAGGCATCTACCAGAAACATGGGAACCATTTATTTCCTTTCCTCCTGGACATCAGATTCGGACGAAGACTAGCCGCGGCAGCAGCAGAACCATGAACAACAGCACCACCAACAGCAGCAGCAACAACAGGAGCGCCAAGCTGCTGCTCACCCACCTGAAGCTGCATAGGCCAGAAGATGCCAGCCCATGAAAGCCCGTCGGCGCAGGAGATACCCCCCAAACAGGGTCTACAGACAAAGGATCAGCTACCTCAACATGAGTGAGCAGCAGTGCCAAAGGCGGCTCCGACTTTCGCGACAGGTAGTGGGTGACATCTGTGCAATGGTGCAGCAAGACCTGGAGCCCAGAGGAGCAGGTGGTCACCCCATACCAGTGGCCGTCAAAGTCACCACCGCACTCAAATGTTTTGCTTCAGACTCATTCCAGGGATCAGCAGCAGACATCAGCGGCATCTCCCAGGCGGTCGCACACACTTGCATCACGCAGGTAACCGATGCCCTCTTTACCATCGCGCACAATCACATCCATTTCACCAAGGATCAAGCAAGTGTCACGGCACGTGTGGTTGGATTAGCTCATCTGGCAGGCTTTCCAAGGGGTGCAGGGTGTCGTTGACTGCACACATGTGGCCCTTAAGGCACCGCATCGTAATTCAGGTATTTTTGTTAACTGCAAGGGCTTCCACTCCCTCAACGTGCAGCTGGTGTGTGAACACAAGAAGGAAATTTTGCATGTTTGTCCCAAGTTCCCTGGCACTTGCCATGACTCCTTCATACTGCGCCAGTCTAGTGTGCCTCCGTTCTTCAGTCCACCAGACCAAGTTAACGGATGGCTACTTGGAGACAAGGGCTATCGCCTGAAGATGTGGCTAATGATGCCGTTGAGGAGCCCATCCAACGAAGCTGAGGAGAGCTACAACTACAGCCACATTTCCACCAGATCCATGATCGAGCAAACCATCAGCATGCTGAAGATGTGCTTCAGATGCATGGATAGATCAGGTGGAGCCCTGCAGTACTCAGCAGCCAGGGTCTCCAGAATTGTCATGGTTTGCTGTGCACTTCACAACATGGCACAGCATCGTGGCTTGCGGACTCCTGAGGACCAAGTGGCTCCTCATATATCCTCCTCAGATGAGGAGGAGGAGGAGAGCAAAAACAAACATCTTGCAGAGGCCCATCAACCAGCAGCAGCAGTACGTGAGAATATTGCTGCCCGGGATGCAAGGAACGCACTCATCTTGGCCAGATTTGCGTAGCCTAGCCAATCAAGCACTTTTGCCTCGCAGCTTCTTACCAGAGCATCAACAATGGCCAAGAACCAGCGGATTCCTAGCACTCTGTCCACCATACTGACAATTGAAAGTAATCCTAAGCCCTCAATGTGGAAGTCCCATTTACAAAATGCCACATGCCACAACTGCAACAGTTGCCATCAGAATTTTTATTTACAATAACCAACTGATGGCATTTTAAAAATAAACACATTTCACCCAAGTGACTACCCTTATGACTTTTTGTGCAGTATCTTTCTCTTACACGTGCTCCTACGTGGTGCTTCCCCTGTGGCTTCAGCAGATGTGGAGGCCCCTTCCTCACTTTCTTGCTGCTCCTATCTCGACACCTTTGGCGGGCATTCTCTGGGGTTGCGAACCTGTGAGGGCTCGGCAACAGTCTGCTGCTCCTGCGGTTGTGCAGGGGTTGAGATGCTGATCTCAGTTGGGTGGGGACTCTGGTGGGGCTCTGACCGAGGACTTGGCAGTGGCGTGGAAGCGTGAGCGCTTGGAGAGGAACCCCCACTTCCTTGTTCTCTGCCACCAACATCCCTCTCATGGGTTAGGTCCACCTCAACGCTTGCAAGTGGCTTGAGAGCACCTTGCTGCACATCGGGGAGTCATGGGGACCCGTATCTGCACTGGCAGTCCTACTCAGAGGGATTTCCATGAACGTCTGATTTCTCTGTTCAATAGCTGACCATCGCTCCTCCAAGATGTCAGTCTATTCTAAACCCTCACCATGTTTTCTACACTCTGGCGACTTAGCTCCTCCATGGCCGTAGCCATCCTCTTGTTTACTGTAGCCATCCTTTCCATGGGGGTTGCCATTCCTTCTGTGGTGCTGCGCTCATGCGCCAATGACTCCACAAAGGTTCTCCTCATGTTCACGATGGACTCCTCCTTTCGCTCCACACGCGCAGCGACCCTGGAGACAAAACCTGCCAGAGACTCCTGCACCTCTTCCTGGAGTTCCAGCACCGCCGTTCTTCTGGATGGACCCAGAGGCAGAGGGTCGACATGCAGCAGAGCCGAGCTGGGAAAGTCCTGCGCCCTCTGACTAAGACTCTCCACTGCTGTCCCTGTCTCCATAATCTGCTGATGCTCACTTGTGAGCTGTGATACACCAGGTGACAACACTACTCTATCTCACGATGGTCCCACCGAGGTGTGAGTGTCTGCGCTGGTGCTGGGTTGGCTGAATTCTGCTGACGCTGCGCCCTCACATGTTACAGCTTCCTCTGAGGAGTCTGGAGGCTCAGGCTGTTCCTCCTGGATAGTGGGGATGGGTGCTTGCGATGGTCCTGTGGGGGAGTAACAGAAAGAGTCAGAGATGTGAGGCCAAGGTTAGATGCACATTGCATATTGCAGATGATCATAAGTCCACCTGTTAGAGCTTCAGAATCATTATCAGTGACTCATGCAATGTCAATGAGAGAGATGGAAAACTATTCTGTCACCAGCTTTCTCTGATGCACCCGTCTGTCCGTCCCCCACTTGCGCATCCTCCTCCACTCCCACGATCTCCAGGATCGCCTCCTCCCAAGGGGTGAGGTGGGCTACTGAGGGTGGCCCTCCTCCTGTCCTGGCTCTTTCCCTCTTATTGTGAACTCTCTTTTCCTGCAATGAGAGAGACAAGTGGAGTTTGAGGTTGAATGAAGGAGTGAGTGTAGAGAATCCATAACATAGATGCTTAAAAGGAGACAAAGATGGAGTGAGTTGCCAAGACCAAGGGCCCTCCCTGTGTTTTGTAAGTTGTTTTCATAGCATCACAATGATAGGGAGTGTGAGGGCTGCATAGTCGAATAGTTAGGTGAATGTGACCATAGAGAGGGAATGGGTAATGGTGCATGGATGTCAGTGTCAAGTGGGATGTAGAGGAAGAGATTGCTAAAGCTGCGTGCTGGTGAGGAAAGGCAATGGGGATCAGATTGAGGGTGATGGGAAACTCATACTCACTTTTCCAGTGCGCAGAAGGTCATGAAACCTCTTCCTGCACTGAAGCCAGGTTCTGCGGATCATCGACAACGAGTTGACCTCCTGGGCCACCTGGATCCACACATTCTTCATCTGCCGAGGAGGCTTCTTCCTCCCCGAAGATGGGAAGAGCACCTCCTTACTAGCTCTTGATCCCTCCACCAAAGCTTGCAGGCCGACGTCATCAAATCTGGGAGCAGACTTAGGTCTCCCGCTGCTCATTCTGCCTCCAGGTCCCTCTCACAGCAAAGGGCATAAGGTTTGCAGTCTGCAGAAGAAGCAAGGCTTCTTGCAGATGTTAAATGCCGCAGCAATGATGATGTTGTAGGAATCGACAGATCCCTAACTGAAGTACTGAGGTCGAGTCAGTCCAATAATAAAACGAAGTTTAATGTAAACTAGAGAACAAACAATGGTATGCAGGAGAAACAATCAACAGGTCTTTTCTTAATGCTGGCTTCACGAGCTCTGAGCTGGGAACCTCCCAGTCTGATGTCATGACATCATCACGTTTCCCGCCATTCTGGACGTCACGTGACCAACGTGATGACGTCATCGCGCTGGTTCTGGGACCTACCCAGAACTGGCTATTTACATACAGTAAACAACTTAGGTGCTGTAGCACTCTTGTTAAAGGCAGTTATACAGTTATACAGGAGTCCCTTGGTGGCTTTGCCACAACGTCATCGGAGGCGAGTTTCAGTCTGAAAAAACTAATTGGGCCATAGGTTCCCATACGCTGGAACTCAATTGCCCAATTATGTGAAAATTGCATCAATCTCCCACATCGATTTGGAATTGCGTGGATAACACGAAAAGTGGATGACACGACCCCTGCCCGCCCCATGACAAAATCCAGCCCCAGGCCTAGGGGGCATAGCCTGAAAATTAGTGCCAGGCTTTTCAGGAAACACTTTTACACACAAAGGGTGGTAGAAGTTTGGAAATCTCTTCTGCAAATGGCAGTTGATGCTGGGTCAATAGTTAATTTTAAATCTGTGATTGATAGAATTTTGTTAACCAAAGTTATTAAGTGATATGGGGCAAAGGCGGGTATATGGAGTTCGGTCCTAGATCAGCCATGATCTCATTGAATGGTGGAACAGGCTCGGGGGGCTGAATGGCCTCCTCCTGTTCCTATTTCTTATGGACTTTTGGTTTTAGGCGGTAGTGAAAAATGAGCAGTTGTGAATCAGCAGCCCGTTTTACATGCCATCAGATTTTCAAAAATTAGGCAGAGTGTGAGGAGGCTGCTGATTCACTATCGCCTGTTTTACCGCCCAATTTCAGCTGCATTGTTATGTGAATGATCAGTCAATTCGGTCTCGTTAATGTTGTTGTTGTGCTGTCTGTGTGGACAGCACTAAGTTATACTGTCTGCTCAAAGCACTGGTGGTGAGTGAATTGTCATTGGCTCCGGGGAGACCCTTGCATGCACACTTTCATCACCCAATCATCCCACCATAATTATTTTCTTAGTCAAGTACTCTCCCTGCCAACAATTTTATCTTCACGTTAATCACCGCCTTCATTATCAGTCACTTAGCTCCATCATTGTACTTTTGCTGACAAGGCCTGCACTGAATTGTTTACACAGAATAATTATCTGACTGGCAATAACAATTCAGCAACCAGTGCAAAGCCCTTTCAGTGCCATGGTTCGTGCCAATTACACAAGCATTTAATTTAAAAAAAAACTAACTTTCCATCTTGTATTGATATGAAACTCCGGGTGCAGTGTTGGAAATTACTTGATCTCTTTGAAGCTCAGTTATAATGTCAACTTAAATACATCGTACGGATTTTTTTTGGGACACATCTTCCTATTTTCTCTCTCTCACATGGCAGTTGTCTTTCATTCTGTCATCGCCATTTACACTTCATCTAGAGCCATCTTTTGTTTCTTAACTTGTCCCATTACCATCTCCTTTTGCCTTGCACCATCATCCCTTATGTCTCTTAATCTCTCCTGCCTTCCATCCTACCACAGACCTTCCCTTTTGTTCTTTCCTTTATTCCCCCTTTTCCCTGCCCCTACAGTTGCTTAAAAACCTGTTCCATCTCCAGCTTTTTCTAGTTCTGATGAAGGGTCATCGACCTGAAACGTTGGGCTCGATTTTGCCAGGACCGAGGAGCTGGGATTGGAGGCATGTGAGGTGTTAAAATCACAAAAACTGGCGGGCGGGCCCAGACCCACCTCCATCCCACCTCCGAGCAATTTTCCCACATGTGAGTTTTCTGACCCCGTCTCCATCCGGCATCCAAGAGACGGGATAGGCCCTTAAGGCCCTTAAACACCAGTTAAGTGCCTCTATAATCCCATTTTGAGAGGCCTTTCTGATTTGAACTGTTTTCCCACATTCTGCATGCCCCCTCTGGAACACGCCAGTGAAACCTGGTGGCAGCACAAGTGGACTGCTTACGAACAGCTGCAGCTCCACCATTAAAAAGGAGTTTTCACCAATCATCATTTGCAGGTGGCAGAACTTTGTTGTCTCAGGTCTGGGGGAACTTTTAACAGGCATACCCATTGTTGTGGAAGTTTGGAGCCTGACACCCATCTCCAGTGTGACCTCCTGGGAAACCCCTCTCCCCACCTTGAATGGGTACTTCCTCAACTGAGGTATATACCAGAAGAATGGGAACCATTTATTTCCTTTCCTCCTGGACATCAGATTCGGACGAAGACCAGACGCAGCAGCAGCAGAACCCTGAACAACAGCAGCACCAACTGCAGGAGCAACAACAGGAGCTCCAAGCTGCTGCTCAACAACCTGAAGCTGCACAGGCCAGAAGGTGCCAGCGCGTGACCACATTGCTGCTCGGGATGCAAGGGACGCACTCATCTTGGCCAGATTTGCATAGCCTGCACAATCAATCACTTTTGCCTCGCACATTCTTATCAGACCATCGACAATGGCCAAGAACCTGCGGATTCCTATCACTCTGACCACCATACTGACAATTGCAAGTTGCCCTAAGCCCTCAATGTGGAAGTCCCATTTGCGAAATGACACACGCCACAACTGCAACAGTTTGCCATCAGAATTTTTTATGACAATAAGCAAGTGATGGCATTTTAAAAATAAATACAACATTACACCCAAGTGACTACCCTTGTGACTACTTGTGCATTCTCTTCCTCTTACGCATGCTCCTATGCGATGCTTCCCCTGTGGCTTCAGCAGATGTGGAGGCCCCTTGGTCACATTCTTGCTGCTCCTGTCTCGACGCCTTTGGCGGGCGTCTTCTGGGGTTGTGAGGGCTCGGCAACAGTCTGCTGCTCCTGCGGCTGTGCAGGGGCTGAGACGCCGATCTCAATTGGGTGAGGACTCTGGTGGGGCTCTGACCGAGAGCTCCACAGTGGCATGGTTGTGTGAGCGCTTGGAGAGGAGCACCCACTTCCTTGTTGTCTGCCACCAACATCCCTCTATGATAGCAAAATACTGCAGATGTTGGAAATCCGAAATAACAACAGAAAATGCTGGAAAAACTCAGCAGGTCAGGCAACATCCATGGAGAGAAATTTGAGTTGACGTTTCGGGTTGAACCCTTCTTCAAAACTGGAAAGAAAAGAAAATAGATCGAAGGCAGGGCTGCGATCGGACAAAAGAAGTGAAAGAGACAAAAGCAGTAGAAGAGACAATAAAAGGTATTCGAAGCCAGACGAGATGGTAATAGGCTGAGATTAGGTGTGAAGTGTACTGGCAGGGCAAGAGATAGCTGCCAGGTGGGAGAGTGAAACAAAATGAAAGGAGGGGGGGGGGAAAGAGTGGAAAAATTACAGGTAAAAAATTAATAGGGGCCAAGGTTATGATCTGAAATTGTTGAACTCGATATTGAGTCCGGAAGACTGCAAAGTGCCTAATCGGAAGATGAGGTGCTGTTCCTCGAGATTACGTTGAGCTTCCGTGGAACAATACAAGAGGCCAAGGACGGTGAGGTCCGAGTGGGAATGGAGCCGTGAATTAAAATGACAGGCGACCGGAAGCTCGGGGTCACCCTTACGGACTGAACGGAGGTGTTCCGCAAAGCGGTCACCCAGTCTGCGTTTGGTCTCCCCAATGTAGAGGAGACCACATCATGAGCAGCGAATACAGTATACTAGATTGTGAGAAGTACAAGTAAATCACTGTTTCACCTGGAAGGGGTGTTTGGGGCCCTGGACAGTGGGAAGGGGGCAGGTATAGGGGCAGGTGTTACATCTCCTCCGCTTGCACCTTTGACCTTATATCACCTGTCCTCAAATCTCCTTATATGGCTCAGTGACACATTTTTATGATAACTTTCCTGTGAAGCGCCTTTTGACATTTTACTATGTTGAGCATGCTATATGAATGCAAGTTGTCGTTGTTTAGTAGGTCATGAATGATGCACATGCTTATATGACCTGGGGCGTTAGTTCACTATCAGTAAAATAAAATAAAACTAACTGGGGAAAGCCACGTGTTTGTTACTTGGAGAAAATATATCAGCTTCTTTCTGAGAAATGATTCGGCCAGTCTGCAATGCTGATAATCCCCCATCTTCCCAATCCTGACAGTAATCCCCTGCCTGCTGCAGATCTGCTGGCTGATTGGAAACCTGCTTCCGCTGGTGCCACCTAGAAAATCAAGTCGTCACCAGTGGTTGACAACATTTCTACTTGCGGTCGATTAGAAAACTTGTGTCCCAAATGTCATTAAAGTCTCCACTGCTTATAACGGGCATGTTGGCGCGAACGCGATTTATCCACTATATACAATGGTTGGTATGACATGTGTAATGATCAATAACATGTCATTCTAGAGTGGTGCACTAGATGGAGCCATAGAGCTGTATAGAGCTGTATATTTAGTTGTATGTGTTTAAGACTACATGACCCACGATGCACTAGGCTACCCACAAGGCAGTAGTCAAGATGGCTGCCAGCACACAGAAGTACACATGTGGAACCTCTACAGATGCTGTACATAGAGCACGTGTACTGAATAAATGACCAGCTAGAAGCTAGCTGTTCATAATAAGAATGTCTAGTTATTAATGAACATAACATGGTACCAGGATTGCTGAAGATCTGCTCAAAATTGTGAAACGTGACATGGAAAATTTGAAGCCAGCGGAGTTTTTGAATCTCACGGGAAATGTCGACTACAATTGGCGGACTTTCAAACAACAATTCGAACTCTACATTGCTGCCATCGGGTTCGGTACGAAGCCAGACGCAAGGAAAATAGCGTTGCTGCTCACGGTTGCAGGCCCACAGGCAATAGAGGTATTTAATACATTTGTATTTAATCCAGAGGAGAACAGAGAAAATTTAGACGATGTGCTAAAGAAATTTGATACACATTGTTCTCCCAAAAAGAATGAGACCTATGAAAGTTACGTGTTCCGTTCAAGGACACAGCGGCAAAATGAGACATTTGATAGCTTTGTGACCGATCTGAAACTGAAAGCACAGACATGTAATTTCTCTGAACTGAAAGCATCCATGATTCGTGACCAGATTGTGTTTGGTATTCACGATAAAAAGGTCAGGGAACATCTGTTGAGAGAAACCGAACTGACATTGGAAAATGCTGTGAAAATATGCCAAGCCAGTGAGCTAGCTCAACAGCAAGCAAAGACTTTCAGTGAAATCAATAATGATGCGACTGTAGTCAGTGCTGCTGTTGGTGCTGTGCCCTACAAAGGAAAGAAACATGGGCAGAACAGAAATGAAAAGCAATCGAAGGATGAAATTTTGAATTGTAAACGCTGTGGTTACAAACACCAGTTAAAACAATGCCCAGCATTTGGAAAAATGTGCACAAAATGTCATGGAAAGAATCACTTTGCCAAACAATGCTTTTCAAAAGTAACAACAAAGAAAGGGCAACAAGTCAATATGATTGAGGACACTGATTTAAGTGAGACATTTTTTGTACGAATGGTGTCATGTGACAATGTCAAAAATGATACAGAAAATGTGCAGCCCTCAGATATGGACAATGCTGAACATAAAATTAATGCAGTAAAAGAGGACAAATGGATGATCCCACTGCAGGTAAATGGAGCATTAGTTACATTGAAACTAGACACTGGGGCAAAAGCAAACTTAATCAGTATGAGTGACATTAAAAATATGAAAGAAAAGCCCAAAATACAGAAAAAGTCAGTACTACTGAAGGACTATAATGGACAGAAAATAGATAGCTTAGGTGTATGCAGACTTAAAGTGACAGTCAAAGACAAAGTGCATCATCTCGTGTTTTCTGTTGTGGCTGAAGGACTTGATTCATTACTGGGTGACAAAGCTTGTGAGGACTTAGAACTGGTCAAGAGAGTATACCGTATAAACTTGCCATAAACAGACCAGATGACTCAGTGGATTCTGTAGTAAATAATTTCCAGGATGTGTTCAAAGGATTTGGAGTTCTACCATTCACTTACAAGATCCAGCTAAAGGAGGATGCTCAGCCAGTTGTACATGCTCCACGAAGAGTTCCAGTGATTGGCACAAGAATGAACTGGACAGAATAACCACACTAGGAGTCATCAGGAAAGTCGAAGAGCCAACAGACTGGGTTAACTCCATGGTATGTGTAAAGAAAAAGAACAATGATCTAAGAATATGCATGGATCCAAAGGACTTAAATGCAAACATAAATCGTGAACACTACCAGATTCCCAAGCGAGAAGAAATCACCAGTGAAATGTCAGGTGCCAGATACTTTACAAAGCTCAATGCCTCACAAGGATTTTGGCAACTAAAACTGGATGAAGAGAGCACCAAATATTGTACCTTCAACACACCATTTGGCAGGTATTGTTTCCTCAGAATGCCTTTCAGGATAATATCTGCATCTGAAATCTTTCATAGAGCGATGGAACACATAATTGAAGGTCTGGAAGGAGTCCGGGTCTATGTTGATGACATCATCATCTGGGGCTCTGTCGGATTCGCAAAATTGGATTTCATATTAATAAGGGTTAAATGGCAGAAGAGGCCGTGATTCTAAGACTGTTTTAAAAGAAGCCCAGAAAAAGGGGCATACAAAATGGCCACCGTATCATGTGACCAGCTTATTGGGACCCTTTAAAATGGTTCCTGCGCAACCTCAGACAGTTTTGTGGATTCAACCCACAGTAAGTTCTGGAAGCCGTTCCTGAGAGAACGAAACCAGACCCACAGGTATGCATATGGATTAGATGCAGATCTAGTCAAGATCGGCCTGGAGACAGAGGCCATCAAGATGCTGCCCCAGACAAAAGGGGATAATTTCATATTCATGAGAACAGCACCCAGGACTAGATAACGAGATCAGCAGGACATTCAAAACAATGAAAGCCATTTCCAACCAGAGATGGGCCTGTTACCAGCCGCTTAAAATGATTTTAAATATAATAACTGCCCCACTGTGCTCAAAGCCCGCCAAAGTTAAAACAAAGACTAACCTGATTTTGGGCGGGAAGGGAAGCCTTGGGAAGAAAGTTATATCTGGAGAGACTTTTCGGCAGTTGGGGCAAGCACTCGGAAGCAGTCGGGACAGGCAGGCCAGAAGGAGTTGAGATGGCAGTGGGACACGACTCGACACGGCAGTAGATTGGGCAGACACACAGCTTGTGAGAAGACGCTGGAGGAAGCTTGAATCAACAAGCTTGAACAGTCACAAGGAGAGTCGAGCTAAAAGACAGTTCACAGTCGGACAGTCGTTGCAGCCCCAGCAACCGGTCCAGCTTTTGAGCTGGGCGAAGAGGAGCTGGCTTGGGGAAAGATCAGCGGACTCCTCTCCACCGTCGGAGGAGAAAGATAATTATGACTGTATAAAGAAAGTCGCTCGAAACCAGCGTCCCGCCCCGGGGAAAACTATCGGGAGATCATCGACCATTCCCGGGACGTAGCTGAAGGTAGAAGGGGCCACACCAGCCCAAAGCTCCTCTAACCAGGGTTGAGCCGACGATCCTCAACCCCGCCGACATCCAGGCCTGCCGGTGTCCAGCCGCCCCCGACCCCCACCTCAGGATAGATGTGTGGCGCAGTTCGCAGGGGCTCCACGACCCACGTGGAGACGAGACGCCTGAAATGACCAAACACAGACTCGTTTTCAAAACCTTGCACTTCCTAGTGGGATTGGTGAGCATGTTTCTGGCCCTTCACAATCAGATCTAGATAGGTTTAATAAGGGGGTGGATTTAAGGGTACATTTAACATGAGTTGTTGCCCCTCGATGTTCCGTGTGTTTCCTTATTTCATGATGATCTTTGGAGAGTATAAGGTGCCTGTATTTGCCTTAGTTAGTATAATGTCATTATGATTTGTTTGTGTTTGTTTTTCCCTCCCATGTACTGTACTCTTATCTGTGTTGCATTTGATTTGATATTTTTCCATTTGCAATAAAATTCCATTTTGTTTCATCAAACTTGGTCTACAAGAGTTTTCTCTACATTGTAGTTCCTGCGCCTAAGTCCAGAGTATAGAATCTAAGGGGCGAGTGGGTCGAACCACTCAAGGTTTTACTGTGCAAGAGAGACAGGCCTCTAGAGAGGGAAACCTCAGGGAAACCTCTCGAGGAAAACCCCTTACAGCTCCACACTGAAAGAACACAATGAGAGACTGACTAAAGTGCTACAGAGCATACGCCAGAATGGACTGAAGCTCAACAAAGCCAAGTGTCAGTTTGGCATCCAGGAAGTCACTTTCCTAGGAGATAATCTATCTGGTAAAGGAATAGAGCCAGATATGGAAAAAGTAAACGCCATACTCAACATGCCCCGACCCACTGACAAAAAAGGAGTGCTACGCATCATGGGGATGATAAACTTCATTGGAAAGTTCATTCCTAACTTGTCAGCCAAGACAGCCAGTCTGCGAGACCTGCTACATAAAACAAATGAGTTTGCATGGACAGAAAGACATGAACAAGAGTGGATGAACCTCAAAACAGTGCTGACAACCACACCTGTACTCACCTTCTTTGACCCGACAAAGAGAATCAAAGTGTCAACGGATGCATCAAAGGATGGCCTAGGCGTGGTCTTGCTACGAGCAGAGGGTGAAGATTGGAAGCCTGTTGCCTATGCCTCCAGGTCTATGACTGATACTGAGTGTCGATACGCCCAGATTGAAAAGGAATGTCTAGGCTTGGTAGTTGGATTAGAAAAGTTCCATGGCTACATGTATGGACTTCCCACCTTCACAGCTGAGACAGACCACAGCCCACTGGTTGCCATCATTAAAAAAAAATCTGACTGAGATGTCTCCAAGGATTCAACGACTCATGATGAAGCTGCAAAGATATGACTTTGAACTGATCTACACACCGGGCAAATACATAGTGTTAGCAGATGCACTATCCCGAGCACCCACAATGAGTCAAGTGAGCTCCACTGAAGAAGACGTGGATGTTCATGTGAGTATGGTCACTGCTGCGCTGCCCGTGTCAGACACAAAATCAAAGCAAATAGCAGAAGAAACAGTAAAAGATACAGTGTTACAAACAGTAATAGAGAACATTCATCATGGTTGGCCAAAAGGTTCCTGTCCAAAATACTTTCACATAAGGTCAGAATTGAGTGTCGCAAGTGGACTATTACTAAAACAGAACAGAATAGTCATTCCACAGGCTTTACGTCAAGACATGCTCAAAAGGATTCATGAGGGACACCTCAGAATTGAAAAATGCAAAAGGAGAGCAAGAGACACTGTTTATTGGCCTGGCATAAATAAGGACATTGAGAACATGATAGGCAAATGTGAGACATGTCAGAAACACCAAAAACAAACAAACAAAGGAACCAATGATAGTAGCTGGCTTACCAACAGCACCATGGCAAAAGGTTGGTATGGACCTTTTTCATTTAAATGGTAAAGAATATCTCATAGTGATTGACTACTATTCTAACTATCCTGAGATGGCGCTGCTCTCAAGCACCACAACAAGCAGTGTCATAATGCATGTGAAATCCATCTTCGCCAGACATGGAATTCCCAGGATTGCCATTAGTGACAATGGTCCGTGCTTCAACTGTAAGGAGTGGCAACAGTTTGCAGCACATTATGACTTTCAACACATCACATCCAGTCCTTTGTATGCTCAGTCAAATGGTAAGGCAGAGAAAGGTGTTCAAGTTCTCAAGCAGCTACTGAAGAAAGTGACAGGAAGCAAGACTGATCCTTATCTCACCCTGCTGAGCTACCGAGCCTCACCTTTAGACTGTGGTTCTTCACCTGCTGAACTACTAATGGGTCGCAAGTTGCGCACCACGCTACCCTGCTATGCAAAAGAACAGCAAAGTAAGGAACTGAGACAGAGACTGTTAAAGCTGAAACAGAAATCATACTATGACAAGTAATCCAAAACTCTAAAACCATTGACAAGGGATGATGTTGTCAGGATTGAGGATCCAGATGCATGGAACAGGAAAGCTACAGCTATTGAGGAAGTATGACCAAGGTCATACACTGTTAGAACTGAGGAAGGACAGATTCTCAGGAGGAACCGCCGTTCCCTCCTGAAAACACAAGAAACTATCCAAGAGCAGATTGATGACAATGCCGCAACTGAATCTTGTCATTCACCACCAGAACAATCTCATGAAAACACATCAGACTTACCCGTGTTGAGAAGATCCACACGTGTAGTAAAAAAGCCTGATAGGCTTAGTCTTTGAGTACAAAGAAAAACTACATTGAAAATGTATTAACTGTTGTGAAAATCTTTATGTTTATAGAGCACTAACAAAAGAGTTACTGATACCATCTTTATCGTTTTTATTGAAAGTTGATTGATATTGATTTTGTTAACCTCAAAGAAAGGGGGATGTAATGATCAATAACATGTCATTCTAGAGTGGTACACTTGATGGAGCCGTAGAGCTGTATAGAGCTGTATATTTAGTTGTATGTGTTTAAGACTACACTACCCATGATGCACTAGGCTACCCACAAGGCAGTAGTCAAGATGGCTGCCTGCACACAAAAGTACACATGCGGAATCTCTACAGATGCTGTACCTACAGAACGTGTACTGAATAAATGACTAGCTAGAAGCTAGCTGTTCATAATAAGAATGTCTAGTTATTAATGAACATAACAACATGGCAGCGATATGTTGTCATCACTCATCAGCATCCACCGCTCCCTGAACCACGACCTGAATGAACCTCTTTCTTGCCGGACTACAAAGCTGACCAAGAACTTACTTATTTCGGTCCTTCCCAGCTTTCTCCCTTTCTCCTCTGGAGTTGTCACTCTCCAGCGCCCAACTCTGTAATGCCCCAATTTAAATGGAACCAAGGCTGCCTTTCCTCTATCCTTTTTGTTGAGAAGCATAGCTCAATAATAAACAGTGAGGAATACCAAAGAGAGATGCTTCATAATTTGGATCACGACAGGCAGGTCCGCCGCCAGGGCGGAGCAACTGAACTACATCGACAGGCATGCCATCAGAAAAGAAACCAGAGCTTCAATAGATATTTCTGAGGGTGTTGTTGCACCATTTAATTTTCCAGCATATTACAGACAAGTGCTGCAAAGAGAATATAGCGTTTACCCTCTGTGTAGTTCCCTGATTATGCTTTAAATGTATATAGATAAAGATCATGGGGAATATAGATTTTTTTTCCAATGTACTTCACTCATACAATATCACAGTAAGCACAGCTGTTTCTGCTTGAAAAAAATGGAGCACTTAAGACGCTATAACCGCTAACTTTTGAAATTGCCGTTAATGCAAATGGCTAATGGCCATCTCTTTTTGTCTGATATAATTGGCTGCCTGTTTTAAACGTGGACGTTTTAAGCAGTGGGGACTGTAGTTTCGCAGTGATCGTCAATGATCCCGAATTATGGTAACAAGATTTATGCAGTACATTAAAAAAGGACAACCTCGCCAAGCGAGATGAACAAAGATGGCTGCTGCCTGCAGTGGAAAATGTCAGTCTGGCACGGTGGGGGTCGCTCTTTCTGAGGTTTGGATTAAGCCACGGTCTTTGACAGAGGGAAGTTCATTTTAACAGTATCTGGCTTTGAAGTGTTTGATGGTGATATTCAATACCAGAAGTTCCCCAGCACTGCCATTCTTACAAACAATACATTCTCTGGAACAAAACGCAAAATAAAGTGTTGCAGTGTAATGACATCAACCATTTGTCCTTTTACGGCATTGTCCGGTGGGGGAGGGGCAGTGTATGCTGCCACTAATTAAATTGATTGCTCTTTAGCCAGTTTGCATCCAATGAAGCCCAGATCTGAAGGCAATACTGCATGGTTACACTTTAGGGAAAACAAAGACAACACAGCTTCTAGTTCTGTTGATATTTTGAAAAAAAATTAAATTAGCTGTGCTGGACTGCCCAATGTACAATCCCAGGATTAATAAATCTCACCAGCCCTAACCAATCTCAGTTTCATTTCAGTGAAATGCTGCTGTAATACACTTACAGGTTAAAATTATTTGACATGTTTTTCTGACTTTATTTTATTGAGTCAGTACCTCTCACTAGTCATTTGTATATCAAAGTGTCTGCACGCTGCTGTTTGATTCCAACACTAATCATTAAAGATGAGCATTTGAAAGAATTTGCGTTTTGGATCAGCAGATCACCAGATTACCAGAATTAGGATGGTTCAAATTCAAATCCATTTCCTGAACAAAGGCTTGTTGTGAAAAGTCGTAGACTACATGAGATCATGACTACTGAGGTCCAGTAGATTACAAGGAAACTCAGGAACACATCACATCCCCTCCCCAACTAACACCATGGAAATCAGGTACAAATTCCCCAACTTGTGCTGAAGTAATTGAATACAACCATCCCCACTAGTCCAGGGGACTAGTAGGTATGCACAAACACAAAACTGGCAAGTTAGTTTCATAAAACAATGGAATATCATATACTTGATCTTTGCATAACCATTCTTGGCAATTAATGTTATTATTTATCAGAAGACATCAGTACAGTGGGCTGTTATTAATTTCTTCATCATTTTAGGGTACAGATCCCTCTTTATTTTCTTCCTTTCTTTCTGCTCTCGTGAATCATGCACCAACTCCAAGGGAGGCAACTTGTGGAAGACCTTCGAGTGCCACTTTGAGCCTGGAAACAGTGCAAGGGCCAGCAGGTGAGATCTACTATCCAGAGGGCTGCATCATACAATCATGCAGCACATTTGGCCCATCGTGCCCATGCTAGCTCTTTGAAAGAGCGACCAATTAGCCCCCGCTTCTTTTCTCATAGCCCTGCAAATTTTTCCCCTTCAAGTATTGATCCAATTTCCTTTTGAAAGTGACTATTGAATCCGCTTCTACCTGTCCTTCCAGGCAGCGCATTCCAGATCACAACAACTCGCTGCGTAAAAAAAATTCTCCTCTGGATCTTTTGCCAATTATCTTAAATCTCTGTCCTCTGGTTACCGACCCTCCTGCCAGTGGAAACTGCTTCTCCCTATCTACTCTATCAAAACTACTCATAATATGAGGAAAGGTTTGAAAAGCTTGTGCTGTTCAGCCTCAAAAGGATGCGAATGAGAAGGGATCTTACAAAGGTATACAGGATACTAAATTGGATTAATACTTCAAGTTAAAGCATGACTGCAGCATAAAGGAACATAGGTACAAATAGGTACAAATTCTCGTCATATTGGGTAAGGACAAACAAGCAGTGCCCTTTACCCACACCTGAACCAGGTGTTAGGCTCTTCCATGCCAATAAGGGGCCGAACGCCTGCTTGATGTCCTCGCTCCAACATTGGTTTGCCCTGAGGTAGCCAACGCAACTGCGGGACGCACTCAGGGAAACCAGCCCTACCCATCGCTGCAACAAAGAAGGTAATGAACTTACTGAATGTAGAGCCGGGAGCAGTAGGTGTGATCCTCCCGACCCCGCATTAAAGGACCTTCCCGATCACTACCACTCCCACCCCCACCACACCCCCACCCCAGGCACTGAGCTGCCCAGCTCCCGATTTTCCAATCTCCTGACCCCGTCTTCCATCCCCGACTCCCCATCTCCCACTCCCACCCAAGCCTAAGCCCTGACCTCCCACACAATGGCCCTGTGACTCCCGATCTCACCTACAAACCAGCAGTTAGAAGGTCTGGGAGATTGTTTTTTTTTTATTTCTGGACTCCAGGTTTATCCCTCTGGGGAAACTGTGCTTCTGCTTATAGCATCTGCCCACAGTGAAGTGGTGACATGAGGAACTCAACAATGGATCCTCAATCTTCAATGGATTCAACTGGCATGTCTCAGGTAAATTTAATTTCTCAAATATCAGTACCATGGTCACCACATTCAATCAAGAAGATGCTTTTTTTCCAGTAGATAACAGTAGGTGCAGTAGTCTTCTGTAGTGATGTTCAGAAAGTCCAAGACATAGGGCTGGGTTTTGCCAATGGTGAGCTTTTGGAGGCGGGAATCTCACTTGTCAGGTTTTAGTCCCGTCTCCATCGACTTCTGGCCAACCCACGCTATTTTCCCTTGATTGACCTTGTTAAGCCCGCCCAGCGGGTTTAGCAGGCCAATTAAAGGGAAGCCGGTTACAGAGAACGTCAGCGTATGACGTTCTATCTGTCAAAAAATTTTGACAGCTGAATTGTCATCATTTGACAGCTCAGTGAAGCTGTCAAACACTGACATTCTATGTTGTTTGATGAGTTCTTGTATTCAAGACTCATCAAACCTCTTTCTTTAGCAGAAATTAGATGGTTGCATTGGAGAATGCGGCAGCCATCTGCCATCTCTGCCGGTGAGATGCGAGACTCTCCGCATCCCCAACGTTTGAAGCCTGCAGGAAGAAACAAAGGTAAGTAAATTTTACTAACATTTTCCACTAACCTCACATACTTACCTCCCCACATGTGCACCCATCTCTTACATTCACAGTGCATTTTTGCACCCCTCTGACCCCCGCAGGCCCACTGCTCACCTTACTGACCCTGGCGGGGTTCGCAGCCTTCGGGAAGCCCGCACTTGTGTGGTAAAATGGGGATAATCCTCTTATCTGTCTGCTAACTATCTGTTAACAGGCAATTAAGTGGCTGTAATCCCCTTCCCACCTCCAGGAGATGGGACCCAGCGCGGGTCGGCTACCCACCTCCTGGGAAGATGGCACGGAGGCGAGTTGGGGGCAGGATGGGCACCTGCCCCCAGATTCTGCTATTTTCCCGGCAGTCCCACCTCCAAACCCACTGCCCCAGGGCTGGCAAGATCGCGCCCATAGTTGCAGATGCTGAGAGCATGTGCGTAGAATTCAACTTCATTCCCAGCTCTGCTTACTTATGAAGGGATTTGTACCTAACCCTTCAACAGGAACTGTGTGATGTTCCAATTTAAAATGGATCGAATTTCATTTTATCCTATTTGGTGGTAGACTAGAATAATGTGGGGAAACCGAAGGGAATTTCATTTTGTTGAATGTTTGTGCAGTAGATGAATACGGTTCAGCAGTTTTTTTAAACTTAGCTTTAAATTCAGATTTTGAACAGGTCTGAAATTCAGGTAATCCAATTGAGGTTTTTTTCGAGACAACCTTTTTTGGAAACATACTTTGGGCTAGATTTTCGGGGAGCCATCAGGTGGGGTTTCAGGTGTGTGGGGGGGGGGAAATCCCGAATTTGGGGTCCCGACACCATCCCGCCCAAAACCCCGCCCCACGTAAGTTTCAGGGCGGCGGGTACCCGCCCCGCACTGGGACCCGCCGAAACCAGGCGGGAAGGGATTAGTGCCAATTAACTGCCTGTTTCGTGTGGGTTTCCCAATGGCTCCAAACCACGCCAGGTAGAGCAGGTGGGCCGTCGGGTTGAAGGACTTGGAGGGGTCACAATGTCGGCGCTCAGGTGAGTGATGGGTGCATGAGTGCAAAGAAAAGTGTGTTTGGTGTGTCTAAAGTGTGTAAAGAACTTTTACTTACCTGTACTTACCTTAACAGCCTTTCTTCCTGTAGCCGTCGGGAGCACATCACTCAGCCGGAACTGAAAGCTGAACGGCTGCGATCTGTCAAAAGTGACAGCCTTCAGCTTTGAGTGCCGGTGAGAGTTCTAACTGAATCTGTGCAGAATGACTCAGCTTAGAACTCAGAGTGTCAGTGTTTCACAGCTTCAAACAGCTGTGAGACACTGATATTTCATCTGTCAAGAACTCTTGACAGATGAAATTTCAGTCTGTGACGTCACCTGTTGCCGGGTGGCCCTAAATTGGCCTGCTGAGCCTGCTGGGCGGGCTCAACAAGGTCAATCAAGGGAAAATCGCGCGGATTGGCCAGACGTCGAAGTAGGCGGGTCAAAAACCCGAAAGGGGAAGTCCCGCCTTCTTCCCGACAGGTTCGACAAAATCTACCCCTTTATCTCTGCCTTTTTTATGGGCCTTCCCATGCCTTCTCCAGCTCGTTCTAGTCTGATCGCTATAGTCTGACTTTGAAACTGATCAATTGGAGATACACATAAATAGACTGGGTGATTCTTTCTCCATTCCTCCCTATGAAGAAGAGTCAGGCCTCTTCTTGGTGACTCCCTTTAGCAACTCATCTGAAATCAGACGCTGGGTGCTGCCCTCAATGGATAGAACTGGCTCATCTCAGACAGATTTAGGGGGAAATTTTAACCCAACACGTCCAATCAAGCGAGGTGTAAAACTGGCGTTCTACCTAATCCCATGGGATATCTGCCCAGCGAGTTAGGTTAAAATTATCCCCTTAGTTAGTTTCTCAAATATAAATATATTATATTTCATGTATTGACCTGCATCATATCACTCCATGGCACCTATGATCTACCATGTAGAGATTGCTGACCTTTCCCATGGTTTTCAACAATTATTGTGCCATTATTGCGCTATTCTGCAGAGGTTTTCTTAATTTTAGTTGTATTCATTGCGCTGTGCCTTTTTATTTTTCTTATTGGAGCTTTCAAGACTGAGGTAGATAAGATTTTTGTTGGGCAAGGGTATCAAAGGATATGGAGTGAAGGCAGGAGAATGGAGTTGAGGTGCAGATCAGCCGTGATCTAATTGAAAGTCGGAGGAGGCCCAAGGAGCTGAATGGCCTCCTCCTGTTCCGAATGTTCCTATGTTCTTGGAACTAGTGCTGTCCTCTACTGTGTTTCAAGGCCTTAGTCCTCCTCAATGCCAGAGCAGACAGATAGTGGTGGAGGAAGCATCTCAGAGTGATTTGCAAATAATTAAAATAGAAAGGATTTATAAAATAAATGTAAGCATGGTTCAAGAATTCAATTTTTACCTTTCAAAAGCACAATCAGGATGGTTTATTTGGCCAAAATCATATTTTTGAAATGCAGTCTGTATCAAACAATGAAAATAATTCTAACTGATCTCCTGTGATCTCTCTTCCTTGTCTCTGCAGTCTTTGTGTTGCTGTTTCTCTATGTATTATATCCTCTACTTTTGTCTCTCTCTTTCTCTTACCATTTCTTCTGCTTCTGTCTCCCTAACTGTTCTTTTTGCTTCTCTATCAACCCTCTCTGCATCTCTCTATCTTTCGGGCGGAGGTGGTGCATGGCATACCTTGCTAGAGCAGGGAAGGAGCCACTAATGGTTGCAGGCGGCATTTGATGTGGGGTTGCGAGAAAATGTGGCCCTACGTGATTCCCTTCCTGTCTCCTCCCGCAATCATTTGTGCTTCTCTCCACTTCTCACTCCCATCGCCTCTCCATCCCTATGCCTCTCCAGCAATTTATGGCGCAAAAAAACTTTCCAGTTGAAGGGCACAGGAAAAAGACTAACTAATGGGACATGCTCCAGCAATATATATTAGATATATAATCATTTTTTTTCCACGGTTATGAATCCATTCTTACTCTGTATCCTTGGGCTATTTAACTAGTGTGACATTGCGACTTGAATGCATCCAAAACTCTGCTGCCCGTATCCTAACTCGCTCCAAGTCCCGTTCACCCATCACCCTTGTGCTCGCTGACCTACGTTGGCTCCCAGTCTGGCAACGCCTTGATTTTAAAATTCTCATCCTTGTTTTCAAATTTCTCTATGGCCTCGCCTCTCCCTATTGCTGTAACCTCCTCCAGCCCTGCAATCCTCCGAGATCTCTGCGCTCTTCCAATTCTGGCCGATTTTAATCTCTCCATCATGAGCGGCCGTGCTTTCAGCTGCCTAGGCCCTAAGCCCTGGAATTCCCTGCTTAAACCTCTCCGCCTCTCTACCTCTCTCTCATTTAAGACGCTCCTTAAAACCTACCTCTTTGACCAAGCTTTTGGTCACTTATCCTAATATCTCCTTATGTGGCTCGGTGTCAAATTTTTTTTCATTACGCTCCCATGAAGCACCTTGGGACATTTTACTACGTGAAAGGCACTACATAAATGCAAGTTGCTGTTGTTGTTTCTATTGTTGTCAGGTTTGCAAAAGTGAACTCTTAAGCACCCCTTGCCCCACTCCTCTGATTTTTTTAGCTCATACCCCACCCTGCACACCAAACACTGGGGAATGATTCTCAGATTCGGCTTGGCTACTTCCCACAATAGCCGTGATGGGGAACTCAACTGAATGTACAACTGACGACGCCATAAAACAGCATATTAGTTCAAACCCCCGAACCATTGCACTGCCTCGACGGAGAAATGTTAATAGCATAATAGTTTATTTTGTGGGAGCTTGACAGGATATGAAACAGCATTGCTAAAATGTTTATTAAAAAAAATCTCCCAAATCACATTTTAAACCTGAGGTTTTTTGTGTTCAATAAGATTATTTGCTGATAAACCTCATGAGTTTATGAGACAGCGTAGCTTTAATTATATAATAAACCATAGCAGTAACCCTTGGTGAATTAACTAGTCCCTTTAGTCATGTTTATCTGCCAGCTGCATTATTACAACACATAAAATGTACTCTGCAGGAAAGCTCACAAAAAATGATGGAACATTGTTGGAAACAACTCAAAGTGTGCTATTTAAGTCATTAGCTTTTACATCATGTTTAATAAATTCAAAAACTAGGTCTGACTACAAAATGGCTGTGTAGGAAATGCTCTCATTCACACAAAAACATGCATTCTCCTTGATAATTAATTTTATGATTTTTTTTAAAATTCCCGTAAGGAAAACGAATATTGCTTCAATGTTTCTTTACTGAGGGGTTCATGACCTGATGCTTTGGGGATTGTCGAATCCTGTTGGTCTGACACCCAATAAACAGAATGCAGCTGGAGCCAGCAGCAGATGTTGGGAATGACCAGAATCAGCAGCGATGCTAGTGCAGAACAAGCCTGAAGCCAAGCGGCGCATATGCAAGTTGTGCTAGACTTGTTCTCTGGCATGCTGGCAACAGCACAGGGAGGCAGAGAGTCGTTCCATTGTCCTCTTCTGTTACTTTATGAAAAGGTTAACTGGTCTTTTGTCCAAATTTGATTCAGGTTGATTGCTCTTGGTTACGTGCGATGTCAGCTGTGGCTCAGTGGGTAGCACTCTCACCTCTGAGTCAGAAGGGCATGGGTTCAAGTCCCACTTCAGAGTCTTGAGCACAAAATGTAGGCTGACACTCCCAGTGCAGTACGGCACTGTTGGAGGTGCCGTCTTTCAGATGAGACATTAAACCGAGGCCCTATCTGCCTTCTCAGGCATCCCATGGCACTATTTCAAACCAACGTCGCTGAAACAGATTATATGATCATTATCAATGCTGCAGTGGAAGCTCAGATTGATGTCATGCGAGGTCAGCTTGCTGCCATGCAAGCCCAGGCTGCTGCCATCATAGCTGTGGATACCGGTGTCCAACAGATTACTAGGATTGCTGAGACACCGCCCCTGGGGAGTGGCAATGGCTCCATGGAGCACAAACTCTCTCAGAAGGACAGTATTCATCCTCCCACCCCTGCCACTCCGCCAGTGCCCTTGCTGTTGCCTGTCAACCAGCCAGCCAAGACTGCTGCCACCCATGCTGAAAAGCTACAGTCTGAAGCCGGGCCTTCTAGGTCCAGAACTGCTCGAGATTATCCTCCAAGGCCATCTTCAGTTTCCTCCACTGAAAGTCAGCAGCCTTGCACCAGCAATGCTGCAGCCACTGGGGTAGCACTTTGTAGGAGCACTAGGATAGGCAAAGGCACATGGAACACAGGCACTAAGGGAATGCACAAGGGTGATTAGTTTAAGGTTGTATGCAATATGGCATGATGTAATTTTATCAATTTGGTTTGGAATGTGTATTTTATGTTGGCTTTTATTTTTAAATTGTGGTCAAGGGGACAATGTGATGGTCAGTGACAGAGGGAAGATAAGGAGTATGGGACGGTTGGTCAATGGTGAATTGGGGTTGAGGTTACTGGTAGCTGACTTGAATTAGTTCTTCACATACAGCCCTAGCAGAAAGGGACTGCCTAGGTTGTAACTTATCTTCCTCCTCCTCCTCCTCGTGCTCCTGTTCCTCAGCCTCATGTCTGATAGGTGGTGGCAAGGGCTGTTCCCTCATGATGGCAAGGTTGTGCAGCATGCAGTATATCACTACAAATCTTGATGACTGCTCAGCTGAGTACTGCAGGGCTCCTCCAGAGCAGCCCAGGCAGCGGAATCATTTCTTCAGCACGCCAATGGTCTGTGTTATCACATTTATTGTGGCAGCATGGCTCTCATTAAATGCATGCTGCGCACTTGTGCGTGGGTTGTGAACCAGAGTCATGAGCCATGCCGTCAGTGGATAGCCACTGTCACCCAGTAGCTACCCTTTGATTTGCCGTGGTGGCTGAAATACAGATGGCACAGCAGACTGCTGCAGAATGAACACATCATGACTGCTGCCAGGATACTGTGCATTATCCTGGATGATGCACTGACTATGGTCACACACCAGCTGATTTGAATCCCTTTTGGTTCCGGTACAAGGCAGAGTTGACATGTGGTGCCCACAAAGCAATGTGCATGCAGTTAATGGCACCCTGCGCCTTGGGGAAGCCTGAATTCCTTGCAAACCCTCATGTTCACTCTGCCTGCTTCTCTTTATCAAGAGGGCATGAAATTAAGTTATCTCTCTGTGAATAGAGAGCTTCAGTGACTTCCCTTATGTAGCAGTGCACTGCACATTGCGAGATGTTGCTAATATCTCCAGCAACAGCCTGGAAGGAGCCAGACGCATAAAAGTTCATAGCCACGGTCACCTTCACAGCCTCTGGCAATGCGGTCCGTGCCCTTTTCTGAGGTTGGAGCTGTGGCTGCAGCAGTTGGTGGATTTCAGTGATGTCCTCCTTGGTGAAGCACAGACGTCTCAAACATTAGTTGTCACTGAAGTTCAGGTAGGAGAATTGCTCCCTGAACACCCTGGCCTCTTCCTGAGAGTCCTTCGACCCCCCTCCACCCTCCCACCCCCACCGCCCCACCCCCGCCCCACCACCTTCATCCACCTCCTTCTTCTGGCAGCTTGTCCTGCTCTGCAGGCCTCTGCTCATTTCCAAAGTTATATTGATTCCAAGAGGAAAGCCTAGTAGTGCATTCATGTCTGGAAGCAACTGATTTATGCAGAAGCCTGGGAGTCAGCAAAAAGTCCTTCAGCACCTGCCACACAATTCCCTGCAGATTTTTGAAACCTGAAACAACTATGGAAAGTACCATAAACATAGCAACAGCCAGAAGAAATAAACTAGCCACTAACCTGAAAGTACAGTAGTTTATGATCCCTTTAAATTACGCTGGTGGGGGCTCTTTCATGTTGCTTAACGCGTGTTCAGCTGTGTGAGGTTAAGAGAGGGAGTCGGCTGGAGTGTGGAGCCCCAAAATGGCAGCACTGGCGTCAAATCAGTCGCATGCTGATTAACATCATGATCTGCCTGTTCTGCATACCTCCAGCGGACGTTAAGTGCATGCATGCGAACCCCTCTACCAAGAGGGCACGCTTTGCATCAGAAGTGCATGCGCCACGGACACCAATCTGGAATCCCATGGGCACTCATAGTGCCCAAAAATCAGGTGCTACCCTGCTCAGTTTAGCCCCCTGTGTTCCTTGTAGAATTTCTACAGTAGTGTCATAAATCTCATCCTCATAAAGAAACTACTCATGAAATAACGCTGGACGGCCAGCTGGTGGCGCCGTCCAAGGAGTATAAATACTCGGGCGTGGGCCCAGCCTTCAGGGGCATTTTGTAAGACAGGAACTAGTGAAGTACAACTAGACCTCCATGTTCTGAAACAAGTTGATTAAAGCCTTGCTTTATACTCAAACCAAGTGCGTAGTGAGTTTTATTACGTCAATTTAATCAACTTGATATCGACTCCACACTTTGGGTGATTTAGGGAAACAGCCAGCTGTGACTTGAACCGTAGTAGGGAACTCAGACAAGTAATCGATCTATCATGGAGAAACTACTCAGACCCGCCCGTCTCGACCTGGACCCGGATTCACTTACAGCTGCTAAAGTATTGAAACACTGGTATCATACTTTTAGCAACTTCCTTGAGGAGTGTGGTGAGAATGTTCCTAATAAGTAACGAATGCTTGTTAATTATGTATCCCCTCATGTGTTTGATTATATCGAAGACTGTGTAGACTATGACGCCGCTATCCAAATACTACAGCAGCAATATGTCAAGTCCCCAAACAAAATATTTGCTCGGCATCTACTGGCCACAACTCGACAACAACCCGAGGAATCGCTTGACGAATTCCTTCAGAAGCTTCGCAGGCTCAACAAGGATTGTAATCTTAAAGCTGTTACAGCTGAGCAGTACCAGGAGGAGTTAATTCGTGGTTCCTTTATTAATGAGATTGCATCTCCCTTCATACGTCAGCGTCTGTTGGAGAATAAAACCCTCAAGTTACAGGCTGCCTATGACCAGACATGTTCTCTGGACTTAGCAAAGAGGAATGCAGAAACCTATCTTTCACCATGTGCACGGGCTGCTGCTATCACTTTTAGTGACTCCTTCCATAGGCCTCGGGCGGAAGCCCTCATGGATGATGACTCCAACCTGGCTGATGACAACCCTACCCTAGAAACCTTCACTGATGACAACCCCGCCCTAGTGGCATCTTGGCAATCTGGAAGGAAATGTTTCTTCTGTGGAGGTGCATTCCATTATAGGAAATTTTGTCCTGCTCGTAACGCAACCTGCAACCATTGCAGCAAGAAAGGTCACTTTTTAAAGGTATGCCAGTCAAAAGCCGCTGTTAGTAAGAAAGGCCCCATTTCTAAGGTATACCGGTCGAGAGCTCCTGTTAGTTTTGCAGCTACTACCTATAAAACTGCTCCTCCCCCAAGAGCCACTAGAGTCATAGAGTCATAGAGTTTTACAGCACAGAAAGAGGCCCTTCGGCCCATCATGTCCGCGCCACCCATCCATCCCTGTCCAGTCTAATCCCATTTTCCAGCATTTGGTCCATAGCCTTGTATGCAATGGCATTTCAAGTGCTCATCCAAATGCTTCTTGAATGTTGTGAGGGTTCCTGCCTCTACCACCCTTTCAGGCATTGAGTTCCACATTCCAACCACCCTCTGGGTGAAAAAGTTCCTCCTCAAATCCCCTCTAAATCTCCTGCCCCTTACCCTGAATCTATGCCCCCTTGTTATTGACCCCCCTACTAAGGGGAAAAGTTCCTCTTTATCTACCCTATCTATGCCCCTCATCATTTTGTACACCTCAATCAGGTCCCCCCTCAGCCTTCTTTGCTCCAAGGAAAACAACCCCAGCCTGTCCAGCCTCTCTTCATAGCTGAGGCGCTCCATCCCAGGTAACATCCTGGTGAATCTTCTCTGCACCCTCTCCAAAGCAATCACATCCTTCCTATAGTGAGGCGACCAGAACTGCACACAGTACTCCAGCTGTGGCCTCACCAGCATTTTGTACAGCTCCATCATAACCTCCCTGCTCTTATATTCCATGCCTCGGCTAATGAAGGCAAGTATCCCATATGCCTTTTTAACCACCTTATCTACCTGTTCCGCTGCCTTCAGGGATCTATGTACATGTACACCAAGGTCCCTCTGACCCTCTGTACTTCCTAGGGTCCTACCACTCATTGTGTATTCCCTTACCTTATTTGTCCGTCCAAAATGCATCACCTCGCACTTTTCAGGGTTAAATTCCATTTGCCACTTTTCCACCCATCTGATCAACCCGTTTATATCGTCCTGTAGCCTGAGGCTTTCCTCCTCGCAATTTACCACCCCACCAATTTTCGTGTCATCTGCGAACTTACTGATCATACCTTTTACATTCTCATCCAAATCATTGATGTAGATCACAAACAACAAGGGACCCAGCACCGATCCCTGAGATACCCCACTGGACACAGGCTTCCAGTCACAAAAGCAACCTTCGACCATCACCCTCTGCCTCCTGCCACTCAGCCAGTTTAGGATCCAACGCGCCAAGGCACCCTGGATCCCATGGGCTCTTACCTTCTTGACCAGTCTCCTATGCGGGACTTTGTCAAAAGCTTTACTGAAGTCCATGTAAACCACATCCACAGCATTTCCCTCATCCACCCCCCTAGTCACCCCCTCGAAAAATTCAATCAGATTTGTCAGACATGATTTACCCTTGACAAAGCCATGCTGACTATCCCCGATTAATCCTTGCCTCTCCAAGTGGAGACTAATTTTGTCCCTCAGAATTTTTTCCAATAATTTCCCCACCACAGATGTTAGGCTCACTGGCCTGTAATTCCCTGGTTTATCCCTGCTACCCTTCTTGAATAATGGTACTACGTTAGCTGTTCTCCAGTCCTCTGGTACATCCCCTGTGGCCAGAGAGGTTCTGAAAATTTGTGTCAGAGCCCCTGCAATCTCCTCCTTTGCCTCCCACAGCAGCTTGGGATACATCTCGTCCGGGCCTGGGGATTTATCCACTTTTTGGCCTGCTAAAACCGCTGGCACCTCCTCCCTCTCGATGCTAATATGTTCAAGTATGTCACAGTCCCCTTGCCCGATTTCTATGTCTGCATCGTCTCTCTCCATAGTGAACACAGATGCAAAAAATTCATTTAAAACCCCGCCTACATCATCTGGCTCTACACACAGATTGCCACTTTGGTCCCTAATGGGCCCTACCCTTTCCCTGGTTATCCTCTTGCCCTTAATATACTTATAAAACATCTTAGGATTTTCCTTTATTTTGCTCGCCAGTGTTATTTCATGGCCCCTCCTCGCCCTCCTAATTTCTTTTTTAAGTATGCCCCTGCACTTTTTATACTCCTCTAGGGCTTCTTCCGTCTTTAGTCTTTTGTAACTGCCAAAAGCCCCCCTTTTATTTCTAATGCATTTTTGTATATCCCTTGTCATCCAAGGTTCCCTTTGCTTGTTGGTCCCACCCTTGACCTTTACAGGAACATGTTGGCATTGTACTCTCTCTATTTCCCTTCTGAAAGTCTCCCACTGTTTTGATGTGGATTTTCCTATAAGTAGCTGCTCCCAGTCCACTTTGGCCAGATCCTGCCTTATCATATTAAAATCGGCCTTCCCCCAATTTAGAACCCTTATTTCCGGGCCGTCTTTGTCTTTTTCCATGACCACCTTAAATCTCACCGAATTATGGTCACTGTCGCCAAAATGCTCTCCTACTGACACTTCCACCACTTGCCCGGCTACATTCCCCAGAATTAGGTCCAGTACCGCCCCCTCTCTTGTAGGACTTTCTACATGTTGGCTCAAAAAGCTCTCCTGGATGCACTTTAAGAATTCTGCACCCTCTAAGCCTTTCACACTCTGACTATCCCAATTTATATTGGGGAAGTTGAAATCCCCCACTATTATTACCCTATTATTTTTGCACTTTTCTGAGATTTGCCTACATATCTGTTCCTCTATCTCCCCCTGACTGTTTGGGGGCCTATAGTACACTCCCAGCAAAGTGCTTGCCCCCTTTTTGTTTTTAAGTTCTACCCATATGGCCTCATTAGAGGAACCCGCTAATATATCATCCCTCCTTACAGCAGTAATTGACTCCTTAATTAATATTGCAACACCCCCTCCCCTTTTACACCCCCCTCTGTCTCGCCTGAAGATTCTATACCCCGGAATATTGAGCTGCCAGTCCTGACCCTCCCTCAACCATGTCTCCGTGATAGCAACAATATCGTACTCCCATGTGTTCAACAACAACTTCAGTTCATCCACCTTATTTGCAAGACTCCTTGCATTAAAATAAATGCCTTCCAGCCCTGCCATATTCTCTTTTGCCTTCACATATTTGCTCTGCCTTCCCAGCTGACTTGTTTTTCCCTCTGTATTTGGCTGTAAATCACCCCCTACTTTAGCTCCACTCTGTACCCCATCCCCCTGCCAAGTTAGTTTAAACCCCCCCCCAGCAGTGCTAGCAAACCTCCCCGCAAGGATATTGGTTCCCCTCTGGTTCAGGTGTAAACCGTCCGACTTGTACAAGTCCCACCTTTCCCAGAAGCAGACCCAGTGATCCAGGAAACTAAAGCCCTCCCCCCTGCACCATCCCTTCAGCCACGCATTCATCTGTTCTATCTTCCTATTCCTATACTCACTAGCACGTGGCACCGGGAGTAATCCAGAGATTACAACCCTTGAGGTCCTGCTCTTTAATCCTTCACCTAGCTCCCTAAATTCTTGCTGCAGGACCTCATCCCTCTTTTTACCTATGTCGTTGGTACCAATGTGGACCACGACCACTGGCTGTTCACCCTCCCCCTCCAGAATGCCCTGCAGCCGCTCAGTGACATCCTTGACCCTGGCACCAGGGAGGCAACAAACCATCCTGGATTCACGTCTACGGCCACAGAAACGCCTATCTGTTCCCCTTACTATAGAATCCCCTACCACTATTGCTCTCCCACTCTTTTTCCCCCCTTCCTGGGCAGCAGGAGCACCCCCAGTGCCAGGAAGTTGGCTGCTGCTGCCTTCCCCTGGTGAGTCATCCCCCTCAACAGTATCCAAAGCGGTATACTTGTTTGAAAGGGGGATGTCCGCAGGGGTTCCCTGCACTACCTGCCTGCCTTTGTTGCTCCACCTGATGGTCACCCCCTGTGCTGCCCTACCCTGAGGCATGAACAACTCGCTAAACGTGCTATCCACGAGCCTCTCAGCATCGCGCATGCTCCAAAATTCATCCACCCGCAGGTCGAGCGCCGCAATGCGGTCTACAAGTAGCTGCAGCTGGATGCATTTCCCGCACACATGGTCGTCAGGGACACTGGCAGCATCCCTGACTTCCCACATGGAGCAAGAGGAGCAGAACACGGGTCTGAACTCTCCTGCCATGACTTACTCCTTTAATTAATTTAAAAATTTATTCAATACCCCAGTTACAGGTATACTCTAGGGCGCTTTATTTACCAACTATCCCCACTACATCACAGAAATTTAACACCACAGAATTCAAGCTTGTATTGAAAAGAGAGAAATACTCACCAACCAATCACTTACCTGCTCCCTGGTGACGTCACACTTGGATTACTTTTTACCTCTCTCCTGGAACCTGGATTGGTATGCCTCTGACTGCTCCCTTTTAAGCCTTCAAGCTCTCCCACCTCGGGCTGCTCCCGCGCAGGTCCGCTGCTTCTCCGGTCTCGGGGCTGTGGGCCTCGGTGCCTCTGACTGCTCCCTTTTAAGCCTTCAAGCTCTCCCGCCTCGGGCTGCTCCCGCGCAGGTCCGCTGCTTCTCCGGTCTCGGGGCTGTGGGCCTCGGTGCCTCTGACTGCTCCCTTTTAAGCCTTCAAGCTCTCCCGCCTCGGGCTGCTCCCGCGCAGGTCCGCTGCTTCTCCGGTCTCGGGGCTGTGGGCCTCGGTGCCTCTGACTGCTCCCTTTTAAGCCTTCAAGCTCTCCCGCCTCGGGCTGCTCCCGCGCAGGTCCGCTGCTTCTCCGGTCTCAGGGCTGTGGGCCTCGGTGCCTCTGACTGCTCCCTTTTAAGCCTTCAAGCTCTCCCGCCTCGGGCTGCTCCCGCGCAGGTCCGCTGCTTCTCCGGTCTCGGGGCTGTGGGCCTCGGTGCCTCTGACTGCTCCCTTTTAAGTCTTCAAGCTCTCCCGCCTCGGGCTGCTCCCGCGCAGGTCCGCTGCTTCTCCGGTCTCGGGGCTGTGGGCCTCGGTGCCTCTGACTGCTCCCTTTTAAGCCTTCAAGCTCTCCCGCCTCGGGCTGCTCCCGCGCAGGTCCGCTGCTTCTCCGGTCTCGGGGCTGTGGCACTACTAAGGTTACAGCTGCTATCTATGAAACTGCTCCTCCCCCAAGAACCACTACTAAGGTTACAGCTGTCAAGGGTAAAACTGCCCCTCCTCCCATCGCAGCTGTTTTTCCCCAAAGTCTGTCCCATGCAGCCACGAAGGTTTCAGTAAATGGACACATTTTGAGCGCACTAATCGACTCATGCAGCTCTGACAGCTTCATTAGTGAGCGGGCTGTCAGTAAGTTAAAACTGCGTATTTACCCCTCGGACAGGGAAATTGAAAAGGCTCTGAAAACACTGACCACCAATTCTTCTGGCTTTTGTCTTGTCGACCTTATTCTAAATGGCCGCACTTATTTCTCCACTCGGCTCGGGGTGCTCAAAATCCTATGCAGTGATGTGCTCCTGGGACAGGATTTCCAGAAACAACACAAAAGACTCACTTTCGAGTTTGGAGGGTCAAAGCCGGAGCTTACTGTTTCCAAAGTACCGTTTTGAGCGCTTTCGGCGGCTTCACTCGACGAGCCCTCCTTGTTTGCCAATCTTTCCACCCGATGTAAGCCCATAGTCACTAAATCATGACGTTTCAGCCAAGATGATCGATCCTTTATTGAGGCAGAAATCTCTCGCCTTCTAGCTGACGGTATCATTGAGCTATGTTCCTCTTCCTGGCGGGCTCAAGTTGTTGTTGTTAAAAATCCTCTGAAGCAACACAAGAAATGCCTTTGCATCGATTACTCCCAAACTATTAACCAGTATACCGACCTGGATGCCTACCCACTACCACGCATCGATGACATGGTCAATAACCTTGCCATCTACAAGGTATTTTCAACTTTTGATTTAAAGAGCGCATATCATCAAGTACCGCTAAAAGACTCTGACAAAAACTATAGAGCCTTTGAGGCCAATGGTCGGCTTTACCAGTTTTGTCACCTTCCATTTGGCGTCACCAAAGGGGTAGCCATCTTTCAATGGGCAATGGATAGCTTAGTCAAACAGGAGAACTTAACGGACACTTTTCCATATCTGGATAATATCACCATTGCTGGTCATGACCAGAAGGAGCATGAGGCCAATCTCCAGAAATGTTTTGACCTTCTCCGTCATCGCAACTTCACCTTAAATGAGTCCAAATCTGTGAAATCAGTACCATCAGTCAACATCCTCGGTTACTGGTTGGGCAACGGTGTCATCAAACCGGATCCGGAGTGACTTTGTCCGCTTCAGGAGCTCCCTCCCCCTACGAATCTCGGCTCTCTTCGTTGGGCACTCGGCATGTTCACCTATTATGCAAAATGGATACCCCACTTCTCCGACAAGATCCAGCCCCTGCTTCACGCAAAGTCATTTCCGTTGGAGGCAATGGCTATTTCAGCTTTCAACCTCCTCAAGCGACAACTGGAAAAAGCCACGCTTCGTTCCATTGATGAAAATCTTCCTTTTGTGGTCGAGTGCGATGCATCGGAGGTGGCAATCTCTGCTACCTTGAATCAAGGTGGTCGACCCGTTGCATTTCTGTCCAGAACTTTGCAGGGTAGCGAGCTCCATTATCCTCCTGTCGAGAAGGAGGCTACGGCCATCATCGAAGCTATACGTATATGGGGTCATTTTCTCGCTCGTCGCCATTTCACACTTATAACCGATCAGCGCTCCGTGGCCTTTATGCTGGATAACCGGAAACGCACTAAGATCAAGAATAACAAAATACAACTCTGGAGGATGGAATTGGCCGCCTTTGGATACACCATACATTATCGACCCGGCAAAGTGAATGTGGCCCCGGATACCCTCACGTGGGCATTCTGCTCTTCTATGTCAACTTCGACTCTGGCGGATCTTCATACTGACTTATGCCATCCTGGCGTTACCCGTATGTTGCACTTTGTGCGATCGAAAAATCTCCCATTTTCTACGGAAGATGTGAAAACAACATGCTCCTCCTGTAGAATTTGTGCGGAATTAAAACCGCAATTTTTCCGTCCATCGGATGGCTCGCTCATACACGCTATGCAGCCTATGCAGCGGCTCAGCATTGACTTTAAAGGGCCATTACCTTCCTCAACGCGAAACACCTATCTACTTACTATGGCGGATGAATATTTACGCTTTCCCTTTGCTTTCCCCTGTCCCAATATGCTTACTTCCACAGTGATCAAATGCCTTGATCAAGTCTTTTCCCTTTGCGGTACAGCCAATTTCATCCACTCTGATCGGGGTCCCTCCTTCATGTCAAGCAAACTCAAAAGTTATCTCTCCCAACGGGGAATCGCCACAAGTAAAACGACACTGTACCATCCCATCAGTAACAGACAGGTTGAGAGATATAACGCTATCATTTGGAATGTTGTTTGTCTTGCGCTGAGGTCACACAACCTACCAGACCAGCAGTGGGAAACTATGCTCCCTGATGTGTTGCATTCCATCAGGTCTCTTCTCTCTATGTCCACCAATGTCACACCTCACGAGTGATTCTTCAGCTTCCAGCGTCACTCCACCCATGGGACGTCCCTACCGTCATGCTTGGCAGTTCCCGGCCCCGTGCTGCTCCGAAGATTCGTCCGATCGTCTAAAAACGATTCCCTTGTCGATGAGGTAGAACTCACAGACATCAATCCCACATACGCGCATGTGTGGTACCCTGATGGCCGTGAGTCCACCGTTTCACTCCGGGACCTGGCTCCCTGTCCAGCCGGTTCCACGGACCCAACTGATAGAGGGACCCACGGTGATAATGCCGACACTCTGCGCTCCCCGAAGATGACGCCCTACCTGGGACATCGAGAGATCTGCCGGCTGCCCCACTGGATCCACTCGGGGAGCCGAGCGCTCCCCGTGGGATGGCCACCCGAGGCCAGGACGCCGGTTAATCCCCGGCTATCAAACAGGATGAAGCCAGCTCTGCCTGTGGGGACCCGCACCCGGAGTCACGATCTCCCCAGCCTCCCTCGGGGCCCTGTCGATCCACCGGTACGGATCAAGCGGCCCAGGGGCCAAGACATGGTCCGGGGACATGTGCCTTCTAGCCATAAACAAAGATCTAAAATGCTGTGGCTATTCGCGGTCTGCCTAATCCGTTAAGAGGAAGTCGTCGGGCTTCCAAATCTTTTAGGCAGGATGAATGTCATAAATCTCATCCTCATAAAGAAACTACTCATGAAATAACGCTGGATGGCCAGCTGGTGGCGCCGTCCAAGGAGTATAAATACTCGGGCGTGGGCCCAGCTTTCCAGGGACATTTTGTAAGACAGGAACTAGTGAAGTACAACTAGACTTCCATGTTGATTAAAGCCTTGCTTTATACTCAAACCAAGTGCGTAGTGAGTTTTACTATATCAAGTGGTACCTACTCATATCTATATGATGGATTGATGCCATGTTCCAGCAGGAAATGGCACTGGCAGAGAGAACATCTCAAGAAATGACGGATGGTTTTGCTTCTGTTAAAATGCTGAACCCCTGATTTCCCAGCATGCGCTCCATGCGAGAGCCAGTCCCCAGTGGGAGCTCTGTATTGCGGGATTACTCATATCATTTCTTGCTTCTGGTTCATCCACCTAAACCTCTGATTCCAGGACAAAATTATAATGTGTGCTTAAAGGGCTGCAAAAACTTGTAGACGTGAGAGCATTTACATGGCATTAGGGAATAAGAAGGGAAGTGGACCTTGTATTTTCAGTAAGAGATTGTGCTGTGAGCCATATTTTGACCTGATATCTGCTCTATTAAGACCAGAACACTATTCCCAATCTAAAGCTAGAAATGTCTTCAGCTTACAAAGCTAGGTCAAGGCACAATAACTTTACTTTGAAATGGAGTGAAATAATAGAATGCCTGATTCCTAACAGGCAGGTTTAAACCAAATAGTCCTGAAACTGTCTAAGAACAAGGAACAAAAGACTTTGCATGCATGCCGTTAAATACCTTAGGGTGTCCCAGAATATTTCATAAATATTGAGTATTTTTGAACTGCAATCACTTGTTTTGTAGGAAAGTGTGGCAGCTGATTTGTATAGTCAAGGTCTCACAAACAGCAATAAAATGAATGACCACTAATCTGTTTTAGTGATGTTGGTTGAGGGATGAATGTTAGCCAGGATGCACTGGCTTCGATATTAACCCCCACCCCTGCCCACGATGGGGGGGGTGGTGGGGGGCGGGGTCAGAGAGTCATGGGGGGTGAGTTAAATTGTAAAAAATCTGAAACTTGACCCCAACCCTCTGCGAACGCGTCTATTTCCGGTTTAACCATGGCAGATTTGGGAGCGTCTGAATAAACCCGCTCTGGTCCCCGGCTGCTGCCTTGTGCCGCAGGCTTTACCGCCTGGCAGCCAGTCAGATTGAACGGCTGGCTGGCTGCTGGGCGGGAAATGGAGTAAAAGAATTCTAATGAGGTCCTGCCGTTAAATTCGGCAGGACCTCCACCTTCCCGGTATTTCTGGGTTTCTTGGCCGCTGACACATGCCTCTGCTCCCTCCCAACCTCCCCGTAAATATCGGGGCCATCATCTCTAGGGTGCCCTTATCTCGAAACTGATAAAGATACAAATACAGAGAGGAGCGCTCCCTGAGTGAGCATCATTGACTGGAATCCTGTTCAATGTATGCAGAATTTCAAGTGCAGAGTTAACTATCGCTTGTATTAGGTTAGGAGAAACCCCAGTGCATCTTCAAGTCTTTATATGCATCCAGCAATTCCCAGAATCAAATTCAAAAGTTCTTATTACCGTTAACTTTGGCTGCAGTCTTTTTTGCAACCTAGTATATACAAGCTAAAAAAAAGAAAGAGCTCACCTTCATCACGTTACTCTTGCACTCGAGCGGTAAGATGTCCACTCTGCTGGCCGATGCTTTTCCTTATAACACAACCGTTGCACCAATACTGAGGAGCATGGTTAAGTCCCAGCCCCCATAATGTAACTCTGACTTGCTCTTACCTAGGGAGTGAGCAGAAGAAGATAGAGGATGCTGGTGAGAAGCTGGAAAAAAAAGAAAGACATCACCCTTCATGGCCTCAAGCTCTTTACAGTCAATTAAGTACTTTTGAAGTGTAGTCACTATTGTAATGTAGGAAACATGGCAGCCAATTTGCACAGCAAGCTCCCACAAACAGCAATGTGATAATGACCAGATATTCTGTTTTATTGATGCTGGTTGTGCGAAAAAGATTGGCTACTCTTCTTTGAAATAGTGCCATGTGATCTTTTACATCCACCTGAGGTGGCAGGCAAGGCCTCAGTTGAACATATCCTAGATTTTTAGGCTCAAGTCCCTGGAATGGCATTTGAACCCATAACCTTCAGGCTTGAAGGTGTGAGTGCTACCAACTGAGCCACAGCTGATGCATGAAAGGCAAAGAAAACAATGACTAGCTAAGAATTGGTGGAATAAGCAAGGCGAGATTGTGAGATTTATACCAAGTCTGGAATGAGTGTGTTGGAATTCCAGAGAAACAGACATTACTGTATGCGATGTGCTACATTTTATGAAAGTAATGGCCCAGAAATTCGGCCCGCCCTGGGTGAGTACGCACAGGGTACTCACCCGTAGGCCGAATGGAAGTGCGGGTTTTCTGCATGCACTGCGCATGCGCGGGAAACCGGCACTTCTGATCCTCTGAACGAAGGGGTTCAGAGGTCGAACGCGTGCGCAGGGGTGGCTGCGCGTGCGCTTTGAACTTAGGTTTTTTTGCAGGTTTTCATGCGAGGTTAAGCCTACAGTATTTACACATTTAAAAAGCAGGTGTAAGGCCTGCTTTTTACAAGGTAAGTGGTCAAATAATTAAAATTAAAACATTTTTTCCACAGGTTTATTATTTTTAAATACTTTAAAGCAAGGTAAGTTTATTTTTGGCCCTGTTTTTTTATAAAATTATTTTTTTCTAAAATTTAAATTATTGTTTAAAATAGTTATTTAATGTAATTTATAGTTTACTAGCTGAAGTGCCCGGCGGTGCCGAGGCTTTTTCGAGGGAATGTTGTTGTTGGAAGAGAGAGAGAGAGCGACTGGGGGGAAGAGAGAGAGCGACTGGGGGGAAGAGAGAGAGCGACTGGGGGGAAGAGAGAGCGCGACTGGGGGGAAGAGAGAGCGCGACTGGGGGGAAGAGAGGGAGGGGAGGGGGGGAGGGAAGAGGTGGAGGGGAGGGGGAGGGCGGGGGGAGGGGGGGAGGGGGAGGGGGAGGGGGAGGGGGAGGGCGGGGAAGGGAGAGCGGGGGGGAGGAAGGGAGGGAGGAGGGGGAAGGGAGGGAGGAGGGGGAAGGGAAGGGCGGGGGGGAGGAAGGGGGGGAAGGGAGGGCAGGGGGGGAAGGGAGGGGGAAGGGAGGGGGGAAGGGAGGGGGGAGGGCGGGGGGGGAAAAGGGGGGGAAGGGAGGGCGGGGGGGAGGTAGGGCGGTGGGCACCCCCCCCCGAGGGTCGCGCCCCCCCCCGAGGGTCGCGGCCCCCCCCGAGGGACGCGGCCACCCCCCCCCGAGGTGAAGACCGCCGATTGCGCGCGCAGCAGGAGCTGAGACGCGGCGTCTCTCTCGGCCGGCGGGCCCGGTTGCCAGGGCAACCGTGACGCTGACCAAGCCAGAGAGAGAGACGCCACGTCTCAGCTGCTCCTGCTGCGCGCGCGGCACCCCCCCCCCGAGGGTCGCGCCCCCCCCCCCAGGTGAAGACCGCCGATTGCGGCTGTGGGAGACGTCCGGCGGGCCCGGTTGCCAGGGTAACGCTGGACGCTCAGCAAGCCCCGCCCCCCGGCCGAGCCAGAGACGTCTCAGCTCCTGCTGCGCGCGCACCCTAGCGGCGCTGGGCTGAGGCTCGGCCCTCCAGCCTTCGAGTGGGGCCGGGAGGTGCCTAGCTCGGGCGTGGGTGCGGAGGAGACGCCAAGGCTTCTAGGCCTACCTGGAAAAACGGGAAAGGTAAGAAAATTAATGAGATTAGATAAGTTAATTACTTTCTAAATCATTTTTTTTAAAAACAATATGTGTTTTAAAAGCAACGTTTTTTTTTAAGACGCAGAAAGCGGGAAAAAGGAAGGAAAAGTTTGGAATCAAGATGGCAGCGACTCACCTCGGTTCAGAACGATAAAGCCCGGCCACAAGCGCACCGATTGGCCCGGCGGCACACGCCAGCAACCCGGCGTACGATTGGTCGAGCTCGAGGTCACTCTGTCGCTAATGAGCGGATAATGAGATGCTAATGAGCGGAACGTTGAAGGTTTTTGGGATACCGCGGGCGGGATTTTAGCCCGGCTGAAACGTAAATACGCTTAAAACCGTCTCGGAAGCGTAAGCTTTCTTTGGAGGTAACGCGCGCGTAGGTACGCCTTGTAACTTTCGAGTGCATACCCGCAACGCACACGCGATGACAGACAGACAGATAGACAGATAGACAGAATGACAGAAGTACCGATTTATATATATAGATTTAAAAAGTGTGATTTTTTAAAAAGTTTATTTGAAGGTTTACTGCTATTTTGGGGCCGTAGTATTCATAAGTTTTGACAGGTCTTCCTGTCAATCTTATGAATGGGCTTTTCCCTCCTCCGATTGGCTGCCCATGGCTCACGTGATCCCAGGGGACGCATCGCACTAACTACGCCCCTGGGACACGCAAGCACTGCGCGCCGGCAGCTGGGCCAGGCCCCGGAGCGGAATTCCACGGGGCCCTACAGCTCAACTGCCGGCGCGCAAGGTAAGTGTAGGTCGGGGCTTGCACCCGCGGGAAGCCCTCGACCCGAATTTCTGGGCCAATGTTGTTTACGGGGTGCCATATTGGATGATGTCTTTGCAAAAATGCTACATTTTCACACACAAATCATAACCAAGATAAAATATTAATCATTCACTGAAAAAACAGAATGCTGTACAGAGTAAGCACAACTGAAATTGCCTATTGGCATGACTATATAAGAGCCAGATTAAGGCATATACAACTTAGGTATGCGCTGAGAGTACCACAGGAAAGGGATCTTCAAAATCAACTTGTAAAATATGTCATCTCATGATGTTAGCTACTGATTTGGAAATCTGGCAAGTCTATACAGTTTTGGGTGTCTATTCCGCCCAGGACACCTTAAAAAAAAGGCCCACAAATTCATCATTGGGACCAATACCCACACAGGTTGGGCATATTTTGTCCCGCCGCTAAATTGGTATGCTTTGCACCAGTTCTACGCCTGAATAATGGGTGCAATGTATACCAATTTCTACCCTTCAATGTCCATTGGTAGCCAAATGATCTTCATTGGTAGTTAAATGGGTCATATATGATTACTCACTATGGGATTGACGCTGCAAAAATAATCAGTATATTAATAATTACTGTGATTTTAATACTATTTACTATGGTGCACCACTTTCTCCATTGGGATCTTGTTCATACTGTTTTATTGCAACTGTGCTGTTTTGTCTTGCTTGCGCCCGTCCTGATCTTGCCTCTTTATAAACTATCTATGTCCTATAGTCCTACAAGGAGAGATTGAGTAGACTAGGCCCTATTCCCTAGAGTTTAGAAAAATGAAAGGTGATCCTCAATGAAATATATAAAATTCTTAAAGGGTAGATGCTGGAAGGATGTTTCCCCTATCTGGTTTCCAAGTTATTAAAGGGAACAGATAGGGTAGCTAGAGAGAAACTATTTCTGCTAGTTGGTGGGTCTAGGACTCGGGGGCAGCAGCTTTCGGTGTAGATGTCCCCTAAAAACACACTAATGGTCTCCACATGTTAACGTGCTCAAGATGTAGGAGTAACAACATCATTACCTCACTCAGGTTTACTCAGAAATAATCCACAATTAATCACTGTGAAATTTTACAGCAAATATGTATAAACAGACTTTAAATCAATGGAACAAATCAATCTTAAAACTGAATGGGAGAGATTAATTCATTTATTTGTTGAAGAAGTTTAAGTGCAAATTCACCCCACTGACATCATGCTCACCAAATGCACCAACTGAGTTTTCAAACATCACTTGGGAATTTTAAAAACCTGAGGCAGAGATGAGTTTACACTTGTGGGTGTCTATGGATGTTTGTATATGCGTGGTGTATTTTGGAAAGTTCAGAAAAATACCAGGGGCTAGCTATAGTTCCAGCAGTGTGAAGAAAAAAACCAAATTAACAGCTTGCCTGGAAATGTTCTGCTTTAACCTTACTCAACTGGGTACAAAAAGAACTAATTGGCTGATTTTGGTATAATATTGATCTTCCTCCTCTCAAATAACTTTAGTGTCATTATTATTTACCCAGCTTATCCACTAAACACACATTACACGCAATGCAAGAAACAATTTTTTTTCCAATTTTCTCTTCTAATTTTAGCGTTGTTGAATGAGGCCTTCCTTTATTTAGTCCCAGTGGCTATTCGATGTGAGTATTATCCCTGGGGTTGAGAGGTGGTGGTGGGGATGAGGGGTGCAAATCACGATCAAATCTCATCCTTTCCTCGCCCTGTGTACTTTGGCTTTTTTTTCTCCTTCCGAAGGGGAAAAGCAAGGCAATTGTAGCCATCCCATTTCAGCCCATATGCAAAATTTGCAGATGACACAAAACTTGGAAGTATAGTGAACAGTGAGGAGGATAGTGATATACTTCAAAAGAACATAGGCAGGCTGGTGAAATGGGCAGACACATGGCAAATGAAATATAACCCAGAAAAGTGTGAAGTGATACATTTTGGTAGAAAGAATGTGGAGAGGAAATATAAACTAAAGGGTACAATCCTAAAGGGGGTGCATGAACAGAGAGACTTGGGGGTATATGTGCACAAATCGTTGAAGGCGGCAGGGCAGGTTGAGAAAGCAGTTAAAAAAGATTACAGGATCCTGGGCTTCATGAATAGAGGCATAGAGTACAAAAGCGTGGAAATTATGTTGAACGTTTATAAATCACTGGTTCGGCCTCAATTGGAGTATTGTGTCCAATTCTGAGCACCGCACTTTAGAAAGGATGTGAAAGTCTTAGGGTGTAGAAAAGATTTATGAGAATGATTCCAGGGATGAGGAACTTCAGTTATGTGGATAGACTGGAGAAGCTGGGGTTGTTCTCCTTGGAACAGAGAAGGTTAAGAGGAGATTTGATAGATGTGCTCAAAATCATGATGGGTCTGTACAGAGTAGATGGAGAGAAACTGTTTCCATTGGTGGAAGGGTCGAGAACCAGAGGGAAGCTTAAAGGGGATTGGCAAAAGAACCAAAGGCGATGTAAGAAAAAACTTTTTTACGCAGCGAGTGGTTAAGATCTGAAATGCACTGCCTGAAAGGATGGTGAGGCAGACTAAATCTTATCTTTCAAAAGGGAATTGGATAAGTACCTGAAGGAAAAGAAATTGCAGGGCTACAGGGAAAGGGCGGGGGATTGGGACTAGCTGAGAGTCGGCACGGGCTCGACGGGCCAAATGGTCTTCTTCCTTGCAGTAACCATTCTATGATTGTATGATTCTATATGTTATGAGTTTGTCTGACGCTATTTTCCAGCTAAGGCTACTGATCTGTTATGACGTGACAACCCATGACAGATCATTTGGTTCTTTTACAAACTAATTGTAAGGAATGTGATTTTGGCCAGAAATAATATTTTTTTTAAATCACTGTTTTTGGGTAAATTCAGAAGGGAGAGAGCTTTTTATGCATATGAGCCAGATACATGTTGCCGAGTAGAAAGTGGGATTTTCAATGGACACACTGGCTGCAATTTTTTAGGTCCGGCTGGTGCGATCGGAGGCGGGTAGGGTGGGAAATATGAAATAAGTTGCAGCGGGCACGTTTGCCGGTGCGGCAGCAACCCGCCTGGCAGAGGCGGGCGACCTAATTCAAATCAGGTACTTGTCAAACCCTTAAGCGCCTTTTTCAGCCTACCTTTCAAATTTCCCTGGCTGCCCACAGGATTCACGTTGCTCGGGAACCACGTCTGTCAGCCTGAGGCAGAAGTTGAGTGGCCATTGCTCCAGCTGTTTAGATGACAGCATGAAATGTACTATAATAGCTCCCACCTCACAGCTGGTTACTGTCCTCAGGCTGAAGCTGTTGCTGACTGTATTCCCAGCACACATTTAGCTTTCTACTGGCTGCAAGTGTTTGCAGCAAAGTTGCCATCCAGTCTCACTCCATTGACTGACTGATTCTGTCATCTCTACTTGACCTGCCATTTATTGCATCAGCATGGGTGCTGTTTACACTATCTCACCTTAGTCCTCAGAATCGGACCACAATGAGCCCCAACACCAGCAACACCTGGCACACCATCAGCACCAACAACACCACCAGCCTTCTCCTCAACCACCTGATGCTGCACAGGACAGAGGACATCACTGCAGTGCTGCGCTGCACCAGAGGCGATACCCCCAACACAGGGTATACAGGCAGAGGATGAGCTTCCTCAACATGACTGAGCAGCAGTGCCAAAGGAGGCTCAGGCTATTCTATCAGGTCTTTGCAGACATTTGCAGATTGCTCGAGAAAGACCTGCAGCCCAGAGAAGCGGATGGACACACCTTACCAGTGGCTGTCAAAGTCACCAGCGCCCTCAACTTCTTCATCTCAGGCTCCTTGCAGAGATCTGCAGCAGACATTTGCGGCATCTTGCACTCGGCTGCCTACAGATGCATCACACAGATCACCGATGCCCTGCTTGACAAGTCAGCCAATTATATCAACTTTGCCACTGATGAAGCCAGTGTTACTGAGCGGGTGCTGGGTTTTGCCGCTCTGGCTGGCTTCCTACGGGTGCAAGGTGTCATCGACTGTACACATGTGGCCATCAGAGCACCCCATCATAACCCAAGAGTCTTTGTCACCCGCAAGGGCTTCCACTCCCTCAATGTGCAGCTGGTCTGCAGCCATAGGAAGATCATCCTGCATGTGTGCGCCAAATTCCCTGGCAGTTGCCATGACTTTTTCATCCTGCGCCAGTCCTCCCTCCCTCAGCTCTTCGCTCCTCCAAACAGACTTTTTGGCTGGCTGCTTGGAGACAAGGGCTATCCACTGAAGACGTGGCTCATGGCACACTTGAGGTCAAGGAGAGATATAATGAAGCCACATTTCCACCAGCTGTGTCATAGAGAGACAATAGGCATGTTCAAAATGCGTTTCAGATGTCTTGACAGATCTGGAGGAGCCCTTCAGTACGCACCAGCCAGGGTCTCCAGAATCATCGTGGTCTGCTGTGCCCTGCACAACATAGCGCAACAGCAAGGATTAGCGCTGCATGAGGAGCAAGGTGCTGAGTGCAGAGCAAATGCAATGTGGCCATGGATCCTTTAAATATCCTGGCTGAAAGCGCATCGTGGATGAGGTCAACAGATCCACACCATTTAATAGGGCTGGGTAACGCGCAGGGCGGGCTTAATAGGCTCCATTAGCGCAAAGTCGATTTCTGCAGCAAGATGGAAGCAAGAACAGCGTCGTGACCCACCATGCTGACCGCCTGCACCTGACCTGCCCAGGTACAGAAAATTCCGGCCTTTATCCTTATACAAGGTCCTCTGTGTTCTTACTGTTTTGAAAAATTAAAAGCTTATTTCTTCAATTGAGCTAAAAAATATTCAATGGCTTGCTCGAGCCTCACAAATTTTAAAGGAATTGGTAGACATTATTACAAAGGGTCATTAGCATTTAGTTGAGCATTTTGAACATTACAAGTTGAGGCGAGGGCTTCCCTGCCAGCTCAGCGAGTTTAGCTAGTGAATAGCAGGGCTACGTGGTAGAGGAAGATTCCATGTTTGATCCCTTGTATGTGCTGAGTTAGCTGATTTAAGCCACAGCGCCAATAGTAATATTACATTTGGTACCAATGCTCCATTTAAGGGTTCATCAAGAGTTTGCACTCCTAGGCCAGATTTGCTTCACTAGACACTGTACACCCTGGCCGCCACATGATGCACCAGGCTGGCTCCACCCCACATCAGCACCATAAAACCTCCCTACATTGTCCAAACCATTCCTTTCACACTCATCACCATTGCGGGAAGTGGGTGTGGGTGGTGCTATGTCTCACCATTCACTGGAACTCACTAAGACACTTTCAAAGGTGCACACACATCTGTCCAAGAAGGCAAAGAGGTGATAATAAGGAATTCAATGCTTGACAACACATTAACAGAAAGTTTACATGAACATTGGCTAAAACACCCAAGTGCCTACCCTTGTGTGTTGTTAGTTGGTATGCTTGCAGTAGGGTGAGGGTGAGTGTGAGGGGTGGCTAGTGAGATGGGGAAGTGATAATGTAGATACAGTGGGATGGGTGGAGGTGCAAGGTAAGTTGGTGTGAGTTAGGATGTGGATGATTAGGGTGGGGAAGGCAGAGTGATGGGGATGAGATGAGTGGCACAGCAAGATGAGGTTGAGTGTGGCTTTGCAGTAACGTTTTGTGATCTACTAAGATCATTGAAAGGTTTGCGCCACTGCAGCCTGGTACTCCTGATGACATCACTGCTTGGGCCCTCCTCTGCAGTGTGCAACCAGGCTGTGTTGGTGTCCTGGGGCGGTCTCTTCCGCTGATTGGAAGGGAAGAGAACGTCTCTGCGTGTTGTGACTCCCTCCATAATTATATGAAGGGAGTCATGGGAGAGCCTGGGTGGAGCCGTGCACCTCTGCGCAGTGCTTGTCAGTGTTTGCAGCACCTTAATACTGTAGAACACTGACAGCACAACTGTCAAAATGAATGTGGACATGGTCCCTTTAAGGAAACCGGCTGATGACGCGCCATCAGATGACGTCATCAGACCCACTTCCTTTTAATTGACCGGGAACCTCGCAAGGTGGGCTTAACAAGACCAATCAGGGCAAAATCACATGGAGGAGGCGGGATGAAGATGGGTGCGGAGTTTGAGGCCACTGTCTGCTCCGTCCGAACCAGACTCGCCATGGCTGGTGAAATCGCAGCCCTAATTATTAGCCCATGGCCCCTGCTGAAAGTTCATATGCATTCACATGCTGTTAAAAAAAAGCATACCATATACTTGGCTTTATTAATAGAGGCATAGGGGGAGAAATATAGCCTCCGACGGCAAATTTGGCTTTTATCACCCCTGGAGGTGGCTGGAGCACTAAATCAGGTGCTACACACCTCTCCTAAGGCGCAAAGGCCGAGGAGCGAGGTGTTACCTCAGAGCGCGGGCGAAGTCAGTTAGCAATTGAACACAGACACACTGGCGATGGCCAGTTCTTAAAGGGGAGGGTCGATCTTGCTCTCCAGCCACACCCTGCTCATTGGAGCCTTGAATCTCGGCCTGGACAGACCTGTGGCTAAATCTTGCAGGCAAGGACTATGGAGAGGGCCAGGGAGCGAGCACAGCGGTTCAGCGAGCGGGCCTTGGAGGCTCTGGTTGGCGCGGTGGAGCGCAGAAGATCTATACTGTACCCAGAGAGTGGCAGGAGGCCTTTGCCGCGCGAGTACAGAAGAGTGTGGAGGGAGGTGGCTCAAAGCGTCTCCTCAAGGAGCATGGTGCCCAGGACCCATAATCAATGTAGAAAAAAGTTCAACGACCTCACTCGGGTCGTCAGGATGAGTGGCTTTTTTTCAATACCTCTCCATCCCTCCAGCTCAACCTCACTCTATGGCCAGGGGGTCTTAAAAACCCCAATGCCCAAGACTCATCCAACACCTATGGCCCTTTCATCAAACACACACGCGCATTCCATACTTTGCATATAGTAAGGGCTATTCAACTATGGGAGGCACATCAGGCAAGACCATGGCTGCTAACAGTAAGGGCTATTCAACTATGGCAGGCACATCAGGCAAGACCATGGCTGCATACAATAAGGGCTATTCAACTATGGGAGGCTTATCAGGCAAGACAATGGCTGTATATTTAGTCAGACACCGTCCTTTTTCTTGTAGGCCAAGCTATCTCATAATAGGAGACAGCAGCATCGGACGGGTGGAGGGCGGCCTCAGCAGCAACCCCTCAGCGATCTTGAGGAGCGCATCAACATGATTGTGTCAAGCTGGGTGATCGGTCCCGTCACCACTGGAGACGCCGACCCCGTTTTGGACAGCAATGGTAAGGTTATCACCTTTTTGTCCTCTCTCCTTCCACTTGTCCCTCACAACACCAGCCTTTGACAGTTTCAATCCAACTTACTAAATCACTGCACTCATTTCTCCCTTACTGCCACCCTGTCCTCATGCTAAAGCCACTCTTGTACCTCCCTGCTTTCAGATGGTGATTTACCAGCTGAGGAGACGGGCCCTCAAGCTGCCAGTCGGAGTGAAGCTGCAGGCGAGGAGGAAGAGGAAGCCAGAGCATTATCGCCACCCTCTCCTGAGGAAGCCCATGCCCACATTGGGAACACGCCTTCCCTGGAAGGGAGCAAGGGGGGATGGTCTGATGAGGGTGAAGCTCCAGGACCCAGCGGGCTGCAGCAATGCAATGGGAGTAGGGAAGTTCGAGGGCCTTCTCCCCGGAGGGAGAGCATGCCAGCAAGTCCTGCTGCACTGGATGCAGAGGAGGAGTGGCTCATCGCTGAAATGAACACCCAGGCGGTGGACATGCACACTGAGCTCATGGGAGCAGTGGGAAGGGTGCCCGAATGTATTGAATCACTGGCAAGGAGTGTGGAGCACTTTGCTGTAGCACAGGCGGATGCCACGCAAATGCTTAGTGCTGCAATTCAGTCACTGGCTGCCATAACCCCGTCTCTGACTGTTCTCATGCAGACTCAGATTGAGGCCACGCGAGCACTGACTGCTGCCATCCTCACTGGTTCGGATACATTTCCCCGGGGCTCTCACCGCGCCGCAGCAGGCCAGCAATCTGTGCTCCAGCAGATTGCTCTGGATGCTGAAGTGCTGCCCTGTGGGAGTGCCAGTGGGTCGATCGAGCAGGAAGTTGTTGTCCTCTCTCAAGATGACAGCATTCCTGCTGCCACCACTCTCACTTCCCCATTGCACTTGCCACCGCCTGTAGCCCAGACTGCTGCCGCCCATGCAGAGTTGGTGCAGTCTGCAGCCGTGCCCTCCAGGCCCAGAGCTGGTCGAGGCCATCCTTCAAGGGCATCTGCAGTCTCAGGTTCTGACAATCAGCAGCCTACCACCAGCTTTGCTGCAGCCACTGGGGTCCCATTACGGAGGAGCAGTAGGGTGGGAAGGGGGGAAGTGCGCAAGGGAAGGAGATCACCCTCGAAGGGCAAAAAGTAGGAGGTGTGACAAAATGTTGTTCATTTTTTATTAAAGGCCGAGGTTCGTGGTCAAATTTTTTTTAGTGTTTTGGACATAATCTCCAGGTTGTGAGAACTAGTTATGTTAATGACTGTTTTTTTTGTGTTTCTTTCTATTAGTTTGTCATGCGGAAATGACACACACAGAGTTTGTAAAATAAAGACGTTTCTGTATTCAAAGTGTACATGTTTGGTCTTTGCAATCATTGTTGCCTTGGCCGGCTTAGGGGTTGGGGGTTGCTTTCATTCATGTTGTTCTCAATGGCAGAAGCCAATTCCTCAGCAGGGGCCTAGAAGCGGCTTGCTATCAGCCGTTGACGGACGGCCCTTCCAGTTTCTACATTGTGTGCCTCCCTCCCGCCTTGCTACTGCTGATGATCATCCTCCTCATCTTCCTCCTCCTCTTCCTCCTCCTCCTCTGGTGGTGCTCCAAGGCCTGGTGGCATTGGCTGGGTCCTGAGGATTGCCAGGTTATGCAGCATGCAGCACACAACAACGAAGTTGGAGACGCGCTCAGGTGAGTACTGCAGGGCTCCTCCAGAATGGTCCAGATAGCGTAACCGTTGCTTGAGCACGCCGATTGTGTGCTCAACAATGTTCCTGGTAGCTTGATGGCTCTCGTTGTACTGCAGCTCAGCAGGGGTGTTGGGCGTATGGAGCAGTGTCATCAATTAGGTGCACAGAGGATATCCCTTGTCCCGAGAAGCCAACCACCTGGGTGATGCAGTGCCTGGAAAAGTTATGCCACAGTAGTCTGGCGCAGGATGAATGCATCGTGGCTGCTGCCAGGATAGTGGGCATTGACAGCGAGTATCAGCTGTCTGTGGTCACAGACCAACTGAACGTTTAAGGAATGGAACCCCTTTCGGTTGCGGAAATCCTTGGCATTCTCAAGCAGAGCACGCAAAGCTACATGCGTGCAGTCAATGGTGCCCTGCACCATGGGGAAGTCCGCTCTCCTAGCAAAGCCCATTGCACGTTCTTGCTGCTTGTCCAGGGTCATGGGGAAAGAGATGTACTCTCGTCTCCTTTTATAGAAGGCATTTGTGACCTGACGGATGCAGCAATGCACTGCGAACTGGGAGATATTGGCGATGTCCCCAGTAGCTGATTGAAATGAGCCGGTGGCATAAAAGTTCAGAGCCACTGTTATCTTCACTGCCACCGACAGAGACGTCCTGCTCCTCAGTTGAGGCTGCAGATCTGGCTGCAGCAGATGGCAGAGCTCAGTGACCACCTCCTTGCTGAAGTGCAGCCTTCGCAAACACTGCTCCTCAGACATATTAATTGTTGGCAAAATACCCTGGGCGGGTAAGGTCTCCTTTACAGAGGCCTGTTGGCCCTCCTCTGTCTGGCCATGATTGCCACTCTCTCTCTGCGTCTCTGTGCCCTCCGAATCTGCTGGCAGCATGGTGGCATAGTGGTTAGCACTGTTGCCTCACAGCGCCAGAGACCCGGGTTCGAATCCGGCCTCGGGCGACTGTCTGTGTGGAGTTTGCACATTCTCCCCGTGTTTGCGTGGGTTTTCTCCGGGTGCTCCGGTTTCCTCCCACAGTCCAAAGATGTGCGGGTTAGGTTGATTGGCTATGATAAATTGACCCTTAGTGTTAGGGGGATTAAATACGTGGGGTTACAGGGATAGGGTGGGATATGTGTTGGTGTAGGGGTTACGGGGATCGGGTGGGATATGTGTCGGTGCAGGCTCGATGGGCCAAAATGGCCTCTATCTGCACTGTGGGGTTTCTGTTTCTGTGATTCTGTGACACCCCCAATCAGTGCAACCCCCATAGTGTCTTGGCAATCAAAGTAATGAAGGTCAAAAACCAAAGTACCTGCAAAGATATGGTCAGAAGCCAAAAATACTTCAGACAGCGTTGACTCAATGCAGAAGTCTCTCTTTCTCTCTTTCTCTCTCTCAAAATCTCTCTCTCTCAGAACGAGTGGTGCAATTATCTACCACACATAAAGCCAGGAAGAGGCCCCCTTTAAATACACCCCCCCCCCCAGCCCCACAGCGACTGGGAAGCGTTCCAGTCTACCTGTCGTTGGTTGCGACAGGCAGAAAGGAGGGGGGTGCCACTCAATTTCCGTTCCGGGGCACCACAAGGGCGTTGCACGCTCGAATGACGTCAAGATCTGCGTGCGCAGGAGATTGGGCGGTATTGTTTAGTGCCGCCGCAAAATGTCCGGTCAATTTCGCGAGAGGTGCAGGTATCACATCGCCCGGGCGCTAGTTGCTTTGCGCTCCATTAGCGCCCTCTTAAGGCGCTAACGGGAGGCGCAAACCAACTGAATTTTTTCCCCCATAGTGTATAAAAGCAAGGAAGATATGCTAAACCTTTATACATTACTGATTAGACCTCTGCTGAAGTATTGTGGCCAATTCTGGGCACCATACTTTAGGAAGGATGACAACGCCTTGGAGAGGGGGCAGAGGAGATTTACTAGAATGGTAACAGCAATGGCGCTTCAAAGATAAGCACTTTGGCATATCCTGAGGAGATGAAATGTGCTCTATAAATGCAAATTATTATTTCTATACAAAGGGGAACTCATTTATGCAAGAGAGAAATTTGAGTAGTTTATGATTATCAGTAGAACAAACTACACCCTCCCATTCCCTATCAACCATTTGTCATTGCATAAAATAAGTAATTTTTAAAGTTTTGTTTCTTCTTATCTTGGCAAAGCAGACCCACTGTTCCTGATTGTAAGTTGGAAGCAGCCATGAACGGCTTATAACGTTGATTGTTGAGATTGACACGCAAGTAGTATACAGCAACACCCTACAGGCACTGCATAGTATTAAGAGTTCTTCCAGCAATGATTTATCGATTAATATACAAGAAGAGGCATTGCAGCTGATTATTGGGCTGGTCGGTTGACAGTGCTCTGTGCAGTTATAGAGTGTTTTATCGCAACAAGAATGATCTAGTCCCTCCACACTCCTAGTTAACTGAGAAATGGTATTCACCAGAATCATGAAGCAGTCAGAACCCACTGTGAACCACTATTCCAGAAAACAGAAGTAGTGTACCATTCCAGAATGACAGGTTAATGATCATTACATCCCCCTTTCTTTGAGGTTAAACAAAATCAGTATCAATCAATATCAATCAATAACAACATAAACATCTTCAACAGTCAATACATTTTCAATGTTGTTTTCTTTGTACTCAAAGATTAAGTCTATCAGGCTTTTTTACTTCACGTGTGGATCTTCTCAGCACAGGAAAGTCTGATGTGTTTTCATGAGAGCCTGTATGTGTATTTGTGTTGGATTGTTCTGGTGGTGAGTGACAAGATTCAGTTGCAGCATTGTCATCGATTTGCTCTTCGATAGTCTCTTGTGTTTTTAGGAGGGAACGGTGGTTCCTCCTGAGAATCTGTCCTTCCTCAGTTCTAACAGTGTATGACCTTGGTCCTACTTCCTCAAGAACTGTAGCTTTCCTGTTCCATGCATCTGGATCCTCATTCCTGACAACATCATCCCTTGTCAATGGTTTCAGAGTTTTAGATGACTTGTCATAGTATGATTTCTGTTTCAGCTTTAACAGTTGAAGTCTCTGTCTCAGTTCCTTACTCTGCTTTTCTTTTGCACAGCAGGGTAGCGTGGTACACAACTTGCGACCCATTAGGAGTTCAGCAGGTGAAGAACCAGAGTCTAAAGGTGAGGCTCGGTAGCTCAGCAGGGCGAGATAAGGATCAGACTTGCTTTCTGTCGCTTTCTTCAGTAGCTGCTTGAGAACTTGAACACCTTTCTCTGCCTTACCATTCGATTGAGCATACAAAGGACAGGATGTGATGTGTTGAAAGTCATAATGTGCTGCAAACTGTTGCCACTCCTTACAGTTGAAGCACGGACCATTGTCGCTAACGGCAATCCTGAGAATTCCATGTCTGGCGAAGATGGATTTCACATGCATTATGACACGGCTTGCTGTGGTGCTTGAGAGCAGCGCCATCTCAGGATAGTTAGAATAGTAGTCAATCACTATTAGATAGTCTTTACCATTTAAATGAAAGAGGTCCATACCAACCTTTTGCCATGGTGCTGTTGGTAAGTCAGCTACTATAATTGGTTCCTTTGCTTGTTTGTTTTGGTGTTTCTGACATGTCTCACATTTGCCTATCATTTTCTCAATGTCCTTATTTATGCCAGGCCAATAAACAGTGTCTCTTGCTCTCTTTTTGCATTTTTCAATTCCGAGGTGTCCCTCATGAATCCTTTTGAGCATGTCTTGATGTAGAGCCTGTGGAATGACTATTCTGTTCTGTTTTAGTAATAGTCCACTTGCGACACTCAATTCTGACCTTATGTGAAAATATTTTGGACAGGAACCTTTTGGCCAACCATGATGAATGTTCTCTATTACTGTTTGTAATACTGTATCTTTTACTGTTTCTTCTGCTATTTGCTTTGATTTTTGTGTCTGACATGGGCAGCGCAGCAGTGACCATACTCACATGAACATCCACGTCTTCTTCAGTAGAGCTTACATGACTCATTGTGGGTGCTCGGGATAATGCATCTGCTAATACTATGTATTTGCCTGGTGAGTAGATCAGTTCAAAGTCATATCTTTGCAGCTTCATCATGAGTCGTTGAATCCTTGGAGACATCTCATTCAGGTTCTTTTTTATGATGGCAACCAGTGGGCTGTGGTCTGTCTCAACTGTGAAGGTGGGAAGTCCATATATGTAGCCATGAAACTTTTCTAGTCCAACTACCAAGCCTAGACATTCCTTTCCAATCTGGGCGTATCGACACTCAGTATCAGTCATAGACCTGGAGGCATAGGCAACAGGCTTCCAATCTTCACCCTCTGCTTGTAGCAAAACCGCACCTAGGCCATCTTTTGATGCATCCGTTGACACTTTGATTTTTTTTGTTGGGTCAAAGAAGGTGAGTACAGGTGTGGTTGTCAGCACTGTTTTGAGGTTTATCCACTCTTGTTCATGTCTTTCTGTCCATGCGAACTCATTTGTTTTACGTAGCAGGTTTCGCAGACCGGCTGTCTTGGCTGACAAGTTAGGAATGAACTTTCCAATGAAGTTTAACATCCCCATGATGCGTAGCACTCCTTTTTTGTCAGTGGGTCAGGGCATTTTGAGTATGGTGTTTACTTTTTCCATATCTGGCTCAATTCCTTTACCAGATAGATTATCTCCTAGGAAAGTGACTTCCTGGATGCCAAACTGACACTTGGCTTTGTTGAGCTTCAGTCAATTCCGGCATGTGCTCTTTAGCACTTTAGTCAGTCTCTCATTGTGTTCTTTCAGTGTGGAGCCCCAGATGATGATGTCATCAACATAGAGCCGAACTCCTTCCAGACCTTCAATTATGTGTTCCATCGCTCTATGAAAGATTTCAGATGCAGACATTATCCTGAAAGGCATTCTGAGGAAACAATGCCTGCCAAATGGTGTGTTGAAGGTACTGTAGTTGGTGCTCTCTTCATCCAGTTTTAGTTGCCAAAATCCTTGTGAGGCATCGAGGTTTGTAAAGTATCTGGCACCTGACATTTCACTGGTGATTTCTTCTTGCTTGGGAATCTGGTAGTGTTCACGTTTTATGTTTGCATTTAAGTCCTTTGGATCCATGCATATTCTTAGATCATTGTTCTTTTTCTTTACACATACCATGGAGTTAACCCAGTCTGTTGGCTCTTCGACTTTCCTGATGACTCCTAGTGTGGTCATTCTGTCCAGTTCATTCTTGAGTCGGTCACGCAGGGGTGCTGGAACTCTTCGTGGAGCATGTACCACTGGCTGAGCATCCTCCTTTAGCTGGATCTTGTAAGTGAATGGTAGAACTCCAAATCCTTTGAACACATCCTGGAAATTATTCACTACAGAATCCACCGAGTCATCTGGTCTGCTTATGGCACAGTTTATACGGTAGACTCTCTTGACCAGTTCTAAGTCCTCACAAGCTTTGTCACCCAGTAGTGAATCAAGTCCTTCAGCCACAACAGAAAACATGAGATGATGCACTTTGTCTTTGACTGTCACTTTAAGTCTGCATACACCTAAGCTATCTATTTTCTGTCGATTATAGTCCTTCAGCAGTACTGACTTTTTCTGTATTTTGGGCTTTTCTTTCATATTGTTAATGTCACTCATACTGATTAAGTTTGCTTTTTCCCCAGTGTCTAGTTTCAATGTAACTAATGCTCCATTTACCTGCAGTGGGATCATCCATTTGTCCTCTGTTACTGCATTAACTTTATGTTCAGCATTGTTAATTCCTGAGGGCTGCACATTTTCTGTATCCTTTTTGATATTGTCACATGACACCATTCCGACAAAACATGTCTCACTTAGGTCAGTGTCCTCAATTACATTAACTCGTTGCCCTTTCTTAGTTTTTACTTTTGAAAAGCATTGTTTGGCAAAGTGATTCTTTCCATGACATTTTGTGCACATTTTTCCAAACGCTGGACATTGTTTTAACTGGTGTTTGTAACCACAGTGTTTACAATTAAAAATTCCTTGCTCCGATTGCTTTTCACTTCTGTTCTGCCCATGTTTCTTCCCCTTGTAGGACACAGCACCGACAGCAGCACTTACTGCAATCGCATCATCATTGATTTCACTGAAAGTCTTGGCATGCTTTTGAGCTAGCTCACTAGCTTGGCATATTTTCACAGCAATTTCCAATGTTAGTTCGGTTTCTCTCAACAGACGTTCCCTGACCTTTTTTTATCATGGATACCAAACACAATCTGGTCATGAATCATGGGTGCTTTCAGCTCAGAGAAATTACATGTCTGTGCTTTCAGTTTCAGATCAGTCAAAAAGCTATCAAAAGTCTCATTTTGCTGCTGTGCCTGAGAATGGAAGATGTACCTCTCATAGGTTTCATTCTTTTTGGGAGAACAATGTGTATCAAACTTCTTTAGCACATCGTCTAATTTTTCTCTGTTCTCCTCTGGATTAAATACAAATGTATTAAATACTTCTATCGCCTGTGGGCCTGCAACCGTGAGCAACAATGCTATTTTCCTTGCGTCTGGCTTCGTACCGTACCCGATGGCAGCAATGTAGAGTTCGAATTGTTGTTTAAAAGTCTGCCAATTGTAGTCGACATTTCCTGTGAGTTTCAAACGCTCTGGTGGCTTCAAATTCTCCATGTCGCATTGCACAATATTCAGCAGATCTTATCAATCCTGGTACCATGTTATGTTCATTAATAACTAGTTGTTTTTATTAAGAACAGCTAGCTTTTGCTAGACACTTTATTGAGCATATGTGGACTAGATACAGTATCTGCAGAGGCCTCCATCTTGACTGCTGCCTTGTGGGTGGCCTATTGCATCCTGGGTAGCCCACTCTTATATACATACAGCACCACCTAGTGTACCATTCCAGAATGACAGGTTACTGATCATTACACCGCTCTTCCAGAAAACAGAAGTATGTAAGAATCAATGGTGTGAGCTTAAATTTGGCAAGTGATGGACACATAAAGCTCCTAAAAGATTATGCACAACAGATTAATGATTTAAAAAAAAAATTCATTCTTTATATATGGGCGTTGCCTTCTCTGTCACTGCCCTGAATTTGTGCAGATGATATCCTAAGTACTGGAGCACATGAAGTGTAAGCAATAATACTGAAATTTCCTTGACAAAATCATAGATTAAAGAAATATAATGGAGGAACAGCAGTCTCTGTGGAAAAAGTCATGCTAGAGATCAGGGCTTGATCAGCAAATCTACTGATCCCAATGCTGAGCAAGATTGTGGCCGGAATTTTCTTTACCTGGGTGGGTTGAGTGCGGGCGGTTGACGTGGCAGGTCATGACCCCGTTGCTGCTTCCATCCCGCTGCAGAAATCAACTTTGCGCTAATGGGGTATATTAAGCCCGCCCTGTGCGTTACCCGGCCTTATTAAATGGTGCGGGTCTGATGTCATCATTCATGACGCATTTTCAGCCGGGATATTTAAAGAAGCCATTGCCACATTGCAGTTGAAGATTCATCTAGGAGTGTACAGTCACTGCACTGGAGGCTTTGATTGCTCCAAACACTTGGAGATATGATTGTACAGAGGCAGAGGGCTGCACCCAGCTTCTCCAATGATTCCCTCCATATGCTTGTGGAGGGAGTTAGAGCATGCAGGGAGGTCCTCTTCCCTTCAAAGAGACCTCCCCAGGATTCTAAAGGAGCCTGGCTCCAAATAGCAGAGGAGGTGAACAGCAATGATGTGTTCAGGAGGACCTGGGTGCAATGCTGAAAAAGTTTCAATGATCTCATTAGATTAGGAAAGATGAGTACAAAGCCACACTCAACTTCACCCTGCTGTGTCTCTCATCACAGCCCCATCACTCTGCCTTCCCAACCCTACTCCTGCACATCTTTACTCACACCAACATACCTTGCATGTCCACTCATCCCTCTCTGTCTATCTACATTATCACATCCCCATCTGACTAACCACCCCTCATACTCACCCTCATCCTAATGTAATCATATCAACTAACAACGCACAAGGAGGCCACTTGGTATTGCCACCCCACTCCATCATAGTTAGCCTCTAAAGATCTAACCCATCCATTCCTTCCATCACTCTCACTCAACCTTCTCTTCTTTCCCCCCTTGCAGGAAAAGAGAGAACACAATTAGAGGAAGAGGGAGAGAACTGGAGGTGGGTCTCCATCATTTGCCACCTTCACAAGAGCAGAGAAGACTGCATTGGAAGTATCAGGAGTGGCCGAGCAGCTGGAAGTGGGGGACAGATTGTGGGGGGGGGGCGGTCATCGGACCTCAGCAACCTAGTGACAGAATTACATATCATACAGCTACATGGCATACTGCAGTCACTCATATGGGGACTGATGTCAGCAGCCACTGAATGGTCATCATGTGCATAATGGTATCTGTACCCATTCTTCGTATGGCATATCTAACTCATCTCTTTACTCTCCCACAGATTCATCAAGAGCACCATCCCTCCCCCCACCCCCCAACCCACTGTCCAGGAGGAAGAGGAAGACGACTCCTCAGAGGAGCCTCCAGCCTCTGAGGGCTCAGCATCACCAGACATAAGCGCACCCAGCACCAGCGCAGATACGTACACCTCAGTGGGTCCCACGCGAGATAGAGTAGTGTTGTCACCTGGTCTGTGACAAGTCGCAAGTGAGCAAGAGCAGATTGTGGAGACAGGGACAGCAGTGGAGGCTCCTCGCCAGAGGGCGCAGGACGCTCTCAGCTCTGCTCAGCTGCATGCAGACGCTGAGCCTCAATGGCCATCCAGAAAGAGGGTGATCCTGGAGGTGCAGGAAGAAGTGCAGGAGGCTTTGACAGGTTTTGTGAGCGCGATGTCTGCAAATGTTCAGAGAATGAAGGAGTCCATCTCCAACATGAGCACCACTGTATCGCAGGCAATGGCGACTGTAGGCTCTTCCATGGATAGGACGGCCACCTGCATGGAGCAGCTAATGCGCCACTCACAGGAGCACATGGTCTCTATGGAGCATGGATGACAGAGGCTCATAGACCTCGTGTCTAGGAGGAATGTCAGCGTAGACATGGGTCCTCATGGCCCCACTGATTTGCAGCAAAGTGCTCTCCAGCTCCTTGCTAGCAGGGAAATGTGGGTGGTCCATGAGAGGGGTGATAGCGAGAGGGGAGATGGAAGTGTGGGCTCCTTTCAAAGCACTTACACTTCTCCCCCATTACCACCCCATCAGTCAGAGCCCCAGGTGCCTCCTCGGACAGCACAGGAGAAGAAGACTTAGGTGGGGCCATCACAGGCTCCAAAACCCAGAGGATATGCGCCAAGAGTTTCTAAGCAGTCGCAGCAGGGAAGTGAGCAGGCTGCCTCTGCCTCTACCTCTGCTGAAGCCACAGGGGTTGCACCTCATAGAAGCACATGTAAGAGAAAGATGACACACAAGTAGATTCACAAGGGTACCCACTTGGTTGTTTTATTCAATGTTAATGTCAGGTTTCCGTTAATGTGATGTCAACCATAAATATCTTTATTTTCACCATTTTCCAGCATTGGACATATTTGTCTGCACCTTTGGAAGTGGATTAGTGATTTGCAGTGACTGGTGAGACATAATGGTGGTCAGTTTGAAAAGAATAGCTTGGTCATTGCAGGGATCCTTTATGGTGTTGCTGTGGGGTGGTGACAGCCTGGTGCATCATGTGGCAGCCATATGGGTATAATGTGTGAAAATAAGTAAATCTGGCCATGATGAGGCCACCCCTGGCCTCCCGGGCAGCAGTGTGCTCAGATGCTGGTGGGATCTGGCCCACAGCTTCCTCCAGCTTTTGAGCATGCCTATTTTGTGCTCTACGACACATCTGGTGGAAATGTGGCTTTCATTATATCTCTCCTGGGCCTCAATACTTGGCCTCCTCCAGGGTGTCATGAGCCAAATCTTCAGTGGATAGCCCTTGTCTCCAAGCAGCCAGCCGGAAGGTCTGTTTGGAGCAGCGAAAAGCTGAGGGAGGGTGGACTGGCGTAGGATGAAAAGAGCCATGGCAGCTGCCAGGGAATTTGGCGCACACATGCATGATAATCTTACTATGGGTGCAGACCAGCTGCACATTGAGGGAGTGGAAGCCCTTGCAGGTGACAAATACTCCTGGGTGACGATGGGGTGCCTTGATGGCTACACATGTGCAGTTGATGATGCCCTGCACCCGTGGGAAGCCAGCCAGAGCAGCAAAGGCCAGCACCCGCTCAGTAATATTGGTTTTATTAGTGGCAAAGTTGATATAATTGGCAGACTTGTCAAGCAGGGCATCGGTAACCTGTGTAATGCATCTGTGGGCGGCCGATTGTGAGATGCCGCAAATGTCTGCTGCAGATCCTTGGAAGGAGCCTGAGGTGAAGATGTTGAGGGTGCTGGTGACTTTGACAGCCATTGGTAAGGTGTGTCCACCCGCTCCTCTGGGCTGCAGGTCTTGCTCCAGCAATCTGCAAATGTCTGCGATGACCTGACGCGATAGCCTGAGCCTCCTTTGGCACTGTTGCTCAGTCATGTTGAGGAAGCTCATCCTCTGCCTGTATACCTTGTGTTGAGGGTATTGCCCCCGGCGTGTTGCAGCCCTGCGCTGATGCCCTCTGTCCCGTGCAGCATCAGGTGGTTGAGGAGAAGGTTGGTGATGTTGTTGTTGGTGTTGATGGTGTGCCTGGTGCTGCTGGTGTTGGGGCTCATCATGACCTGATTCTGAAGCCCAAGGTGAGACAGTATAAATGGCACCCATGCTGATGGAATAGATGGCAGGTCAAGTAGAGATGAGAGAAGCAATCTGTCAATAGTGTGATCGGTTCTACGAATGAGGTGAGACTGGATGGTGACTTTGCTAGAATCACTTGCAGCCTATAGAAAGCTAAATGTGTGTTGGGAATGCAGTTAGCAACAGCTTCTGCCTGAGTAAAGCGATCAGCTGTGAGGTGGGAGCTTTTATAGTATATTTCATGCTGTCATCTAATCAGCTGGAGCAATGGCCACTGAATTCCTACCTCAGGCTGGCAGACTTGATTCCTGAACTGTGTGAATCCTGTGGACAGCCAGGGAAATTTGAAAGGTAGGCTGAAAAAGGCACTTAAGGGTCTGACAACAAGGTGGCAATGATTTGAATTAGGTCGCCCGCCTCTGCCGGTCGGGTCACTGCCACATCGGTAAATGTGCCCAAGCGAAAGGTGCGTTGTGGCGGGATGACGGTGGGTTCCCGACCCACTGCAACTTATTTCAAATATCCCACCCAACCTGCCTCCGATCGGGCCCGCACGGACCAAAGAAAATTCTGGCTGAACTCTTTGCGCTGACTTGACGTTATCTATTAAGTGAGCAGGAGCTGTACTGGTGGGAAATCTGTACAATTAGGGCAGGTGATTTCTCATGGCGCAGCATCCCATGACAAATCCTGCAAATGTTCACACGCGCATACGTAACACAGTTTGCTGCCCTGACATTACACTGTTGCAGAATAGCTCCTGGAGGTAGAAAATGCCAATGTCTGCGCAGATCTGAGCAATAACATAATAGTTATCCTAATTATAAGATAACTGCCGTCTTCAAAATGGTCAATGCAAGCCATAGGTATTGCTTGTTTTAAATCTTTAATTCTCATGTGCTCAGCCAAGATTGTAGTTCCTTTGCCTGACTGGTACTATTATCTCTTGTGGGTTTTTTTTTCTCAGCCATATCTGAATCTATTTCCAGAACCTCCTTACACAGCTAAAAATATCCTGCAGGACCATTTTGTGATTTATCACAGGTTGAGGTAACGGTTCCCAGAGTCCTGATCAAGATGATGCAGGTCCTTACAAGCCGTTATTTATTAGACATAATTACTCAAAAATATTTATGTCTCTCTAATTTTTCTTCCTGTTAAAAATAGAATATTCATTTGTTGAACGCCCCAGGAAGCACAAACAACATCTAAGAAGCCATTGTTGGTCTTGCACCTGCTGTGCATGATTGCTACTTTGGCTGCATAATTAATGTTCTGTTGTGACTCCTCAGAATAAAGCCTGCAATAATGCTGTCAAACCCCTCTTGGGCATGACTACAAGAGAGGCCTATATATCAAACTTGACCGCATGCTGGCCAATAAGAGTGGCAACCATGGCTGTAAATATAAATGCTCGCTGTTTGGTTGAGAGATGTGGCACTGAGAGATTGTTAAATCAGAGGCTACTGATAACCTTGTGACCCTGACTCAAGCGTAACATAAGCATTTACGCGGTATCCATGGCAAAGTCTAAAGGCCTGAAGTTCTCCCTTTTAGCAAAAGAGACTAATTTCTCTAATTAATGATCTACTAAGGAAATCACAAAGGTGAGCCATTTCTGAGATTGTGATTTTGTTATTGGGTCATTAATAATGGTGAAAAAAACTCATTCTCCAATTTTAAAAAAGTAAGAGTCATTTCAACCTATTAGTGCTGCTTGCGTTAACTGGTCCTCCAGATAAAGAAAAGGGCCATTTGGCTGATTGACCTAAATCATTCTAATAGATCACATGAAAACACTCCTCCGTTAATTTAATCTCTCGGAGGAAGCAAATAAATGCAGATATAACCTCCAAAGTAAAAAAGCTTTAAAAAAATTCTTCTTGACCTGTAACCCTCTAGGATATCATGTTTAAATTACAAATAGAGGATATGAGCCTGAGTGGTATAGTGGCCTGGAGTTTCCGTTAGGTTGTGTTGGTATTTTCGGCGCAATTCACCCGAAATCAGTAAAAACAGCACAAAAGATCACAGAATTTTAAGCGCAAATTCCGTTCAGAGCAACTCAAGTTTCCGCGATCTTTTACGGTGGTTTTGAAAACATTTCGCTCGAAGTATGCCTCACCCACAAAACTGGCCACGTCCCCCAGATTGAATTAATCACTATGGTGAGTTTCCGCTAATTGTGCTCATTTACGGGCCTTCAAGGAGGCTCTAAAAATTAAGCTGATTCTTTTGGGTGCAAGGACATTAATAGGCACATTTTAAAAGCTTCTGAATATATATTTTTTAATTTATTAAAAACTGACTACTGTACCCTAATATAGTTTTTTAAAGTCATTTTCAGTCATTTAAAATCGGGTTACACACAGGTGGTGGACTGACACTCTGATTAAAAATGAGCGCAATTTTGGGCACAATTTGTGCCTGGATCGACGATTGCGCCCAAAGCAGAAACTCTACCCCAGTGTATCAACCTGCTAACCTTTCACCTCTGAAATCTGTGTTTGAGTCCAGCCTAGGCTGATGAGTTGAAAGTTTCCGGGCAGTTGTATGGACCATACCCAGTCTCAACCCAGTTCGTTGTACTTCCACTCTACAGCACTGAGATTATTTATCGTTAAGCACCAACTGACAGTAAAGTAGGCTGAGCTGATAACTCATTATCAACTCAGGCACTTGTGCAGTGCTCACAGTTAAGATGTCAATTGCAACCAAAGCTATTAATCATATGTTCTGTTGATAACACATTTGGAAATAGAAATATAGAAACATAGAAAAATCGGAGCAGGAATAGGCCATCCGGCCCTTCGAGCCTGCTCCACCATTCAACATGATCATGGCTAATCCTCTATCTCAATACCATATTCCCGCTCTCTCCCCATACCCCTTGATGCCTTTTGTGTCTAGAAATCTATCTATCTCCTTCTTAAATATATTCAGTGACTTGGCATCCACAGCCTTCTGTGGTAGAGAATTCCACAGGTTCACCACCCTCTGAGTGAAGAAATTTCATCTCATCTCAGTCCTAAATGTCCTACCCTGTATCCTGAGACTGTGACCCCTCGTTCTATACCCCCCAGCCAGGGGAAACATCCTCCCTGCATCCAGTCTGTCTAGCCCTGTCAGAATTTAATACGTTTCAATGAGATCCCCGCTCATTCTTCTAAACTCTAGTGAATACAGGCCTAGTCGACCCAATCTCTCCTCATGCAACAGTCCTGCCATCCCAGGAATCAGTCTGGTGAACCTTCGCTGCACTCCCTCTATGGCAAGTATATCCTTTCTTAGGTAAGGAGTCCAAAACTGCACACAAAAATAATTAAAATTGAACCAATAAAAGTTAGATGTAAATTTTAAGTGCAAAACATGTTGATGTGTAAATTGAGAGTAGTTCCATTTGTGATTTTATTCAATGAAATTCCAGTCAGTTTTTCATGGAAATTAATATTGTATGTGCTTTAATATATACATGCATATGTCACATTCTATCTGTAACAATCCCATGGTCCAAACATGACTGTGGTGTTCCATGCAGCACGTAATCATCTATGCTTACAGTTATCTAGGTGGGAAAGTGGAGTTGTGGTAGAAGATCAGCCATGATCCTACTGAATGGCTCGAGGGGTCATATGGCCTACTCCTGCTCCTATTACTTCTGTTCTTAAAAATCAACATCTCTGTCTGCATGTTTATCCAGATCCTATTTAAGGGAGGTAATTATAGTCGAAGATTTTCCAAAACTACCACTATGGGTTTTAATTTCTCTACAAATATTTTGACGTGTATTTTGCAGACAACTTGTCAACTGATGAGCTAGAGCTTATCAGGTAAAAGTGCTTCTTGACAGCAGAAGTTCTGGAGCTGTTTATCGACAGTAATCCAGCTAGTTGCTCATTTTCAATGCTAAATGTTAAAGTGTTTAGGCAAGATTGTTCGTCAACTTCTAGTAAAATCTTTGTCTGAAGTATTTTTTTAATCTCAATGCATTGGGAAGGGGAGATTCTTGCCTAAAACATTGCATTTTAGTAATGGTTTTACAAAGGTTTGTGGCGACACGCCACCATTGGACATAATCCGCTCACGGCGGCACGGACAGTTTACGTAGGCGCACTGCCGGCAGCAGCCGCCCCCAGCCGGGGGCCCTTTCCTCCGGCAACTTGTTTCCCACAGGGACAGGCTGCCGGGAGCACTTCCTGTCTGGGTAGTATTTAAGTGGTTGCGCGGGCTTTTCAAGCTCTCTCTTTGCCATGATGTAGATTAAAGCCGTTGTGTTTCACCAACTCTGGTCTCGACTCCCACGTTTGCCGCGGTATCTCAAGAGGTTTCAAATTTCAAGAGCAACAGCGAGAGCGAACCTGGTCAGGGATGGAGCGGAGCCAGGGCAATAAAGAGTGGAGGAGAGAGAGGCCCAAACTCACTAAGAGCAGCTACTACAGTTTCTTTAGTCTCTAAGCTAGCTAAGAAACTGTAAATTGCTATAACTTTATTTTATTAAATTAGTAACTAAAACTAGATAAACCAATTAAGTAATAAAACGAAAATAATTAATTAAAAACATTGGCCTAGAAATTCAGTTGGGCGCGGCAGCCGTTAGCGCCTTAGGAGGAGTAGATTTCGAGCGCTAGGCGCTTAGCGGCCGGGCGCAGCGCGATCTGCGCCTCGCCCCAACTTCAGTACACATTTAGCGCCGGCGCAAAGTCTTAGCGCGCGCCCTGCTGCGCGCGCACATCATGACGTCATTTGCTAGTGCAACGCCTTTTGTGCGCCCCGAACCGGAACTTTACTCGCGCCGGCCCATTGTGCGCCGGGCGGCCCGAGCGACTGTGAAGTGGAACGGTACACAGCCCAGCCAGGCCGCGGGGAGCGCAAATTAAAGGGCACTTACCCAGCAGTATAAAGGCCAGCCATTTTGCAGCATTCACTCTTGTGCAACGGTTTTTTGGACAGAGACCAAGGAGGAGAGTTTACTGGTTTGGACCAACACTTGGACAGGTATTTTTGGCTCAGGCCAGAGCTTACCAATTATCTTTGCCTTCATTCAGAGCTCAGTGTTTGCCAGCATATAATGGGGGCTGCATTGGGTGGCAACGCTGAATTTCAGCCTTATGCCAGAAGGGCTTACAGACGCCGTGAGAGAGTGGCAGCCCTGGCTAGACGCAGAGGGGGCAACAGGCGTCGCCCACTGAGGCCTTACCCACGCAGGGTATACTGCCAGCAGATCTCCTATCTGATCATGTCTGCCGCGATGTGTGTTGGGAGGCTGCGATTCCGAAGGGAGATGGTTGCAGACATCTGCCGGCTGCTTCAGAGAGATCTGCAGCCACAGCTGATGCGCAGGACGTCTCTGTCGGTGGCAGTGAAGGTGACGGTGGCTCTCAACTTCTATGCCTCCGGCTCCTTCCAATCCGCTACTGGGGACATCGCTAACATCTCCCAGTTCGCCGTGCATTGCTGCATCCGCCAGGTGACCGAAGCCCTTTTCAGAAGGAGACATCAATTCATCTCCTTCCCCATGACCTTGGACAAGCAGCAGCAGCGTGCAGTGGGGTTTGCAAGAATAGCGGGCTTCCCCATGGTGCAGGGCGCCATTGACTGCATGCATGTGGCTTTGCGGGCACCTCTTGAGCATGCCGAGGATTACCGCAACCGGAAGGGCTACCATTCCCTCAATGTACAGCTGGTGTGTGACCACAGGCAGCGCATCCTAGCTGTCAATGCCCGCTTTCCAGGCAGCAGCCACGATGCCTTTATCCTGCGACAGACAACTGTGGCTGACATGTTCCAGGCACAGCCTCCCCCAAGAGGATGGCTTATCGGGGACAAAGGCTATCCTTTGTGTACCTGGCTCATGACCCCGCTCCGCGCGCCCACGACCCCTGCTGAAGAGGCATACAACGAGAGCCATCAAGTGACGAGGAACCTCATAGAACAAACAATCGGCGTGCTCAAGCAACGGTTCCGCTGTCTCGATCGCTCCGGGGGAGCCCTCCAGTATTCGCAGGATCGAGTCTCCCAATTCGTCGTCGTTTGCTGCATGCTGCACAACCTGGCTATCCGCAGGACTCAGGCACTGCCACCTCACGTTGGACCACCACCTCAGGAGGAGGAGCAGGAGGAGCATGAGGACGACGAGGACGAGGAGTACCAGCCCAGGAGGGAGGCACAAGGTCCAAGGGCTGCCCGTCGGCGGCTTATTGAACGTCACTTCTAGGCCCCCTGTCAGGGAATGGCTTGTGCCAATGAAAGAACATGATTGCAGCCGCTCCGTAAGCCCTCAGCCGGTTAAGGCAACAAACACTTCAAAGATCAAACATGGACAATGTGAATAAATAAAATGCTTTATTGTGCAAACTCTGGGCCCTTCCCACATGAAAACCAAAAACAGACGAAACCCCCAAAAAACACTCAAACACATTACTCGCTCCCACAACCTGGAGAGGATTAACAAAATAGGGCAACTAAAATGGCCGTCATTCTCGGCCTTCGTCCAAAACAAACATCACATCATCGGCCTTCAAAAAACAAACATCCAATTCTCGGCCTCAAGAAACAAACACAAATGGCCACACATTCGACTATTTGGCCCGCTAGGGCGATGCCTTGGCCATCTTTGGGTGGCCCCTGCCCGCCCTGCTGCTCCGCCTCAAAGTAAGGCCATTGGCTGCTGCAAGGCTGGGGGCAGGCTCCTGAGAGGCACATGTCGTGGCGGCAGATGCCCTTGGGGGTCGGCCTAGTCAAGGTCTGGCTGTCGAGCGGGCGGCTGTTGATTGCTGCAGCTGTGGCTGGCCAGCATCAGTCGCTGCAGCAGCTCGTGGCAGCTCCACTGGGGGACTGGCAGTGGCGGCTGGAGGAATGGCGACAAGCTGGTGGATGGCAGGCGCTCGTTGGTCGCCTGAGACACTGGCACTCGCCCGGGCCAGCACTGCAGCATGCGCACCAATCTGCCGAGGGACAGACCGCTGTGCTGCTGCAGCGCGCCGGGTGCCCTGGCGATGCCTGGCTGACACAGCGAGTGTGGCAGCAGTGAGTGCCCGTGTTGACCTGTTCACTGACCGCATCAGAGCAGCCAGTGACTGGATGGCACCATTGATCACCTGGCCAGTCGCTGACAGAGCTGCCCCGAATTCCGCCCGACTCGCTGCCTGATCTGCCCGGTATTCCGCCCGACTGGTGGCCTCTGAGGGCCCGAACTCGGCCACACTCCGAGAGAGGGAATCGATGGACTCAGGCAACCGTGCCACTGCCGCCATGAGCTCCGTGTGCCGGCGCTCCGAGTCCGCGGACAAGTCTTCGAGGCGTTCCATCTCCTCGGCGAAGAGCATCTCCTGACTGGAGGCCGGACTCTCCCTCTGGGAAGAAGGCCGCTGAGCTGGCCGACCCTTCCTGCGTTGCTGGAGGCCGCTGGGCCCAGCAATTGGACTCCCCTCCGACGCTTCCTCCCTCTGGGGAGAAGGCCGCCGAGCTTCCACCCCCCTCCCGCCTTTCTGCAGCCCGCAGGTCCCAGGAACTCCCCTCCCCTTCGACACTTCCGCCACGCTGCCCTCCAGGGAAGATGTGTCCCCTACATTGGCCTGGGTGGCCGCAGCTGAGGGTTCCCCTGATGGGCCGCCTTCCTCTTGCTCCTCCTCCTCCTCCTCTTCGGAGGGTCTGTCACTGGCAAGTTCAGGGACCTCCTCTTCACCATCTGAAAGCAGGAAGGCACAAGAGTAGCTTTAGAGTGAGGAGAGGGTGTCAGTGCGGGATGCATGAGTGGTGGCATTCAGCGCATTGGTCGGACAGTGGCAAAGGATGTAGATCTGATGCGCAAGTGGGACGAGAGAGGTGCAAAAGGTGATGTCCTTACCATTGCTGCCCAGAACAGGGTCGGCATCTCCACATGCAACGGGCCCAATCACCCGGCCACCCATGAGGCGCTCCACGCGATGTTGCAGGTCGGTGAGTGGCTGGATATGGGGTCGGCCTCCCCCGGTCGCAGTCCGGCTCTTGCGATTATTCGCCAGCTTGGCCTGCAAGATAAAGGACGGCCTCTAAGTACAGTGTGTCGCCATGATCTTGTGTGCACTGCCTCCCATGGTGGAATAGCCTGGCCAGTGTGTCGCCATGATCTGGTGTGCAATGCCTCCCATGGTGGAATAGCTTGGCCAGTGTGTTAAGTGCAGAATGTGCAATTGATGCTCATGCCTGTCCCATAGCTGCTGGATGAAGGCTGGCCATTAGAGCTTTCAGGTCCCTTTGCCCATAATGTGAGGTGCACATGCAAGGATGAGGAGGTCACTGGAAAGGGTACTCACCCTGACAATGCGTGTGAGGTCATTTAACTTTTTGCGGCATTGGGCACCGGTCCTGGGGACGTCGCTGTTGGCTGACAGCTTGGTGGCGACATGCCTCCAGGCTCTCCTGTAGACGCGGACCGTCGCCTTCTTGCCATTGTCCGGGTACAAAACATGGCGCCTCTTCTCCACAGCAGCAATCAGCACACTCAGATCACGCTCTGAGAAGCACTGCGCACGTTCACGGGCCTTCTCCATGTCTTCAGGCGCTATTTGGGTCCAGCAGCAGTGTTCAGGCCTAGCTGGAGGGCTCCACTATCCAGGACGTGGCAGCAGACACAGTCGACCCTTCCCCCTTAAGAGCTGGCCGGCGCCAGGGTGTCTGCTGTCAATCACGAGATGGCCGCACCTGCGCTGCGCCCGGCCTCGGCGCTATCGATCACCACCTCCGGCTTAGCACCCAAAGAGAGGCGTCCAGCAGCAGTTTTAGCGCTCGCCCGAACTCCTAGGGCGAAGCTAATGAATATCGGAGAAGTGGCATCGATTTGGCGGCGGCCGCAAACTTTAGCGGACGCCTCACTTTAGCGCCCCAAAAGTGGCGTCAATGAATTTCTAGGCCATGATTAATTAGCTAATGAAATAAATAAAGAGGGTTAGATAGACAAGGCAGGGCAGGTGGTGTGCCATAACTGCAGCATGTGGGAGATTGTGGAGACCAGCAAGATCCCGAGCAACCACATCTGCAGTAAGTGTCTGCAGCTCGAGGAACTTTGGCTCAGAGTTATTGAGCTGGAGTATGAGATGCAGACATTGCAGGGCATCAGGGAGAGGGAAAGTTACCTGGACACTTTGTTCCAGGAGGCAGTCACACCAAGGTTAAGAAGTACTTTATAGTTCATCAATGGTCAGGGACAGGAGGGTGTGACTGCATGTCAGGAAGGTATGGGGATCGAGGATGTAGTGATGGAGGAGCCTAGGCCTTTGACTTTGACCAACAGGTATGAGACATTTGCTACCTGTGGGGATGAGAACAAGGACTGCAAGTAGGATGGGCAAACTGACTATGGTATCATGGTGCAGGAGGCCATTCAAGAGGGGGGAGTGAAAAGCAATGTGGCAATGGTAGGGGACAGTATAGTCAGAGCGATAGATACTCTTCTCTGCAGCTGCAACCAGCAGTTCCGAAGGTTGCTTTGCCTGCCCAGTGTCAGGGTAAAGGATGTCTCCTCGCAGCTGGAGAAGAAATTGGAGTGGGAGGGGGAGGATCCAGTTGTTGTGGTCCATGTAGGAACCAATGACATAGGTAGGACTAGGAATGAGGATCTGCTGAGAGAGTTTGAGGAGCTAAGGTCTAAATTTATAAGCAGAACCTCACAGGTAATAATCTCTGGATTGTTACCTGAGCCACGCACAAATTGGCATAGGGACAAACAGATTATAAGGTTAAATGTGTGGCTCAAAGAGCGGTGTGGGAGGCAGGGGTTTCAATTCATGGCACACTGGCATCAGTACTGGGGAAAGGGAGCTGTTCCGTGGGGACAGGCTCTACTTAAACTGGGCTGGACCAGTGTCCTGGAAAATCGAATAACTAGGGCAGTAGATAGGGCTTTAAACAAAAGGGGGGGTGGGGGTGGGAGGATTCAGGAAAGGGTAAATTCAAAAGCAGTAAGAGAAATTTCAAGGCTGTAGAGCAGAGTAGTGATCTGGGTAAAAATAAGCAGAGTGGATCAGGAAGGGACAGAATGATTAATAAAGGTAATAGGGCATTAGTGACTAAAGTGACATCAGGGAAAAATAGAAAAAAGTTAAAGCTAAAGGTACTATATCTGAATGCACGAAGCATTCGCAACAAAATAGATAAATTAATAGCGCAGATAGAAATAAATGTGTTTGATTTAATAGCCATTGCAGAGAAGTGGTTGCAGAGTGACCAAGGTTGGGAACTAAATATTCCAGGATATTGACTTTTAGAAGAGACAGGCAGAATGGAAAAGGAGGTGGAGTAGCCCTGATAATAAAGGAGGGAATAAAAACAGTAGAGAGAAAGGATCTTAGCTCAGGAAAAAACAAAATGTAGAATCAGTTTGGGTGGAGCTCAGAAATAACAAGGGGCAGAAAACACTAGTGGGAGTAGTCTATAGGCCCCCTAACAGAGGTTGTAGTGTCAGACAGAGTATAAATCAGGAAATTAGAGATGCATGCAACAAAGGTAATACAATAATCATGGGGGATTTTATCTTTCATATAGACTGGGCAAACCAAATTTGTGGAAATAGTGCAGAGGAAGAGTTCATGGAATACATTCAAGGTAGTTTTCTAGATCAGTATGTCAAGGAACCTATGAGGGAATTGATTATTTTAGAACTAGTACTGTGCAATGAGACAGGATTAATAAATAAACTTGTAGTAAAGGAGCCTCAGGGGAGCAGTGATCATAATATGATAGAATCTTATGTTGAGTTTGAGAGTGATTTAGTTAAGCCCAAAACTATGGTCCTAAACCGGAACAAAGCAAATTATGTAGGTATGAGAGGTGAGTTGGCTAAGGTAGGTTGGGAAACTAGATTAAAAGATATGGCAGTAGAAAAGCAATGGCAAACATTTAAAAAATAGGAGTTTAGAAGAATGAGAGGTGATCTCATTGAAACATACAAAATTCTTACAGGGCTTGACAAGGTAGATGCAGGGAGGATGTTTCCCTGGCTGGGGAGTCTAGAACCAGGGGTCACAGTCTCAGAATAAGGCGTCAGCCATTTAGGACTGAGATGAGGAGAAACTTATTTATTCAGAGGGTGGTGAATCTTTGGAACTCTCTACCCCAGAGGGCTGTGGAGGCTCAGTCATTGAGTTTATTCAAGACAGAGATCGATAGATTTTTGGATATTAAGCAAATCAAGGGATATGGGGATAGTGCAGGAAAGTGGAGTTGAGGTAGAAGATCAGCCATGATCTTATTGAACGGCGGAGCAGGCTCAAGGGGCCAAGTGGCCTACTCCTGCTCCTATTTCTTATGTTCTTATGTTCGAGGTCTGATGGAGCATGTGTACTGCAGTGATATACTGTTGAAGTTCATTCAGTGGAGGCCCAACAGTGTTTATTATGATTTGGAAAAGTAAATTACAACAGTATGAGTGCATAAAAGATGAAGTAAGTTGAGGAAATTGAACCAGGAACAAAGAAGACTGCAATTTGTTGAATCAGTGCACCACAGAGGAAGGTAGAACTGTTTCCTATTGCAGCTGAACTGGTACCAGGTCATATGTTAAAGGACCAACTTTCCCAAGCTTGTACTATAATGCACAATGCTGAATAATATTGACATGCTATTTTGAGTTGAATCCAGCTAAATTACAATGCTGTTATTCTGAACTAAGGTCTAATGTAATCTCTTGGCCGGCTTCCCACCTTACACCCTCTGTAAACTTCAGCTCCTGTAAAGCAACTTGGTACATTTCACTAGTTTAAAGGCACTATATAAATGCAAGTTGTTGTGTTAAAATGAATGTAGTTAATGTTGAAAGCGGATCAAGGAAATCCAAGGCCTAGAAATTCAGTATCGCCACGTTTGGGGCGCTACAGCCGGGCGTTCGCTAAATTTAGCGCCCGGTGCAACTTAGCACCACCTTCGCCGAAATTGAGTTGCATTGCCCCAAGAGGTTGCTGCTGCGCTAAAGCAGGTGATGCATGACTATCATAAGGCGCTAAGCCGGCGAGCCGAGGCGCTAACACCGAGGGCGGTCGCAGCACAGGTGCGGCGAGTTGCTGATTGAAGGCAGACACGCTGGCGCCGGTCAGCTCTTAAAGGGGAAGGGTGGACTTGTTTGGCTGCCACGCCCTGCACACTGCAGCCCTGAAGCAAGGCCTGACCATTGCTGGTTCATCATCTCTACGCCCAGGACCATGCAGAAGGCTAGGGAGCGAGCGGAGTGCTTCAGCGAGGGTGCCCTGAGGCTACTGGTTGGTGCAGTAGAGAGCAAGTGACCTGTCCGCTTCCCTGACGATGGGAGGAGGCCGCATCCAGGCGAATACCGAAAAGCCTGGAGGGAGGTGGCAAACAGGGTGACCACCAACAGCATGGTTGCCAGGGCTCCACTTCAATGCAGGAAAAAGTTCAACGACCTCACTCGGGTTGTCAGGGTGAGTACCCTTTCCATTATCCTGTTCATCCCTGCATGTGCACCTCAGTTTCTGGCCAAAGGGACCTGAAAGCCCTAATGCCGAGCCCTCATCCAAGAGCTATGGGACTGTCATGAAAACCACTTGCACATTCAGCACTTTACACACTGTCAGGGCTATTCCACCATGGGAGGCAGTATTTGCAAGATGAGGGCTTGACACTGTCAGGGCTATTCCACCATGGGAGGCAGTGCAGGCAACATGAGGGCTTGACACTGTCAGGGTTTTATTTCACCATGGGAGGCAGTGCAGGCAAGATGAGGGCTTGACACTGTCAGGGCTATTCCAACATGGGAGGCAGTGCAGGCAAGATCAGGGCTTGACACTGTACTTAGAGCCCGTCCTTTCTCTTGCAGGGCAAGCTGGCCCACAATCGCAGGCAGCAGCGACAGACCGGGGGAGGCTGTCCTGACCTCAAAGAGCTCAGCGACCTGGAGCAGCGTGTGGAGTGCATTATGGCAGGCCGGCTGATTGGTCCCGTCGCCAGTGGAGATGCCGACCCTGTTCTGGACAGCAATGGTAAGGTCATCACCTTTTTGACCTCTCTCTTTCCACTTGTGCCTCACACCAGCATCCTTTGCCACTATCGAACCAATGCAGTGCATAGCAGCACTCATGCCTCCCTCGCTGCCGCCCTGTCCTCACTCTAAAGCAACTCTTGTGCCTCCCTGCTTTCAGATGCTGATGTGCCAGGTGAGGAGGCGGGCCCTCAAGCTGCCACTGTCAATGATTCTGAATTCGAGGAGGAGGAAGAGGAAGCTGACCCATCAGTTCCACCCTCAGCCGAGGCAGCCCATGGCCATGATGGGGACACGTCTTCCCTGGAGGGGAGCAGGGGGGAAAGGTCTGAGGAGAGTGAAGCTCTGGGGTCCAGCGGGCTGTTGCAACGTGGGAGGTGTGGAAGCTTGGCGGCCTTCTCCCCGGAGGGTGAGTGCGGCCTCCAGTCCTGCTATGGGTGAGCGCAGAGGAGGTGCGGCTCCTTGGTGAAATGGGCGCCCAGGCTGAGCCCAGGCACACTGAGCTCATGGCTGCAGTGGCAAGGATGCCTGACTCCATAGAGTCACTGGCAAGGAGTGCTCAGGAATTCGGGGCAGCACAGGCCAGGAGTCTGCAAGAATTCAGTGCAGCACAGGCAAGGAGTCTGCAGGACTTCGCGGCAGCACAGACGGCTTCCAGCCAAGTGCTCAGTCGTGCCGTGCATTCACTGGCTGGTCTGATGCAGACACAGATCAGGGCCACACGGGCACTAACTGCTGCCACCCTCGCTGGATTGGCCAGGCATCGCCGGGGCCCTTGCCGTGCCACAGCAGCCCAGCAGTCTGTGCTTCAGCAGATTGCTGCGCATGCTGCAGTGCTGGCCCATGCGAGTGCCAGTGTATCAGCCGACCAGGGAGTGCCTGTGTTCTGTCAGGTTGGCAGCATTCCTGCAGCCAACACCGTTACTCCTCCACTGCAGCTACCACCACCTGTAGGACAGACTGCTGCCGCACAAGCAGAGTTGGAGCAGTCAGCAGCCAGGCCCTCCAGGCCCAGAGCTGGTCCAGGCCATCCCCCAAGGGCATCTGGCATCTCACCATCTGACCCTCAGCAGCCTTCCCCCAGCCTTGCTGCAGCCACTGGGGTCCCATTGAGGAGGAGCTGCAGGGCGGGAACGTGCCATTCGCGGAAGCGAGGCGGATCACCCTCACAGGGGAAAAAGTAAAAGGTGTGGCCAAATGTTGTGTTTATATATGAAGGCCGAGAATGTCTTTTTTATATATGAAGGCCGAGACTGTTGTGTTTGTTTTTATATGAAGGCCGAGGATCATGGTCATTTTTGTTTAACTGTTTTTTTCATTTTCTGAAGGTTGTGAGAGCCAGTTATGTCTCTGACTGTTTTTTGGGGGGTTTATCTGAATTAGTTTGTCATGCGGGAAGGACACAGAGTTTGCACAGTAAAAAAATGTCTTTAATCACATTGTCCATGTTTGCACTTTGAACTATTTGTTGCCTTGACCGGCTGAGGGCTTGCGGAGCGGCTCCATTCATGTTCTTTCATTGGCACAAGCCATTCCCTGAGACCGGGCCTAGAACCGAGTTGCAATAAGCCACCGACGGACAGCCCTTGCACTGAGTGCCTCCCTCCCGTCTTGGTGCTCCTCCTCCTCTTCCTCCTGCTCTCTGGTCCTCCAATGTCTGCTGGCATTGGCTGAGTCCTGAGGATAGCCAGGTTGTGCAGCATGCAGCACACGACAACAAAATGGGAGACTCGCTCAGGCAAGTACTGTAGGGCTCCTCCAGAATGGTCCAGACAGCGGAACCATTGCTTCAGCACGCTGATTGTGTGCTCAATGATGTTTCTGGTAGCTTGATGGCTGTCATTGTATCGCTCTTCAGCAGGGGTGCTGGGCGCACGGAGCGGGGTCATCAGCCAGGTGCACAAAGGATAGCCTTTGTCCCCGAGAAGCCATCCTCGTGGGTGAGCCTGGGCTTCGAAAATATCTGCCACAGACGTCTGACGCAGGATGAAGGCATCGTGGCTGCTGCCTGGAAAGTGGGCATTGACAGCTAGTATGAGCTGCCTGTGGTCACACACCAACTGAACGTTGAGCGAATGGTAGCCCTTCCGGTTGTGGTAATCCTCAGCGTTCTCTAGAGTTGCCCGCAAAGCCACATGCGTGCAGTCAATGTTGCCCTGGACCTTGAGGAAGCCCGCTATTCCTCCAAATCCCATTGCACACACTTGCTGCTTGTCCAGGGTCATGGGGAAGGAGATGTACTGACGTCTCCTTCTGAAAAGGGCTTTGGTCACCTGGCAGATGTAGCAATGTACCGCGAACTGGGAGATGTTGGCAATGTCCCCAGTAGCAGATTGGAAGGAGCCGGTGGCATAGAAGTTGCGAGCCACCGTCACCTTCACTGCTGCCGACAGAGACGTCCTGCTCCTCAGCTGTGGCTGCAGATCTCTGCGAAGCAGGTGGCAGATCTCAGTGACCAACTTCTTTCTGAATCGCAGCCTCCGAACACACTGCTCCTCAGACATGTTCAGATATGAGAACTGCTGGCGGTATACCCTGGGTGGGTAAGGCCTCCTGTGCCGACGCCTGTTGGCCCTTCTCCATCTGGACATGACTGGCTCTCTCTCACGGCATCTCTGAGCCCTTTGCATGCAATGCAGCAGGCCAACGTTTCCACCCATTGCAGCCCCCATTATATGTGGCAACTCAAGGCTATGGCACTGAAAGTTAAATCCAAGTTCAAAGCTCTGGCCTGAAGCCAGAAGTACCTGTGCGAGCGCTGAGTCAAAGCAGAAAGCTCTCTCCCTTTGTCTCTCTCTAAATATCCGTCTCTCACACAGAAGGATTGCCACAAAATGGCTGCCACTTATAATGCAGGAGGAGTCACCTTAAAATAGCATCCCCCATGCCCCGCAGCGACTGTGAACCGTTCCCCTCTACCAGTCGCTGGGGACGCCAGGCGCACAGAAGGGCGGCATCACTGAAGTTCCGGTTCGGGGCGCACCAAGGGCGCTGCACCATGAAATGACGTCAAGATCTGCGAGCGCAGCTGAGTGGGCGCTGCAGTTTTGCACCACCGCTAAACCTTGAGTGAAGTTCTCGAGAGGCGCAGATCGTGCCGCGCCCGGCGCTAGCCGCTTAGCGCCCCACTTCTCCTCCTCCTAAGGCGCTAGCAGCTGGCGTTAACAACTGGATTTCTAGGCCCAAAACTTTTGATTGCCCATGTAACATTATATTACAAAAGAATGATTCATTTTGATACAGGGTCCTAGCCAATATCTATCCCTCAATCAACATCAGTAAAACAGATTATCTGGTCATTATCTCATTGCTGTTTGTGGGAGCTTGCTTTGCGCAAATGGGCTGCCATGTGAAGGAATAAGCCACAAAACCTATTCAGAAAAAGACACCATTCTAGGAAAGAATTCTGGCCTTATTGAAACATGAGAAACTGGGTTTGGAAATCTAGAAACCTAACATTGGAGAAGCTGTGATAGTTCACAGCATTCAGGCTATGGGGATGGGATGGTTGTTGACACCGAGTCAATAGACTTGTTGAAACAGAAGGTTGGAGGCTCCCGATGGTCTCAATCTTTGGAAAGAAGACAATGGTGCATCCTGGTTAAGGTGTTCTAAGTTACACTTCGTAAACAGGCACATAAAAGAAGCAGAAACATGTGCCTTTGTAAAAATGACATCAAGTAAAAGAAACACCTGCCGTCACACCGTTTTTGTGTTAAGCTTAAGACACCTACACAGGAGACATAATTCTGCATTGCAACCAGCTGAGATGGCTAAGAATTGCATAGATCACCCTGGTTGAGGTGTTCTAATTTACACTTCGTAAAGAGGCACAAACAGAAGGCCTTGGTGGAGATGACATCAAATGAAATGCACCTGCTGTTACACCGTTTTTTATGGTGAGCTTCGAACACCGAGGGTAGAGACATGATTCGTAATGCTACCAGCTGAACTGACTGTAAGAATTGCAGAAGTCAGCAGAAAAATGACTAGAGATGATTAGCATACATCAGCAGAAAACCTTAAAGGAATACCACTGGAAAAGGGTATAAATATTGAGCTCTCAAATAGGATACTAGATTTGCTGTAAAGGGACAAAGCGATTCTCGGATTCAGAGGCAGGCTCTGTAAGTCTACACCTCCTTGTATCTCGGGGAGCAACGGTACTGTATTTGATTTTGGTGGATATTCTGAATAAATTTAAGAACTGTAAAACAGTAGCGAAGTTACGATTTGAGAAAAAGGATCTCTGATAAGAACTGAAAGCTTTCTCTTTTTGGAACTGTTAATGTTGCGATTGAATCGCCAACTGTAAAATACATGCCGGTTCTTTAATAAATCTATATATTTTTAGAATTGTCTCACATAATACTTCTGCATCAAACTCGCAAACTCAATCTCTGTACACTTTTTGGTGAGGAGTTGCAGAATTCTGGGGGAGTTTTCCGGACCCTCATAATATCCGGAATGTTACAGTCTAGTTAAACTTATTAAAAGTGCTATATGGAGGACGGTAACATTTTCAGATTGTTCCTTTCCTTTAGGGAGAGATAGTCCGGACCATTAGACCCAATTAAGTGTCTTTAGGATTCGGTTACCTCAAACTTTAGTTGAAAGTGAACATCTGAGGAATACGCCTGATCTGGGGTAGACCTAAAGGAGCTAGGACTAGTAATAATCCCTTCAGCCGTATTTCCTACATTACTACAGTGAATACACTTCAAAAAGTACTTCATTGGCTGCAAACCAAGTGGTCGTGAAAGGCGCTTTATAAATGCAAGTCTTTCTTTCTTTACAGAACTACTGTTTAAATGCAATTATTTCTGTCTTCTTTCTGTCATGTTATTCAATGGAACTTACATCATACCCATTGAGAATCTGTATTCACTGCATCTTGTGCAAGTTTTCTAAATCGCGGGGGCGATTTTGCCAATGGGGGCGCGTTGGAGGCGGGACTGCTGCTTGTCGGGTTTTAGTCCTGCCTCCGTGGACTTGTGGCCAACCCACGCTATTTTCCCTTGATTGACCTTGTTAAGCCCGCTGGGCAGGCTTAGCAGGCCAATTAAGGGGAAGCCGGTTACAGAGAACTTCAGCATATGACATTTCATCTTGAATTGTCATCGTTTGACAGCTCTGTGAAGCTGTAACACACTGACATTCTATGTTGTTTGATGAGTCCTTGTATTCAAGACTCATCAGGCTCAATTTTCATTGGGCCATTGAGGCGGGATTGGAGGCGTGTGGGGTGTTAAAATTGCAAAAACTGGTGGGTGGGCCGAACCCTGCCTCCATCCCGCCTCCAAGCAATTTTCATTAAATCGTGTCTAATGGTCCCATCTCCGTCCCGCCTCCAAGAGGCGGGATAGGCCGTTAAGGCCCTTAACAAGCACTACATTGCCTCTATAATGCCATTTTGAAAGGCCTTTGTGATTTTAACCCATTTCCCACGTGAAGCACGCCTGTTCTGAAACACGACGGTGAAATCTGGTGGGAGCACTATTGGATTGCTGACTATCAGCTGCAGGTCAACCATTAAATAGGACATTTGATTAGCCATCATTTGCAGGTGGCAGGACTTTGTTGTCTCAGGTCTGGGGGAACTTTTAGAAGGCATAACCAGAGCTGTGGAAGTTTGGAGCCTGACACCCATCTCCAGTGTGACCTCCTGGAAACCCCTCTCGCCACCTTCACTGAGCGCTTCCTCAACTGAGGCATATACCAGAAGCATGGGAGCCATTTATTTCCTTCCCTTCTGGACATTAGATGAGGATGAAGACCAGCCGCGGCACCAGCAGAACCATGAACAACAGCAGAACCAACAGCAGCAGCAGCAACAACAAGAGCGCCAAGCTGATGCTCACCCAACTGAAGCTGCATAGGCCAGAAGGGGCCAGTGCATGGAAGCCCGTCGGCGCATGAGATACCCCCCAAACAGTGTCTACAGACACAGGGTCAACTACATCAACATGTCTGAGCAGCAGTGCCAAAAGCGGCTCCAACTTTCGCGAGAGGTAGTGGGTGACATCTGCGCAATGCTGCAACAAGGCCTGCAGCCCAGAGGACCAGGTGGACAACCCTTACCAGTGGCCATCAAAGTCACCACCGCACTCAAATTTTTGCCTCAGGCTCATTCCAGGGATCAGCAGCAGACATCAGCGGCATCTCCCAGGTGGCCGCACACACTTGCATCACGCAGGTAACCGATGCCCTCTTTGCCATCGCGCACAATCATATCCATTTCACCAAGGATCAAGCAAGTGTCACGGCGTGAGTGGTTAGATTAGCTAATCTGGCAGGCATTCCAAGGGTGCAGGGCATCATTGACTGCACACATGTGGCCTTTAAGGCACACCATCACAATCCAGGTATTTTTGTCAACCGCAAGGGCTTCCATTTCCTTAATGTTCAGCTGGTGTGTGACCACAAGAAGGAAATTTTGCATGTTTGTGCCAAGTACCCTGGCAGTTGCCATGACTCCTTCATACTGTGCCAGTCTAGTGTGCCTCCGCTATTCAGTCCACCAGACCAACTTAACGGATGGCTACTTGGAGACAAGGGCTATCCCCTGAAAACATGGCTAATGATGCCATTGAGGAGCCCATCCAACTAAGCTGAGGAGAGCTACAACTCCAGCCACATTTCTACCAGAGCCATAATCGAGCAAACCATCGGTTTGTTGAAGATGCGCTTCAGATGCCTGGATAGATCAGGTGAAGCCCTGCAGTACTCAGCAGCCAGGGTCTCCAGAATCATCATGGTTTGCTGTGCACTTCACAACATGGCACAGCGTCGTGGCTTGCAGATTCCTGAGGACCAAGTGGCTCCTCACATATCCTCCTCAGATGAGGAGGAGGAGGAGGAGGAGGAGGAGAGCAAAAATGAACATCTTGCATAAGCCAATCAACCAGCGGCAGCAGTACGCGAGAACATTGCTGCCTGGGATGCAAGGAACGCACTCATCTTGGCCAGATTTGCTTAGCCTAGCCAATCAAGCACTTGTGCCTTGCAGCTTCTTAACTGAGCATCGAAAATGGCCAAGAACCAGCGGATTCCTAGCAACCTGACCACCATACTGACAATTGCAAGTAATCCTAAGCCCTCAATGTGAAAGTCCCTTTCGCAAAATGACACACACCACAACTAAAGCAGTAGCCATCAGATTTTTTATTTACAGTAAGCACCTGATGGTTTTTTAACATAAAACAATAAATTTCACCCAAGTGACTACCCTTGTGACTATTTGTGCAGTATCTTTCTCTTACGCGTGCTCCTACGTGGTGCTTCCCCTGCGGCTTCAGCAGATGTGGAGGCCCCTTGCTCAGTTTCTTGCTACTCCTGTCTCAACACCTTTGGCTGGCATCCTCTGGGGTTGCGAACCTGTGAGGGCTCATCAACAGTCTGCTGCTCCTGCGGCTGTGCAGGGATTGAGATGCCGATCTCAGATGGGTGTGGACTCTGGTGGGGCTCTGACTGAGGGCTCTGCAGTGGCATGAAAGTGTGAGCGCTTGGAGAGGAGCCCCCATTTCCTTGATGTCTGCCATCAACATCCCTCTCATGGGTCAGGTCGCCCTCAGCGCTTGCAAGTGGCTTGAGAGCACCTTGCTGTACATCAGGGAGGCAATGCGGACCCATATCTGCACTGGCAGTCCTACTCAGAAGGACTTGCATGAACGTCTGGTTTCTCTGTTCAATAGATGACCATCGCTCCTCCAGAGATGTCATTCTATTCAAAACACTCACCATGTTTTCTGCACTCTGGCGACTTATCACCTCCATGGAGGTTGCCATCCTTTCCATGGTGATGCGTTCATGCGCCAATGACTCCACAAAGGCTCTGCTCATGTTCGCAATGGACTCCTCCATTCGCTCCACATTCACAGCGATCCTGGAGACAAAACCTGCATCTGATCCTGGAGTTCTAGCACCGCTGATCTTATGGATGGACCCAGAGGCAGAGGGTCAACATGCAGCTGAGCTGAGCTGGTAGAGTCCTACAACCTCCGACTAGGACTCTCCACTGCTGTCCCTGTCTCCACAATCTGCTGATGCTCACTTGTGAGCTGTGATACACCAGGTGACAACACTACTCTATCTCGTGATGGTCCCACCGATGTTTGAGTGTCTGCGCTGGTGCTGGGTGCGCTGAATTCTGTTGACGCTGCGCCCTCAGACGTTGCAGCTTCCTCTGAGGAGTCTGGATGCTCAGGCTCTTCCTCCTAGCTAGTGGGGACGGGTGCTTGTGATGGTCCTGTGGGGGAGTAAAGGAAAGGTTACATGCACATTGCATATTTCAGATGATCATAAGTCCATCTGTTAGAGCTTCAGAATCATTATCAGCGACTCATGCAATGTCAATGAGAGAGATGGAAAATTATTCTGTCACCAGCTTGCTGTGATGCACCCGTCTGTCTGTCCCCCACTTGCGTATCTTCCTCCACTCCAATTATCTCCAGGACTGCCTCCTCCCAGGGGGTGAGGTGGGCTACTGAGGGTGGCCCTCCTCCTGTCCTCGCTCTTTCTCTCTTATTGCGAGCTCTCTTTTCCTGCAATGAGGGAGACAAGTGGAGGTTGAGTGAGAATGAAGGAGTGAGTGTAGAGAATCCATAGCATAGATGCTTAGAAGGAGACAAAGATGGAGTGAGGTGGCAAGACCAAGGGCCCTCCCTGTGTGTTGTCAGTTGTTTTCATAGCATCACAGTGACAGAGAGTGTGAGGCCTGCATAGTCGAATAGTTAGGTGAATGTGACCATAGAGAGAGAGGGAATGGGTAAAGGTGCATGGATGTCAGTGTCAAGTGGGATGTGGAGGAAGAGATTGCTAAAGCTGAGTGCTGGTGAGGAGAGGCAATGGGGATCAGATTGAGGGTGATTTAAAATTCATACTCACTTTTCCAGTGCGCAGAAGGTCATGAAATCTCTTCCTGCACTGAAGCCAGGTTCTGCGGTTTACTGACAATGGGTTGGCCTCCTCTGCCACCTGGATCCACACAGCCTTGGTCTGCTGGGGAGGCTTCTTCCTCCCTGAAGAAGGGAGGAGCACCTCTTTATTGGCTCTTGCTCCCTCCACTAAAGCCTGCAGGGCAACGTCATCGAACCTGGGAGCAGACCTAGGTCTCTGGCTGGCCATTCTTCCTCCAGGCCTCTCTCACTGCAAAGGCCAAAAGGCTGGCAGTCTGCAGCAGAAGCAAGGCTTGTTGCAGACCTTTAATGCAGCAGCAATGATGACATCATCAGAGGCGACTTTCAGAGTGGAAAAACTCATTGGCCATGGGTTCCCACATGTTGGAACTCAATTGGCCAATTAAGTTAAAATTGCATCATTCACCCACATCGATTTAGAATCAGGTGGCTAACACGAAATGCGGATTACACAACCCCAGCCCGCCCCTGAATCAAAATCCAGCCCATCAAATCTCTTTTGTGAGTAGAAATTAGATGGCTGTTGCATCGGGGAATGCAGCAGCCATCTGCCATCTCTGCCGATGAGGTGCGAGACTCTCCGCATCCCCAACCGTTGAAGCCTGCAGGAAGAAACAAAGGTAAGTAAACATTTTCTATCACTTTCCACTCACCTCACATACTTACCTCTCCACACTTGTACCCATCACTTACCTCCACAGCGCACTTTTGCACACCTCCAACCCCCTCCGACCCACTGTTCGCCTCGGTGACCCTGGCTGGGTTTCCCGATGTCGGGAAGCCCCCGCTTCTGGTGGAAAAATGGGGATAATCCTCTTAACTGCCTGTTAACTACCTGTTAACAGGCAGTTAAGTGGCTGTAATCCCTTTCCCGCATCCAGGAGAAGGGACCCGGCGCGGGTCAGCTACCCGCCTCCTGGGAAGATGGCACGGAGGCGGGTTGGGGATGGGATGGGATGGGTACCCACCCCCAGATTCTGGCAATTTCCCAGCAGTCCCGCCTCCAAACCCGCCTCACCAGGGCTGGCAAAATCCAGCCCCCGTGTTTGAATTGTGTTTTTCTTGCACTATATACTAAAGTGTACTCATACTGGCCTAGTAGATGGTACAATTGACTAACACTTTAGTCTTTCAAGAAGCATTCAACAGTTTAATTGTGAGCAGTTCAGTTTAAATTTGGAATGTGTAAAGGCTGAGAACAGCACACAAGTCAGTAAGATCATTGTCTTCTTGACAAATCTTAAATAAGTCTAATCACATTGTAGTTAATAGTTTGTCAACTAGATTGTGGTCAAGAATGTTAGCCAACTCCTTGACAAGCATACTAATTCTGCTTAATGAATGAAGCCAGAAAATATATTGACTACCCATTAATTTCCGTGAAAAGTTAACAGAAGAAAATTATTTTCTGCTGACAGATCCTAACAGCCAACTTTTCACTAAGTATCTACCTACTCTTGCCGAAGCAACTTTTTTTTTTATTCGTTTATGGGATGTGGGCGTCGCTGGCAAGGCCAGCATTCATTGTCCATCCCTAATTGCCCTCGAGAAGGTGATGGTGAGCTGTCTTCTTGAACCGCTGCAATCCGTGTGGTGACGGTACTCCCAGCCATCGAATGATCCAATGAATCAGCCAACAGTAAATTGTCCTATTCCACGGTGACTTTCTGAAAATATGATGGAGGAATTTGCTTGCGAAATTCTGAAGGGGCTTTGTTTCTTTAAAAAAAACAAAGTTGTAGATTTCTCTTCAAAGCTGATCTTTCTGCTAGGTTTACAGGCAGCGAGTCACACTGCATTGATTCCTTCATGAACTATTAAAAATCTTACACTGAGAAGTTGTTCAGAAAATGTGTCATATGCCCCTTGAGACTTTATTTTTCTTCAGTGATCCTAACAGCTTGACACCTCTTTTGCAGTTGCTCATCATCATCCCTTTGGGAGATTGATAGAATTATCAAAAAGAAACCTCCTTGAAAAAGGCTTGCATTTATATAGTGCCTTTCACGATTTTGGGACATCCCAAAGCGCTTTACAGCTAATGAAGTACTTTTTGAAGTGCAGTCACTGTTGTAATGTCGGAAACGCGGCAACCAATTTGCACACAGCAAGCTCCCACAAACAGCAATGTGATTATGACCAAATAATCTGGGTTTTTTTATATAGTGATGTTGATTGAGGGATAAATATTGGTTGGGGCATATTGTAGTGTTGAAGAGCTATACTATAATGTATCATAACTCTGCTGACTTGCAACTAGATGATAGAAAGACGCCCAGTAATCTTTCCTGCATTTGTCTGATGACATTCTTTGTCCTTGATCACACAACACAGAGTTAGTATGTATATTTCATTTCTATGTAAATATGGATTGAGATAAAAGCACATTTTTGAGGGACATACATTTTTTATTGGTGTATGTAATGATGCAGCCTAACATAATTTTCTTTGTAATTCCAATGGACATCCCTCTGGCAGAGAAAGTTTTATACAGTAATAAGCATTATAATTTGTAAAACTCATAACCTGTATATATGGTGTTTGGCTCATTACATGATGGAATTCCCTGGGGTCAATTTGGAAATGCTGATTACACAAATTGGTAAAGCTGAAATTTATATTAGCAGATATGTCTGCTTGCTGCTGGAAACATAAATTGCCGAGGCCTTGGTCTAATAATAACACACAAATAGTAGCTACAGTTATCTTAGTGTTTGCAATAGATAGATCCAGGGAATTAGGAAATCTCCTAGTGATTTCAATTCTCTAGTCTAGAAATGAGATAGAGAACTTGAAACACAGCCAATCACTCTCATTTTCTTTACAGAAATTATCACAGCAATGGGCTCAGCTAACTAGGATGCAGCCCAGTCGCTCAGTCAGCCTCTTGTTCTAAGTTTGACACTTAAACCGGGGTTAGAAATATAACATTGCTGTCTTCTCTTCTGACTTTGCTCCAATATTATAGTGTGAGATATGAAGTGCATTTATGCTCCTCCTTAGCCTGATCCTCACTGCACTTGTGATAGATCAATGCTCCAATGTATGAGCCTGTGAAAAATTGGTCGGGATCAGGTGTACAGGTGGCTGGAAAAGAAGCAAGGCAAACGGAGCACATCTTGGGGCTCATAATATGACTCATCATGCCCAAGGCACTATAACACTTTGAGCACCAGGGCACTGAACTTTTGGGTGAGCAGTGCGCCCACTCTGTGCCCAATGTGCTAAGCACTGGCAAATGTGGGCACTGCATGGGGAGACCTTGCTCAAAGGAAAGTGTTTTCCTAATGACCCTGACCTTGCAGATCACGGCATCCCTTTCTAGACTATGTTTTCAAAGGGCTAATATGCTGCTATTGCCTTTACCAACCTTCCCCATTTCTTCCCTCGCCCTAAAAAAAAATGGGGCAGTCAAAAATATTACTGGCAAAGGAGCAGATTCTCCCCACAAATTCCCCCAAACACGTGAAGAGCAACATGCTTGGCCCAATATTTAAATGCCATATCAATGAAAGTTAATTAGGAGAACCACGAAGGAAATCAATGGTGTTAGTTTCCATTGCCATGGTCCAAAGGAAAAGGATTCAGGTGTGATCACTGATCATACCCTGAAATTGTGAAGCATTTATTACTAAGGTTGGGCTGGGCATCATTAATATACATGTGGAAGCTGATCCCATGGCTGTTGTTACCACTGAGGGACAGAATTGTAAGATCCGGATCACAGGCCGCACACAGATTACCCAAAAGGGTTTTAGAAGTTTTAGAAGTTGTAAGGCTTTAATTAAAGAGCTACAGTTTTAATGCATAATCAGGTATTACATATGGTTTAAGCCAAGTATAATAGACATACAACCCGTGACAGTAGGAGTGATCTACGACTCCCGAAACAGAACGCCACGACCAGACGGACGGGGAAGCAGTGCGGTGGTCTCGGATTGGGTGGATTCCTGCAGTCTGCTGCAGCGGTCACTTCCATTGTGTCATCCCTCGAGCTGTTGGAGGTGTTAGGCCGTCAGCCACCTCAGAGGCTAAACTTGACCAAGGTGTTAGGCTGTAGCCACCTCGGGGAAGCCTTCGCCCCTGACTGCCTGATTTCCTCTCTCGGTCGTCTATATTTATAGTGATTTCGGTGGGCTGGTCATCACCTGGTGTCAATCATTTGATCCCCATCCTATTGTCCAATTGTGAAGCAGGAAGGCATCCCTCACCGTCCCTTTCTGCATGACTGACAAGGCCTCCCTCTTATCTTTCTGAGGAATGTTATGTTTTGTTATGTTTCTTTAAGGACATTTTATGACTTTTCGGCTCCATTTTTGTCTATTATCCCACCACCCTGTGTTGTTTTGCATTTTACAATTCCCTTATCACTTCTATTTGTCTTTTAATGCTTGATATTCGACCTTGCTGGCATTTCTGCTTTCTGTTCCCGGCTGCATGTTGTCAGTCTCTGTTCTAAGAATTAAAACCCATCTTTGAATCTAACAGCTATTTCTTACAGAATGCAGATGAGGGAGAGCAGAAAGCCATAGGTGGACCCTTGGGGAACTCCAGACATCACCATGTGGAAGTTGGAGAAAAACCAATTGCTGGAGATGCATCGGAACAAGTATGAGAGGAACCATGCTAGGGCAGTCCCACTGAGGTCGACCAATGAGGAAGCTGGCGGAGAAAGGTGGTGTGATTGACTACTGCAGAGATGTCGAGGAGAATATAGAGGGATAAAGTACCATTACAGTGGATATTATTAGTGAAGGGTGGGCTCTCTGCTATAGGCAGGGTGGAAACCTGAATTTTGAGAGAGGTGAGCATGACCATGGAAATGTCAGTGAAGTGAGCATGTAGTTGGGAGCCAAAAAAGGTGAGGCTAGAGTTGGAGGGGGTGAACAGGTCAAAGGTGAGCCTTTTGAAAAGGGGTTCTTGACAACTTAAGTCTTTTTTTCAAGAATAGGACATGAGTGAATACCATGAGCTTTTACAATGTCAGATTTGATCGATCCGTTGCCTAGTATGAAAAGAAAGAATTAGATTTACAAAGTGCCTTTCATGACCACAGGATGTCCCAAAGCACTTTACATCCAATGAAGCACTTTTTGAAGTGTAGTCACTGTTGTAATGTAGGAAATTCAGCAGCCAATTTGCACACAGGAGGCTCCCACAAAGAGCAATGTGATAATCATCAGATAATCTGTTTTTTGTGATGTTGGTTGAGGGATAAATATTGGCCAAGACAGCAGGGATAACTCTCCTGCTCTTCTTCGAATAGTGTCATGGGAAATTTTATGTCCACCTGAGACAGCAGATGGGGCCTCGGTTTGACATCTCATCCATAAGACTGTACTGGGAGTGTCAGCCTAGATTTTTGTGCTCAAGTCTCTAGAGTGGGACTTGAACCTTCTGTCTCAGAGGCGAGAGTGCTACCCACTGAGCCATGGCTGACACACAATTTAGCTCAAGCAATGAAAATGTATCCCTAGCAGAAAAAACTTCTAAAGAAGATCCCACCAAGGAGCTAACTGACATTAAAGGCTAATCAATTCTCCAGAGTTAAACCAATGGCTCGAAATTAACTGAATTTTGCAGTCAAAGTTTATGACATCATCTGAAGCCTTGGGTTAGATTAGTGTGTTGTAATTGTTCTCGGGTATCCATTATTCTCTATTTACTGTAATGTGATAAGAACTGTTTATCTTTTTGAGACCATTCTTGACCAGTTAACAATGCTGAGGAGGCTACATCCTGCTAGCAATTTTTGGGAAATCCTACTTTTTCAAAGCAACATTGGAAACTTTAGTAACAAAAATAAGATAATTTGTTCTTAGTGTCTCAACAAATGAAGGATCTCCAATGAAACCTTAATTTGTATATTTCCAGATGTCCGACAACCTGTTTAATTCTCACACTATGACTTTTTATAGCATTTCCTTCATTAGCCTTCCCTGATAATGTGTTCTTTATCTTTCATGTGCAATAGTCCTGGTTGAATTCCCTATTTACTCATGATTTGAAAACATTTGCCGTTAATTTCCTTATTGATCCCTTGCATAAAATGAGTGGAATTAATTTGTTAAAGTGCTTCAGTATTTAAACCTTCCCAATTAAGGGACCAGGAGCCACTGTAGGTCAGCAAGAACATGGTGATGGATTAGTGGGACTTGGTGTGGGTAATCACAGAAGTAGATTATTTTAGCTCATAAGATAATGCCGCATATGGTAATACACTACTGCTTTTGATCAACCAGATTGGTGTACTTAATTCTATCACCTTGCTTATAATTTTCTTCTTGTCGGACATGGATGCAGCCCACTTATCTAAGCCCAGAGAATTTAGGTGCCATTTGATGAGAGCCAAGCTCTGGGTCCCCAAGTGGATGTGTGGGTTCAGGTGGAGTTTCGCCAGCTGAAACAGCAGAGTTGATTAGCACAGATCACCAGTAAACTTCCCAACATTTATCCAGCTAGGATTAGAATACCCAGTAGGATACTGACTTGCAAAATTATCTGGAACTGAGTGGGAAGAATCCCAACCCCTGGGATGGATCTACCCCTCAGCTCACACCAATAAGTGAAGTTGATTGGTCAATCAACTGTACCATGACTGATGTATCAGATTATATAGTCTGCCACAGAGGATCAAATTGATTCCAATTTCCAGGCTTGTCATCTTAGAACGCTTTTCAACCCCAAAGAGATCCAACTTACCTCACTCTCCCATCCCCAAAGGATGGCAGTCACAAGCTGGCACATTAGACAATTGATAACCATGAGTTGGAGTACTCACTGGATAGGCAGGAACTCCATCCAACCATCATAATAAGGAGTGCATCTCACCAAGAAATGTGCGAGTGCATTGCCAACATCTAATAAACCACAGCATGGACACACACCATATCCATCAGTTGGAGATGCAGAGACTCAGCAGAACCTTGGCTCTTTGCAATACAATTAGGATAGCCACTGATTCAAGGATATGTAAGCGCATGTTTTCATATCAAGCCATCAGATAACATCTCTAAACAGCTGTAATTTCAAGTCTCAGAATGTCCTCATCAACTATTGCATAGACCTTCAGTGTGGTGGCAGAACCTTTGTGGGACCACTTGCAGTGCACCAGAAACCATGAGTACTCGTTGGATGGGCAGGAATTCCAACCAACCATCATAATAAAGTTCTTATTATGACGATAGCAAAATACTGCAGATGTTGGAAATCCGAAATAACAACAGAAAATGCTGGAAAAACTCAGCAAGTCAGGCAACATCCGTGGAGAGAAATTTGAGTTGACGTTTCGGGTTTGACCCTTCTTCAAAACTGGAGAGAAAAGGAATTAGATCGAAGGCAGGGCTGCGATCGGACAAAAGAATAAAAGAACCAAAAGAAGTAAAAGAGATTAGAAGCTAGACGAGATGGTAATAGGCTGTGATTAGGTGTAAAGTGCACTGGCAGGGCAAAAGATAGCTGCCAGGTGTGAGAGAGAAACAAAAGGAAAGGGGGGGGGGAAAAGGAAAGGAGTGGAAAAATATAAGTGAAAATGAAATAGGGGCCGAGGTTATGATCTGAAATTGTTGAACTCGATATTGAGACCGGAAGGCTGCAGACTGCCTAATCGGAAGATGAGGTGCTGTTCCTCGAGTTTACGTTGAGCTTCCGCAGGGACCGCTCTCTCCGAGACACCGTAGTCCACTCCTCTATCACCCCAAACAGCCTGGCACCTTCCCGTGCAAGCGGAGGAGATGTAACACCTGCCCCTATACCTCCCCCCTCCCCACTGTCCAGGGCCCCAAACACCCCTTCCAGGTGAAACAGCGATTTACTTGTACTTCTCGCAATCTAGTATACTGTATTCGCTGCTCACGATGTGGTCTCCTCTACATTGGGGAGACCAAACGCAGATTGGGTGACCGCTTTGCGGAACACCTCCGTTCAGTCCGTAAGGGTGACCCCGAGCTTCCGGTCGCCTGTCATTTCAATTCACCGCTCCATTCCCACTCGGACCTCACCGTCCTTGGCCTCTTGTACTGTTCCACGGAAGCTCAACGTAAACTCGAGGAACAGCACCTCATCTTCCGATTAGGCAGTCTGCAGCCTTCCGGTCTCAATATCGAGTTCAACAATTTCAGATCATAACCTCGGCCCCTATTTCATTTTCACTTATATTTTTCCACTCCTTTCCTTTCCCCCCCCCCCCTTTCCTTTTGTTTCTCTCTCACACCTGGCAGCTATCTTTTGCCCTGCCAGTACACTTTACACCTAATCACAGCCTATTACCATCTCGTCTAGCTTCTAATCTCTTTTACTTCTTTTGGTTCTTTTATTCTTTTGTCCGATCGCAGCCCTGCCTTCGATCTAATTCCTTTTCTCTCCAGTTTTGAAGAAGGGTCAAACCCGAAACGTCAACTCAAATTTCTCTCCACGGATGTTGCCTGACTTGCTGAGTTTTTCCAGCATTTTCTGTTGTTATTTCTTATTATGACGGTTGGATGGACGTCTTTTCTCATTCTCAGTGTTATAGGAAAACCTGACTGCTCCTAATACGAAGGTTCTGAACAATTGTGTTACTCGAAGAGTGTCAAAAGTTACTGTGCATAAGCTCAGGAAAAATGTACAGCTCAGGTAAAATGGGCACCAGCAGAGATTAGTCATGTGCTAAATGAGGTATAAACCATTTAGTAGCACTGTAGAATAGCTTTACTAGCATAGAACAAATGATGAGTGTTTTCAAGTAATGGCAGTTCCTGACAGGCTGCATCACTTACATACTGCCTATTAGGCCTTTGCTGGAGTTGAGAATAAAGTTTGTCAAAAAAATATTTTCACCCTGTTGAGATACCGCGGCAAACGTGGGAGTCGAGACCAGAGCTATTGAAAACTCAACTGCTTTATTCCAACCACATGACAAACAGGAACTAGAAAAGCCCGCGCATCCACTTAAATACTTCCCAGACAGGAAGTGCTCCTGGCAGCCTGTCCCTGCGGGAAACAAGTTGCTGGAGGAAAGGGCCCCTGGCTGGGGGCTTCTGCTTAGACTGTCTGTGCCGCCGTGAGCGGATTATGTCCAGTGGTGGCATGTCGCCACAGAGCTCCCCCCAGAATCCGCTTAGGAGGAGTGGACGAGTCGTGACAGTGGTCTAATGGTTCTGCCGCAGCGGCTCTGAGTGGTCGCCGGTCTGGTTGGTTGGGTCGGGCGGTTCGCCGCCGGCTGTGCTGGCTTGCCGGGGGGACGGCCTCTAGTTGGAGGCTGGGCCACGGGGACCTGTTCCCCTGGTTCTGTGTGTGCTGGTTTGAGCCGGTCGATGGAGACTGTCTCGACCCTGTCGCCGAGTCGCAGCTTGAAGACCTTGTCCCCGGATTGTAGTACCTCATACGGACCGTCGTACGGGGGTCGCAGGGGCCCGCGGTGCGCATCGTGTCGCACGAAGACGAAGCGCGCCTGCTGTAAATTTGGCGGGACGTGAGGTGCGAGTTCGCCGTGTCGGTTGACCGGAAGTGGGGCGAACTGCTGAGCGGAAGAGAAAGAGTCGAGCCGCTGCTGTTCGGCCGACCAAGGCTTGGTAGGCTCCGGAAGGAATTCGCCTGGGACGCGCAGCGGTTGTCCGTAGACTAACTCCGCTGCCGAGGACTGGAGGTCTTCCTTGACCGCGGTGCGTAGGCCGAGTAGCACCCACGGTAGGCGGTCAGTCCAGGTACTGTCCTGCAGGCCGGCGCGGAGTGAGGCCTTGAGTGACCTGTGGAAGCGTTCACAAAGTCCGTTGGCCTGCGGGTGGTACGCCGTGGTGCGGTGGAGCGTCACCCCGAGGTTGCGCGCTGTGGCCGTCCAGAGTTCGGAGCTGAACTGGGCGCCTCTGTCGGAGGTTATGTCGGCCGGTACGCCGAACCTCGCAACCCAGGTGTTAACGAACGCCCTGGCGATGTCGGCTGTGGTGGTGGAGGTCAGCAGCACTGCCTCAGGCCAGCGTGTGTAGCGGTCGACCATCGTGAGGAGATAAGTTTGGCCTTGCGATGGCGGCAGGGGACCGACGATGTCGACGTGTACATGGTCGAAGCGGCAGCTGGGTACCTCGAAGTCTCCCAGGGGTGCTTTGGTGTGCAGCTGTGCCTTAGCCCGTTGGCAGGTGAGGCAGGAGGTGGCCCAAGTCCGAACATCTCTGCTGAGGCCGCGCCAGACGAAGCGCTTGGAGAGGAGTTTGACGGATGCGCGGGAACCCGGGTGAGAGAGCCCGTGGAGCGCGTCGAAGACGCGGCGGCGCCAGGTCTCAGGGACGACCGGCCTGGGTTGGCCGAGTGAGACGTCGCACGTGACTGCCGTGGCTTCGGGCCCGTGCGCGACCTTGGCTAGGCGTAGCCCTGGCAGGCTGGTAGCCGCCGAGAGGAGGTCTGGGTCCGTGAGCTGGGCCGCTGCTAGTTGTGCGTAGTCGACCGCGAGGTGATTCGCACAGACGGCGGGACGGGAAAGGCAGTCGGCGACCACGTTGTCTCTACCGGAGACGTGCTGAATGTCCGTAGTAAACTCGGAGACGGCCGCGAGCTGGCGTTGCTGCCTAGCGGACCAGGGTTCGGTGTGCTTGGCCATCGCATATGTGAGTGGCTTGTGGTCCACATACGCGGTGAAGGGGCGGCCTTCCAGGAGGAACCTGAAATGGCGGACCGACAGGTGGAGTGCGAGAAGCTTGCGGTCGAAAGTGGAGTATTTGACCTCCGGGGGGCGCAGTTGGCGGCTGTAGAAGGTAAGTGGCTGCCACGCGCCATTGACCCACTGCTCGAACACGGCCCCGACCGCGTGGTCGGAGGCGTCGGTGGTGAGCACGACCCGGGCATCGGCCCTCAGGTGCGCGAGCAGAGTGGCGTCGGCGAGCGCGTTTTTGGTGGCGTCGAAGGTGGCTGCCGTGTCAGTGGTCCAGGCTACGTCCATCTTGCTGGATTTTCCTCGGAGGGAGTCGTATAGGGGCTTCATGAGGGCTGCGGCTCTGGGGATGAACCTGTTGTAGAAGTTCACCATCCCGAGGAACTCCTGGAGGCCCTTGATGGTTGTGGGGTGGGGGAATTGCTGGACGGCCTGCACCTTGTTGGGCAGGGGGACGGCCCCAGCAGGGGTGATGTGGTGACTGAGAAAATCGATCTCGGTTAGGCCGAATTGGCACTTCGCCGGGCTGAGGATGAGCCCGTGTTGGGCTAGGCGCCCGAACAGGATGCGAAGGTGTTCAAGGTGTTCCTGTTTGGAGGAGCTGGCCACGAGAATGTCGTCTAGATAGACGAATAGGAAGTTCAGGTCCCGGAGGACTGAGTCCATAAGGCGCTGGAAAGCCTGTGCTGCATTCTTGAGGCCGAAGGGCATCCTCAGGAACTCGAACAGGCCGAATGGGGTGATGATGGCCGTTTTGGGGATGTCCGCGGGGTGTACGGGGACTTGGTGGTAACCGCGCACCAGGTCGACTTTGGAAAAGACGGTTCGTCCGGCCAGTCGGGCCGAGAAGTCCTGGATGTGTGGCACCGGGTATCGATCGGAGGTGGTGGCGTCGTTGAGGCGGCGGTAGTCCCCGCAAGGGTACCAGCCTCCGCCGGGCTTGGGGGCGATGTGGAGGGGCGAGGCCCAAGGGCTGCTGGAGCGGTGGATGATGCCGAGTTGTTCCATGTTGGTGAACTCGGCCCGCGCGATTTCCAGCTTGGCCGGGTTGAACCTGCGGGCGTGGGCAGAAACTGGGGGGCCGGTGGTGGGGATATAGTGTTCCACACCGTGCTAGGCGGCTTTGGCCGAAAAGGTCGGGTTAGTGAGGGCGGGAAACTCAGCTAGGAGTGCCGAGTAGTCGTCCGTGGCTCTGGCGAGGCAGTGGGTCGTCAGGCCGGCCGAACGGGCCGGGGTAAAGGCGCCGGGGATGGGGGCCATAGTGTTGATGTCGACGAGGCGGTGCCTCGGAATGTCGACAAGGAGGCCGTGGGCGCGTAGGAAGTCGACGCCGATGAGTGGGCAGAGGACCTTGGCTGTGAGGAACTCCCAGCGGTAGCGGCGGCCCGCGAGGTCGAGCGTGACCATGCGGGTGCCATATGTGCGGATTTCAGAGCCGTTGGCTGCAGCCAGTGTGATACCCCATGTGCCGCGTTGGATCTCGAGGGCGGAGGCGGGGGTGATGCTGTGCTGGGCCCCTGTGTCGCACAGAAATCGGCGGTTGGTTCTGTCGTCAGTGACGTACAGTAGGGGCTCCTTCTGCCCCGCGGCCATCGCGGGGGCCGGTGCAGCAGGGGGGTTTGAAGGTACACGGTGGCGTGCAGCGTTGAGCCCTAGCGCCAAAACGGGTGTGGTAGTAGCAGTGACCCGGAGTGGTAGGGCGGTCGGGCCTAGCGGCCCGGGGAGACCGCGTGGTTGTTGCCGTGAGGTCGGGCGCGACGTCGCGAGCGGCCTGTGCAGAGAGCAGCCGGTCGGCCTTTTCGGCTATATCATTCAGGTCCGTGGAGTCAGACTCCACAATGAGCGGGCGGATGCTGGCGGGGAGCTGCCGAATGAAAAGCGTGCGAAAAAGGGCGCCGGGATTTTTGTCGTCTGAGAGGGACAGCATGTGGGAAAGCAGGTCTGATGGTGAAGCGTCACCAAGGCCGGGGAGGTCCAGGAGTTGGCAGTGGCGCTGGTAAGAGGACATTTGAAATTTTTTAAGTAGCGCAGCCTTCAGATGTTCGTACTTGCCCTCCGTTGGTGGATTCTGCAGCGCTGCCCAAACCTTGGGGACTGTAGCGTAGGTGAGCGAGGCGACGAGGTAGTCGTACTTCGTGGCGTCGACTGTAATGCCTTTCAGCCGGAATCTGGACTCAGCTTGAACGAACCAGGCTTCGGCGAGGTTCTCCCAAAAGTCTGGTAATTTAACCGTGACTGCGTTTGTATCCGCCATGCTAGCTTAGGATTCGTCCTGAGCGTCGGGGTCACCAGTGTTGAGATACCGCGGCAAACGTGGGAGTCAAGACCAGAGCTATTGAAAACTCAACTGCTTTATTCCAACCACATGACAAACAGGAACTAGAAAAGCCCGCGCATCCACTTAAATACTTCCCAGACAGGAAGTGCTCCTGGCAGCCTGTCCCTGCGGGAAACAAGTTGCTGGAGGAAAGGGCCCCCGGCTGGGGGCTTCTGCTTAGACTGTCTGTGCCACCGTGAGCGGATTATGTCCAGTGGTGGCGTGTCGCCACAACCCACTCAATTTTCAGTTAATAATTATTTGTCCTACTCTGATTTTGGCATAAATTGTACTTTTTTCACAGGCAAGAAAGATGCAGTCAGGGCTAGCATTAACTTATCTTGCTTTGAGGCTCTAATCGGCTGATACAGGCATAAATTCCACCAAACACAGTAAATTATTCTAGATAAATTACGTCCGTTTTTTTCTAGAAACTTGCATAGTTCCTTTAGTCAAACCTATACCCTGTTGCAATCTCGTTCAGGTTTGTTCGGCTTTAGTATATTTTACTGTTCCACGGAATGCACATGCCTTGTGATAACATAAACATATTGGTATCAGAGAAGGCAACATCCCTGCACCACTGTGCCACCTAGCAATGGATGTTTTTTCATTTGGTAATGTGTTTTTCGAAACACGATTGCAGACATTCCAGATCAAGTCACAAGACAATAAGATCAGAAAGCACTGTGATTGTCAGATAAGGTTAGGCTTAACAATTTAGCCAATAGGAATGGTGAATATTTGCCTGCAGTTAGGGTTAGTGTGGTGGATCAAAATGCGGAGAGCTGCTAAATGTAGGTCAGAGGTGTAAGATTCGAAATTTTCAGCAATAATCACGCAAGAAAATAGGGTTAATAAGACAGTTTTATTGACCAAAAGAAGCTTGTACAGAAAAACCTTTGATAAAAGTGCATACAAAATGGCCGCCGGACCTCGTGATCAGTTTCTGGGACCATTTGATTTCTGTTACTGCAAGCCAGATAGGCTTGTGGATTGAGGACAGTAAGCCTGCGAAAGCCAGTATCGGGAAAACGAAACTCAGGGAACTGAGCATACATATTAATTGGATTCTAAGTACAAGACAGTCTTGGGTTACAGGATGAGGCCCATCAAGAAATGGGCGGACAATTGAATGAACACTTAAACCCATTTACTGTACAAAGGAAAACCGCTTGACAGCCATCAAGGGCAATCTCCAGACCGATCAATATACGAACCGAGTTACGATGACAAAGTAAAAGACATTATCGGCCCAGGAAGGCCAGTTAAGCTATCACCGGCTCCCGTTACAAGACAAAGCGCCCCTGCAGAGATTTCTGCCCGCCAAAAATATTACAAAGACAGGACTATGATCTGGCGGGAGATAAGACTGTCCCAAAAGGGTATAACTATGGATTTGAAAAGTCCATCAAGACACACTGGACGCTATGCTTCACTTCACGCTTCGCTTCGGAACCTCTACGACTCTTCAGTTAAGGCAACACTTCGGTTTCGGAACGTGGTCGGTGTTCGGCCAGGCAAGGCTCGGCCATGACGGAAAGACGACGAGGGTGGCCCGGGTACTTTTGTCGGGAGCTCATCGACGACCCAGGCCGAAGGAGAAGACACCCTCCAGCTCTGTTTTGAAGGATAACAATGACTGCATAAAGAAAGCAATTTGGTATCAGCGTCCCGTCCCGGGGAAGACCCTCAGAAGGACAATCATTATGACTAGCATTAGGCCTAGCACTCCAGTGCCTCAACATCCCATTCGGTAACGGACCTTCCATGTGAAATTCTACAACATCACATCGGTAGCAGAGTCTACATGTGCATCCAGTTCTTCGGCAGCCTTTCAGTAAAGGTAACACAGGTTTAACGGATTTTCATCCATGACGAGCGCTCATCAAGGCTGTATCTGCTGCTGCATCGCGTAAGAAAACAAACTGCGCCAGAAGTTTCCAAATCCACATGACGACGGAAAGCTGTGCCAAAAAGGCTGCGAACCCCCTTTTCGCGAATCTGAAAGTGGTGAGCATGATCCCGAGTTCCTCAAGTCGAAACTTAGTTTAGGTCTAGGGGAGGGGGTTAAGGGTAATCGTAATGTGTTTCCCCTTTTACGATGTGCCGTGTGTTCCCCATTTCCATAGAGTTAAGTTTATAGATATGTGCATACTTGTAGTTACTTTAATCTGTGCCTATGACATGTATTTTATAATGCTGCAAACTGTTTAATAATAAAAGCATCCATTTCGTGCTATTCAACCTGGTCTATTGAGTTTTTCTCTGCACTACAGTTCGCTGCACCTAAGTCCAAAGTCTAGAACCGTAGGGAAGAGTGGGTCGAACCACTCAAGGGTAATTATTGCACGAAGCCTGGTAGGAGACCAGAACGAGCAAGAGAAACCCCCTACAGAGGGTAATTTTCACTGGTAGGAATAATGTAGTATTTTAAATTTAGTCAGTGGGGGCATCATGTTACAGCACTTCTGTACCTTAGGATATACCTTACCTGACACATTGCTGTAACCTTTCAATCAAATGGATGTTTCTTTTACATGTTTCCCCCTTCACCCCCCCCACCCCACATCCCCACCAACTATTGTTATAGAACAGTTGGAAGCATGTTTGCTGCAGGTTCAGAAGATCTTGGGTTGAAAGTTCAACTTCTCAGGACTGGAGCATGTAATCTAGGCTGATACTTTGATGTAGTACCGAAAGAGTGTTGCATTGTTGGAGGTGCTGTCTTTCAGGTATGACATTAAACGGAAGCCCGGTTTGCTGGTTCAGGTGGATGCAAAAGACTACAAGATGTGATTCACAAAAAAGGGCAGGATGGTCTCTGGCATCCCTCTTCCCCATTACCACCCAAAAACACTTATCTCCTTTACTGTGTTGTGGGATGTTGCTGCTGTGTTTGCCTACGTACGCACAGTGATTACACAGGATGTGAAGTGTTTTGAGATGACCTGAGGGTCAGCTGCTACAAAGAAGTAAGTTATTTTTCTTTCTAGAATCAGGGGGCCAAATCTTGCTGGAAAAATAACGGCTTGTTAACGACGCATGCTGTTGCTAAAGCACAAATCAGCCAGCACGTTCAGTAATACAGCATGAGTTGCCAATCTCCAGAACTTGCTTGTTGATTTACGCCGCTCCGCCATTTGCTTCGCACAAATAGCATCTCGCCCTTAGCCTCCCCGTTATTTTCAAGAACTTGCTTGATTTGCACTTTAATTAACCACTAAACTTGCCGCAGAAAGGTAGGTCTGGTAATTAAGAGTGTAATTACCCTTTTAACAATGTGATAATTGTTAATGCAATGACTACCAACTCTTTGGCCCAGAAAGAGAACAATTTAAGCTGTTCAGTCTCATTCCTGCATGTAGTAATTTTTTTGAGATTTTTTTTCCGATCTGTCTCTTTTTCTCTCTCTCGTAATCCAAACTTTCTTTCCCTTTCTTTATTTCCCTTTCTGTACCTGATTTGACTCAAATTTACCCTCCTCCTCCATCGTTCCTCTGTTTCTTTCTGAGTCCTTAAATCTCATTGGTTAAGGAGATAGACTGTTGGTCCCATTGTTCACTAAGGTTGCAGATGCCCCATTGACCTGCCCGTGCCATTAGCAGCTCACACTTCCAGCAAGTTATGGTGCAAAAACACCTCTAGCTGAAGGGTGCAGGAAAATGTCTAACTAACAGCGCACACCGCGAGATGCCCCGCACCAGCAAGATTTGGCTCAGAGAGTTTGTAAACTAAGGCTGATCTGCCAGTGGTTTAATGTTATTGGAATAGCAATGACCTTGAAGCTTCAATGCCTCTCTTTTTAGAAATCTAGAATAATAACATTTGAGATGCACACACCAAATATATTATTGTATATATTTTTCAATGTCTAACAAGCATTTCAGTGCTCCCTTGACAACCAAGTGCAGCACGTGGTATAGCACTGAGCTGTATAAATGAAGAATGTTCCACATTTGATTGGCACTGAGTTTGTGGTTCTCAACCAAGGGTGCAGAGTTGTAGGCCCCGATATTTTCTAGGAGGTGCGGAGGGAGTGAGGAAGTGTGGTTGCGGAGTGGGGGGGGATTCTGAGAAATCCTGGGAATGGGATTTTTCTTTACTTTGTTTCCTGCCTGGCAGCCGGCCTGACCGACAGGCTGGTCGGTTGCCAGGCGGGAAAACCTGCGATAGAAGACCGCAGCCGGGGAACATTGGGAACAGTCCTCGACAATCGGGAAAGATCGGGGCATGGTGGGGGAACTCGGAGCGTGGCAGCGAGGAGGGAAGGAGAGAGGCAAAGACCTGGGCATAGTGGAGTGGTGGGTTGGCTGATCGTGGCAGCGAAGACAGGCAACGATCGGCAGATGATTTGCTTGAGGGGCCGTGGGGAGCACACCTGATCCTCCTGGCTCACAAGCAGTGCTATAAAAAGCACTTACCTGCTTGATCCGGCTCGATTCAACTGGTCCTGAGTTCCCTTTAACTGCTGGGTTTCCCGATCCCTGCAAAACCCGGCTGGCCAGCGTTAAATCTAAATCAAGCTCTGTGGGAGCCTGATTTAAATATTATAATGAGATGTCCCGCCTCTCCAGAGACACAAACACGCAACCCGCCACCGTAAAAATGGCAGCAGGTGTGTGCGTGGCAGGTTGGGGTCACGCTACATGATTTAAAGTTTTTAACCTCCCCCGACCCTCTCCCGCCTGTTGGGGGGAGAGGTGGTTAATATTGACCTCTTAGTGTCCCTGAAAAATTAGTCACGGTGTTGTACATGATCACCATCTAGTGACCTCCTCCCACCCGTTCCCACACCTAACCCACTAGAACATGCATGTTTGTGAATGTTGGGTGAGAACGGGATCAGGCTTGGTTGTAATTTACCCCCGCCCATGATCAAAAAGCCTGCTAAGCACCCATATGAAGAATATTCACTTGGACAAGCTAATAGTCCAAGCTAAAAGCTAGTGGGTAGGTACAAAAAATAATTTAAAAGGCTAATGGGATGTTGGCCTTTATCTCAAGGAGGCTGCAATACAAAAAAAGTGAAAGTTATGTTGCAGTTATTTAAAGCTCTGGTTAAACCCCATTTAAAGTACTACATTCAGTTCTGAGCACCGCACGTCAGGAAGGATATACTGACCTTGCGTAGGGTATTGTGCAGATTCACCAGAATGATACTGGGGCTAAATGGGTTAAATTATGAGGACAGGTTGCACAGATTAGGCTTGTATTCCTTTGAATATAGAAGATTAAGGGGTGACCTATTTGAGGTGTTTAAGATGATTAAAGGATTTGATATGTTAAATAGAGAGAAACTATTTCCTCTGGCGGAGGATTCCAGAACAAGGGAGCATAAGCTTAAAATTAGAGCCAGGCTGTTCAGGGGGGATGTCAGGAAGCACTTCTTCACACAAAGGGTAGTGGAAACCTGGAACTCTCTCCCCCAAAATGCTGTTGAGGCTGGGGGTCAATTGAAACTTTCAAAACTGAGATTGATAGATTTTTAATAGGCCAGGGTATTTAGACGGGAAAGTGGAATTGAGGTCGATGATCAGCCATGATCTTATTGAATGGCAGAGCAGGCTCGAGGGGCCATATGGCCGACTCCTGCTCCTATTTCTTACGTTCTTATGTTTTTAAGGGTTACAGAAGCAAGGCGGGTAGATGGAGTTAAGATAAAGATCAGCCATGATCTTAATTGAATGGCTCGAGGGGCTGAATGGCCGAATCCTGTTCCTATGTTCCTTCCTATGACAAGGTAGCTCCTGTGGAACCAAATTCTAGCATGTCAAGAGAGACTTAGGAGATAAAAAAACAAGGATCTCAGTCCCGTTTGCATTAGATTTTGGTCTTCATCTACTTGGTCTAGAAATTGAGTCCCATGCATAGATATCATTTTCCACTCACATTTGTTGTTCCCTTTCAAATTCCAAGAGCAAGCACTGCTGCTACAGCTAACTGTTGAAGTTTTGTTAATTTATTTTTCAAGTTGCTGAGTTCATAGTGTGTGTTATTTAATTGACTGTTGTTGTCGTTAAACTATACAATCATCTAGCACTCTGTAAATATGGCAGATTTCAATCATCAGATTAGAATCATAGTAACTTACAGCACAGAAGGAGGCCATTCGGCCCATCATGCCTGTGCCGGCTCTTTGAAAGAGCTCTCCAATTAGTCCCACTGCCCCCTGCTCTTTCCCCAGAGCCCTGCAAAAATTTTCCTTTTCAATTATTAATCAAATTCCCTTTTGAAAGTTATGATTGAATCTGTTTCCACTGCCCTTTCAGGCAGTGCATTCCAGATCATAACAACTCGCTGCGTAAAAAAAAATCCTCATCTCCTCTCTGATTCTTTTGCCAGTTACCTTAATCTCCCTTCATGGTGACCTTACGTCTATAGAAAATTACAAACAGCAAAAGCTCCTGCATCTCCCTGCTCCTGTGGTTCATCCAAGTTTTGTCAGACATCATTGAACTTTCAGTCCCTACAATGCCACAGGTCAACTTGGACAGGGCAGCTAATGGGGGTGCAATTCACTAGCCCATGCACAGTCATTCCTGTTCTGAACCTTTTCTCATGTTAGCAATGCGCCCCACTGTCTCTCCATTGCGCTCTCAATCTTCTTCATGCACAGGTCTAGCTTTCTTAGAAATCTCCAAATTCATACATCCATCTCACACTTCCATTCCATGGAATTCCTGCTTCCCGCTCTACGGGGACTTCTGCCCGCAGCACTGATCCCACCATGGACCCAGCCCAGTTTCCTGAGTTTGGGCGGTCCTTAAGCATTCATGGCAGACTCCCAGTGATATTCCTGCCAGAAAACAGGAGTCTGCCACTGGCGTCCAGGGAAATTCCAGCAACAAAGTGATGGCAACCATATCAAAAGGGCAGAAGAGCCCCAAAAACTGGAGCAAATTTCCTACTGAAGGCCTCAAGCAAGACTGAGCCCTTTACCAGGGAAATGATGGGGTATGAAATGGAGGGAGAGGAGGTCGTTATCATATTGCCATTTGTGGGACCTTGCTGTGCACAAATTGTCTGCCGCGTTTCCTCCATTACGACAGTACACTTCAAAAGTGCTTCATTGGCTGTGAAGTGTTTTGAGATGTCGTGAAAGGTGCTATATAAATTAATTCTCTCTTTCTTCCTGAATTCCCAAGATTTGCTCAAACTCTGCACCGGGAGCAGGAAACATTAAACATTAAACTTTTGTCTGCTCCATCTATATTCAAGTACCTGTCTGTGGCCCAAAAAAACTACAGGTTAAAAGGAATGACTCTAAATTGGCCATTCACTGCCCATATAACATGAATAAGGAGCACACAATGCCGCATGAAGTATTTAACCCAATACACATTTGTTTCATTCTTTAGTTATTGTCTGATTGACCCTTACTGAACCCAAAATATTTCTACTGTTACGCAAATCAATACAGCTTTTATATCTTCCTTCTCCTGGTCATGCTTAAGCTTGTACATCTTAGTGTTGTGCTATCAGTATGTGCACTTTCCATACACTTAGGAAGGAAAGCTCACTGCAAGAACCACACTAACTTCTGTAGCAAAGAAATAAATGATCCTTGTACTGTTGTTCATTACTGTAATTGCAGAAGGATTCTGACACATTTTCAAATGGAGCACAGCTCCTGGGGGATTGGTATATCTGATCAATCAATTAGTTAGTCTGGATTTGTAGACTGACAAATCAGTCTGATCTTGCTAAAATGTTTATCCAGATTTACACAACATCCCTTTTCTTTGAACCTAAATCAACATTAGTTTAATGCTGCATACTTTGCGAATAAGGTTGATGTTGTTGGAGTGGTTTTTGCGTGCACGCAAGGTTAAGGGGAGATTTAATAGAGGTGTTCAAAATTATGAATGGTTTTGATAGAATAGATAAGGAGAAGCTTTTTCCGCTAGCAGGAGGATGAGTAACCACAGGACACAGATTTAAGGTAATTGGCAAAAGAACCAGGGGGGAGATGAGGAGAATTTTTTTCACGCAGCAAGTTGCGATGATCTGGAATGCACTGCCTGAAACGGTGGTGGAAGCAGATTCAATAATAACTTTCAAATGGGAAGTGGATATATACTTAAAAAGGTAAATGTTGCAGGGCTATGGGGAAAGAGCGGGGGAATGGGACTAACTGGATAGCTCTTTCAATGTGCTGGCGCAGGCACAATGGGTCGAATGGCCTCCTTCTGTGCTGTCTGATTCTATAGGGGGGAATTTGGCAGCCTTGAGGAGGCAGGTATGGAAGCAGGACTGCAGAAAATGGCAGAAACTGGGAGCGAGTACCAACCCCGCTCCCAACCCACCTCCGTGCCATCTTCCCGGGAGGCGAGTCCCCGACTCGCGCAGGGACCCGTCTCCTCGAGGCGGGGAGAGGATTACAGCCACTTAACTGCCTGTTAACAGGTAGTTAACAGGCAGTTAAGAGGCTTATCCCCATTTTACCCCTGTAAGTGCGGGCTTCCCAATGGCTGCGAACGTCGCCAGGGTCAGTGAGGCGAGCAGTGGGTCTGCGGGGGTGAGAGGGATCGAAAAGTCTGCTGTGGAGGTGAGTGATGGGTGCAAGTGTGGAGAGGTAAGTATGAGAGGTGAGTGAAAAGTGTTAGAAAAAGGTTACTTACCTTTGCTTCTTCCTGTGGGCTTCAACCCTTGGGGATCCGGAGGCTCCTCATCTCCACGGCAGAGATGACAGAATGGCTGCTGCACTCTCCGATGCAACAGCGATCTGATTTCTGCTCAGGAAAGAGGTTTGGTGAGTCTTCAGTACAAGGACTCACCAAAGAACAGAGGTTGTCAGTGATTGACAGCCTCTCGAAGCTGTCAAATGATGACAATTCATCTGTCAAAAATTTTTGACAGATGAAACATCATACACTGACGTCCTCTGTCACTGGCTTTCCCTTAATTGGCTGGCTAAGCCCGCAAGGCGGGCTTAACTAGGTCAATCAAGGGAAAATAGCATGGGTTGGCCGGACGTCATTGGGGGCAGGACTGAAACCCGACAACCAGCAGTCTCGCCCCCAATACGTCCCCATTGATAAAATCCTACCCTATGTGTGTGTGTTACATTAGATCAGTGTTGTCCAATAAAAATCGCTGACTAACCACACGCACTAATATTAGTAGAGAACACCTATAAATTGTTGGGTGAAATGATAGAATATAAGGTGCTTAAAGTATTTGTATGATATTAAAGTATCCACTATTTTAATAGAGGCATTAACCCATTTAAAATGAACAGGTTTTTGCCCATGTTCAAATAGTGGATAAAGTATCTCATATATGTTCCTCAGTTGTTTTGTTGCAAATATCATGGGTATACATTGGACATTCTCTCCTATTCAACATCACGAGTCATCCCTCCCCACCCCTGACTCTCTTAGTCTGTGCCAATGTTTCTGCTCCACACGAGCCTCCTCCTACCCTACTTCATGATACACCCTTAGTTATAAAATGTTGCACCTCCCAACTCACTATGAACACCACCACAGGAGAACTGTTAATGTGTGTATATATAAATACACAAAAATTGTAACTGCTGTGGTTATAGAATACATAAAACTGAATAAGTAATTTAGGCCACAATATTGGCATTGAGAGAAGCTACACCAGAGCAATACTGAGCAAATGCTGCATTGTCAGAAGTTCTCTTCTTCAGGTGGGATTTTAACCTGGCTTCTGTTTTACCGATTCATGTGGACCTTAACGATTTCATGGCAGAATTCAAATGAGAGAAGGGAGTTCTCACAGTGTCCTAGTCAGTATTTCAACAAAAAAAGATTTTCCATCTTCCCCACCTCCTCTGCTATTCTGCTGTAACCATTTACGCCTCCTCTGGACCCATTGCTTGTTTCTATACCTGCCTCATTATCACCTCATTTTGCCTTGCACCATCATCATTTTGTCATTTTTTATAAATCATTTCTTGGGATGTGGGCATTGCTGGCAAGGCCAGCATTTATTGCCCATCCCTAGTTGCCCTTGAGAAGGTGAGCCGCCTTCTTGAAATGCTGCAGTCTGTGTGGTGAAGATACTCCAAAAGTGTTGTTAGGTAGGGAGTTCCAGGATTTTGGCCCAGTGACGATGCTATATATCTAATTCAGGATGGTGTGCAACTTGGAGGGGAACCTGGAGGTGATGGTGTTCCCATTTAATCACTCCTGTCTCCCACCCTATCACAGACCTTTCCTGTTTGTTCCTGTCTTGCCCACCCTGACACCCCCTTTTCCCTGGCTCTCTATTTACTGAAAAGCTATTCAACTCTAACATCTTCCAGTTCTGATAAAAGGTCATTGACCTGAAACGTTAACTCTGTTTCTCTCTCCACAGATTCTGCCTGACCTGCTGAACATTTCCAGCATTTTCTGGCCTTATACCAAAAGCAAATGAAATGGTTGTCCATCTGATTTGCTGTTTGTGGGATCTTGCTGTGTGTCGAATAGCTGCCATGTCTGCCTGCAAAGCGACAGTCACTGCACTTCAAAGCAATTCATTGTATGTGCAATTCTTTGGAGAGGTTTCTGAAAGATGTGATAAGGCAGCATATAAATACAAGCCTGCTTTTCTCTCTCAGTTATTAAGATTGCTATCTTCTATGAAGCACTGTGCGCGGCAATGAGTAAAAGGCTACAATTTAGTCTTGGGGTATAAATGAAATCCATAAACCCCTTGAGCTGCTTTCTCAGGGCTTATGATGCCACTCAAACCCTGAGGGCAAAAGATTTACTTCCTCACTCCCAACCATGTATAATTGTTTTTATGCTTTTGCAGTCCTTGAGGGGTTAAGGAATTTATTTGTGAAAATCTCAAGGTTCGTTGTCTGGTGATGTTGGACATGCCACTGAGGCTTTTCAATGGTGTGCTAAGATAAAGCTGATTCCGTTCTTTCTTGCCTTTCTTTTCCCTCTCTTGGTGCAATGGGAAATTTTAGCAGAGCAAAAGCCCACACAGACTAAACAGAGAAATAAGTGGCTGAAGGAGAACAATTACTTTTGCTGCTTTGCCAGAATACGCTCGTGTCGGTGCTTCTCAACTCAAGCCCTTAACACAGATGTGAAGTGTAGAAAACACTGTGCCAGTCTGCCCGCTGTCCCCCTGATAGGTGCCCAAAGTCAGGAATGCTCACTATCTCCACTCTATTATTAGCCAAAATTGTTTGCAGAAAAATGAATTAATAATTCTTATTTAAGCAAGGTTCCAGATCTGATCGGTAGTCTGTGCTGAATTCACTGATCCCAGTCAGAATCCTACAATTGTTTTTGTCATCCTTGGCCTAGGGATGGAAACCATTGTCCTACCCCTGCTTCGCTTTCCAATTGGCCCTTCCTGAAAAATGCATATGTAGACACTGAGTGATGGTAAAATTGGGCAAAATTATGATGACCGCCCCTCCCCCCCCCACTCCCACTCCATGTTTGAGTAGCCTGCACTCTTCATATGTGAAGAATAACCAGTGGGTGAGGAGCTGGAGCCTGCTTTACTGCAGCCTAATATGAGCATCCATGTGAGAGAGGGAAACTCTTCCTTGATAATTATATACATACAAAATTACAAGGGGTTTGATAGTGTACAGAGGGAACAACAGTTTCCACTGGTAGGAGGGTCGATAACCAGAGCACACAGAATTAAGATACTTTCTCTCTCAGTTATTAAGATTGCTATCTTCTATGAAGCACTGTGCGCGGCAATGAGTAAAAGGCTACAATTTAGTCTTGGGGTATAAATGAAATCCATAAACCCCTTGAGCTGCTTTCTCAGGACTTATGACGCCACTCAAACCCCGAGGGCAAAAGATTTGCTTCCTCACTCCCAACCATTTATAATTGTTTTTATGCTTTTGCAGTCCTTGAGAGGTTAAGGAATTTATTTGTGAAAATCTCAAGGTTGGATGTATGGTGATGTTGGACATGCCACTGAGGCTTTTCAATGGTGCGCTAAGAAAAAAGCCATGGGGGAGATGAGGAGAAACAGATTTTCCAACGAGTGGCTATGAGCTGGAATGCGCTGCCTGAAAGGGTGGTGGAAGCAGATTCAATCATAACTTTCAATCGCAAAGTTAAAGCACATGGGAATTGAGGGCAAGGTACAGTCTTGGATAGAGAACTGGTTGGCAGACCGGAAGCAAAGAGTTGGAATAAACGGGTCTTTTTCCGAGTGGTAGGCAGTGACTAGTGGGGTACCGCAAGGATCGGTGCTAGGACCCCAGCTATTCACAATATATATAAATGATCTAGACGAGGGAACTAGATGTAATATCTCCAAGTTTGCAGATGACACAAAGCTGGGTGGGCGTGTGTGCTGTGAGGAGGATGCTGAGAAACTCCAGTATGATTTGGACAGGTTGGGTGATTGGGCAGATGCATGGCAAATGCAGTATAATGTGGATAAATGCGAGGTTATCCACTTCGGTGGCAAAAATAGGAAGACGGATTATTATCTGAACGGCAATAGATTGGGAAAAAGGGAAGTGCAACGAGACCTGGGTGTCCTTCTGCACCAGTTGCTGAAGGTATGCATGCAGGTGCAGCAGGCGGTTAAGAAGGCAAATGGTATGTTGGCCTTCATAGCGAGAGGATACGAGTACAGGAGCAAGGAAGTCTTGCTGCAGTTGTACAGGGCCTTGGTGAGACCACACCTTGAGTATTGTGTGCAGTTTTCATCACCTAATCTGAGGAAGGATATTCTTGCCATGGAGAGAGTGCAGCGAAGATTCACCAGACTGATACCTGGGATGGCAGGAATGACGTATGAGGAGAGATTGGGTCGATCAGGCTTATATTCGCTAGAGTTTAGAAGAATGAGAGGGGATCTCATTGAAACTTATAAAATTCTAACAGGACTAGACAGACTAGATGCAGGAAGGATGTTCCCGATGGCAAGGGTGTCCAAAACCAGGGGTCACAGTCTAAGGATAAGGGGTAAGCCATTTAGGGCTGAGATGAGAAGGAATTTCTTCACTCGGAGAGTGGTGAACCTGTAGAGTTCTCTACCACAGAAGACAATTGAGGCCAAATCATTAAATATATTCAAGAAGGAGTTAGATATAGTTCTTAAGGCTAGGGGGATCAAGGGATATGGGGAGAAAGCAGGGACATGGTACTGAATTTGGGTGATCAGCCATGATCTCATTAAATGGTGGAACAGGCTCGAGGGGCAGAATGGCCTACTCCTGTTCCTATCTTCTATGTTTCTATGTTTCAAAAGGGAATTGGTTCACTACTTAAAAAGGAGCAATCTTGCAGGGCTTTGGGGAGAGAGCAGGGTAGTGGGACTAAATGGATAACTCTTTCAACATTCAGCACAGGCAGAATTGGCCGAATGGCCTCATTCTGTGCTGTGTGGTTCTGTGATTCCACACAACTGAATAACAGCACTGAACAAAGGTCTGTGACCAAGGGCACCGCTTCAAGGCAACTAAATAAGTTAGAGGCCTTCATATGCCATTGGCTTTCAGGATTTGGATTGGTGTTTTGGGATCACATTCCACAATTCAGTTTGATTTATTCTGTAAATTTTGAAACCCATTGGCCAGAAGTATAACTATACCCAATATCCTATCAGTTGTAATATAGAGAAAAAAACAAAAGTACACAAAAATGCATAGTTGTGAACTGCCAATTTATTGCGTGGACAACCAGTTTTTTTATCCTTGTTTGTGCATCTGACGTGGCGTCTATTAAAATAGCCCTACTAGCTCTGGCTGACTCTTGCATATAGAGTGGTTTCTGGCATGTGAGGGATTGTGGGTAGCATGGCACAACATGGTTCACCATATTAAAAAGGAGAGAGGCGAAGGAAAGCGCGTAGAGGTGAGGGCCGTTAGGAAATGAATTACGTGAACCTCTGGGCTACTGAGTTTACCAGGTCCGGGACACAGTTAAAAACAAGACAGGACAGTGGGTGTATCAGGCTGTGGGATATATAGACCAGACAGGCCTTTCTCCAATTGTGTCCCAGGGCCTGGTACACATGGGCCTCCCACAGAGGCGCCAATAATCCAACTACCCTTACCTGCCCTGCTCTCTCCTCCACCTTGCTGCCCAAAGGGCCGCCCCACGCCTCGCAGGATTGGAGGATTCTAGGATTCTGGTTGCCCTTCAATGTATGCCATTTTAAAATGGAAATCGACGTTGGCTCATGCTACCCAGAATCCACTGTGTGCCGGAAACGGCATCATCCACGAGAGTCAGCCAGAACCAGAAAAGCAATTTTAGTAGATGCCACATAAGCTGCCCAAGTTAAGGTTCATTGCTTGGCTTTCTGCTCAAAATCCAGATGGTTGGCAACTATGAAATTGCTATTTAGGTTTTAGTAATGATATCAATCTGCCATTGTTAGTTCTTTGTTCACCTGCAGGTGAAGATATTTTAGTTCTGTGACTGTGAAATGGCTAGGAGGAATGAAAGAATCATCTGTGTGTACGGAGACAAAAATTCATGAATTGACCAATTTCTTTGCATTTTAGCAGTGTTAAGCAGTGCTTGACAAATTTGCTGGAGTTCTTTGAGGAAGTAACATATAGGGTGGATAAAGGGGAACCAGTGGACATAGTGTATTTAGACTTCCAAAAGGCATTTGACAAGGTGCCACACAAAAGATTATTGCTTAAGATAAAAAATCACGGGATTGAGGGTAATATTCTGGCATGGATAGAGGATTGGCTATCTAACAGAAGGCAGAGAGTTGGGATAAATGGTTCATTCTCAGACTGGCAATCAGTAACTAGTGGTGTTCCGCAGGGGTCAGTGCTGGGTCCCCAACTCTTTACAATCTATATTAACGATTTGGAGGAGGGGACCGAGTGTAACATATCAAAGTTTGCAGATGATACTAAGATGGGGGGGAAAGTAGTGAGTGAGGAGGACATAAAAAACCTTCAAGGGTACATAGACAGGCTAAGTAAGTGGGCAGAGATTTGGCAGATGGAATACAATACTGGAAAGTGTGAGGTTATGCACTTTGGCAGGAAAAATCGTAGAGCAAGTTATTATCTTAATGGCAAGAAACTGGAAAGTACTGAAGTACAAAGGGATCTGGGGGTCCTGGTGCACAAAACTCAAAAGGTTAGTATGCAGGTGCAGCAAGTGATTAAGAAGGCCAATGGAATGTTGGCTTTCATTGCTAGGGGGATAGAATATAAAAATAGGGAGGTATTGCTTCAGTTGTACAAGGTATTGGTGAGACCGCACCTGGAATACTGCGTACAGTTTTGGTGTCCATACTTAAGAAAGGACATACTTGCTCTCGAGTCAGTACAAAGAAGGTTCACTCGGTTAATCCCGGGGATGAGGGGATGGACATATGAGGAGAGGTTGAGTAGATTGGGACTCTACTCATTGGAGTTCAGAAGAATGAGAGGCGATCTTATTGAAACATATAAGATTGTGAAGGGGTTGGATTGGGTGGATGCAGGGAAGATGATCCCGATGATGGGTGAAACTAGAACTAGGGGGCATAGTCTTAGAATAAGGGGCTGCTCTTTCAAAACTGAGATGAGGAGGAACTACTTCACTCAGAGGGTGGTAGGTCCATGGAATATGCTGCCCCAAAAAACTGTAGAAGCTACATCATTACATAAATTTAAAACAGAAATAGACAGTTCCCTAGAAGTAAAGGGAATTAAGGGTTACGGGGAGCGGGCAGGAATTTGGACATGAGTCTAGGTTCGGATCGGTCATGGCCCTGTGGGTAGTGGAGCGGGCCCAGGGGCCGTGTAGCCTGATCCTGCTCCTATTTCGTGTGTCTAATTCTGTTAGATGCAGGAGATGGTTCTGTGATAGTGGATTGGCAGTTAGGATCAGATCAGCCATGATCTTATTGAATGGCGGAGCAGGCTCGAGGGGCCGATTGGCCTACTCCTGCTCCTATTTCTTATGTTCTTGTAACACGATCAATGCTGAAGAGAATTGAAAGCTTGGCCTGGCCTATTAACAACCGTGGAGATATCAGTATGCAGATTCTAAGCATCGCTAGTACAGTGCTTGCTATGATAGTGTAAAGCAATACCAATAAATATTAAGATAGTTTGATAATTTCCCTGCAATCCTGAGTCGGAAGGTTGTGGGTTCTAGGCTGACGTTTATGTGCAGTACTGAGGGAGCGCTGCAGTGTCGGAGGGGCAGTACTGAGGGAGCGCTGCACTGTCGGAGGGGCAGTACTGAGGGAGCGCTGCACTGTCAGGGGGCAGTACTGAGGGAGTGCTGCACTGTCGGAGGGGCAGTACTGAGGGAGCGCTGCACTGTCGGAGTGGCAGTACTGAGAGATTGCTGCACTGTCGGAGGGGCAGTACTGAGGGAGCGCTGCACTGTCGGAGGGGCAGTACTGAGGGAGCGCTGCACTGTCGGAGGGGCAGTACTGAGGGAGCGCTGCACTGTCAGAGGGGCAGTACTGAGGGAGCGCCGCACTGTCGGAGTGGCAGTACTGAGGGATTGCTGCACTGTCAGAGGGGCAGTACTGAGGGAGCGCCGCACTGTCGGATGAGATGCTAAACTGAGGCCTTGTTTGCTCTCTCAGGTGGGCGTAAAAACTCACATGCCACTATTTTGAAGAACAAAAATGTTGTTATCCCCGGTGTCCTGGCCAATATATAGCCCTCAACCAACATCCCTAAAACAGATTATCTGGTCATTATCACATTGCTCTTTGTGGGAGCTTGCTATGTGCAAATTGGCTGCTGTAACCCTGGTGCTGACCTTAAAGGTACCGCATTTCTAAAATGGGCCATCTGTTCTTGAATGCTGTATCATCAAAATGAATTGAAAGGTATTGTAGTGTTTTTTTAATCATTATATTTGATAAAAGCACTGCAAATTTTTCAGCCAACTTTCTGCAAAAAAAGTGCTGCAGGTCACAGCTTCTTACACGTCCCTGAGTGCCTTGACACATCCTTCAAACGGCACCATCCAGCCATGTCCTTGTATCGTGAAAGTGATGCCTCTCAGGCTATCTTGCATTGGTAATTTTAGCAAGTGCTTCATTATCAGCACAGAGAAATCAGCAGCTCCAGCTGTGCTGACAAAGAAGTAAGGAAAGCTCTTTCCAAGTCCTGAAATGCATCCGCTACGGAAATGGATGAGCCTCTTAACCCTTTGAAACAGTGCATTAGTTACCACCTGAATTCAGGTGGAACATAGGAAAGTAGGAACAGGAGTTGGCCATTTAGCCGCTCGAGCCTGTTCCACCATTCAATGAGATCATGGTTGATCTGTGACCCAGCTCCATACACCCGCCTTTGCCCCATATCCCTTAATACCTTTGGTTAACAGAAATCTATCAATCTCAGATTTAAAATTAACAATTGACCCAGCATCCACTGCCATTTGTGGAAGAGAGTTCCAAACTTTTACCACAGTTTGTATGTTGAAATGTTTCCTTAACTTCACTCCTGAAAGGCCTGGCTCTAATTTTTAGGCTATGTCCCCGAGTCCTAGTGGGAAAAATTTGGCACCTTAGCGCCTCCCGTTAGCGCCTGCAGATGGCGGTAACAGGATGCTGATGCAGTAGCACCAGGGCGAGGTGAACCCAGCGCTGCACGGCAAATCTGCACCACCCGCCCCCCCCCCCTTTGCACCGCCGGTATGAGGTACCACCAGGGACTTCAGCACCAGGCAGATCATGACGTCAGTGAGCGTGCAATGCTCACTGGCCACCCGATCTGGAAAATTAATTGTCGCCACTTAGCTTAGCGCCTCGACCGGACAGCGACAGGGAGAGCTGGTGTACAGCTGCAGGAAGCCGGCTCCAGCGATGCTATTTAAAGGCATCAGCATTAATCACTCGTAGCTGACAGGACAGGTTAGTTTAAGTGGTTTCTTGACAGTTTCACCCAGTGAAACAGTTTATATGAGTAATTTCAAGCTTCTTTTGTATCAGCAGTCTTCTGGCAAGTACAAAGCAGCTACATTTATTGTTCAAAGATTCAAACTGCTGCACTTGGTAACATTAATAATAGATATATTGGCATGCTACCTCACTCTCCAGGATCTATGGCGGAGGGAGCGGAGGCAGTGAGAAATACAGGAACATGTACACAGAAGGATGAGGAAGGACATCAGGGCTCTCACCAGGAGGCCTTACCTGCCGAGGGTATTCCAACAGCACTTCTCCTAACTTCAATTAAGCGAGGAGCAGTGTATTAGATGGCTCCGCATCACCAAGGTGGTGGTCACAGAACTCTGCCATCTCCTCCAAACAAACCTCCAGCCTCACACCAGGATGACTTAAACCCCAGATCCCTTTTGCTGACCACATGCCCATCATACCATCCCTGTGTCATACCATATCACAGCATCCTCCTGGGTACAAAGGTGAAATGAGAGACACCACAAAATATTACAAACTCCATTAAAAAATTTATGCATAAACATAACACACATATGACATTAATTCTAATAACTAATGACCCTTGCACCTGCCATAGTTGAATAGCTGTCATTGTGTGCAAGGTGTGATATGTTGGTGTGAGTGTTGGTAGGTAGAGATTGTTGATGGGGGAGTGCTGGGGTTTGGTGCTTTGGGCAGTGTATGAAGCTTGTGGTACAGATAGTGGTATGTAGCATTTTTTGAAGCATTCAATTACCTGACTGAGGTGGATCTGCCTTGGGCACACCTACCTCAGTCCTCCGGCTCTCTCTCCTTGTTGTGCTCCTCCTTGCTGAGGCAGCTGCACAGCCAGCAGTGCTGAGAATGAGGTGCTGCAGTATCAATGAACCTCCCCTTTAAGAACTGGGACAATGATGAGTTGAGATTAGACTGCACCCGATATTGGTCCACCCTTTGAGTGCCACTGAGCTAGGCATTTAAGACTTGATTTAACACTCCAATTATTTCTTTGAGCAGTGAGAATGAATTTTGTGTGCAGTCTAAAGCATTAGCGCCTGGTGCTAATTCTCAAACTTTTCTAAAGATACTGCCCATTCCTGGGCTATAATGAATTTCTAGCCCCAAGATTCCCCAACCAGTGGAAAAAGTTTCTTTCTATCTACCCTATCAGTTCTCCTTAATATCTTGAAAACTTCAATCAAATCACCCCTTAACCTTCTAACTTCCAGGGATCACAACCTTAGTTTGGGTAATCCCTCCTCGTAATTGAACCCTTGGGGCTGGATTTTCATTGAGGAGTCGGGTAGGAGGTGGGACTACAACTTTTGGGTTTGTAGTCCCGCCTCCATCGAGTTCTAGCCAACCCTCACTATTTTCACTTGATTGACCTTGTTGAGCCCGCCCAGCGGACTCAGCAGGAATTAAGGGCCACCCGGCAACAAGTGATGTCACAGATTGATATTTCATCTACCAAGACCTTTTGACAGATGAAATATCAGCGTTCGACAGCTGTTTGAAGCTGTCAAACACTGACAATCTGTACTCTAAGTTAATTCCTTCCTGTCAGGATGATTTAGAGATCTCCCCAGAACAGAAAGCTGAATGCTGGAATTTTTGACAGATCGCGGCCATTCTGCTTTCTGTGCCGATGAGATGAGAGACTCCCGAGACCTGAAGGAAGGAAGGCTGTAAAGGGAAGTAAATGTAAGTACAACTTCTTTAAACACTTTACACACACCAAACACTCTTACCTCTGCACTCATGCACCCATCACTCACCTGAATACCGGACATCTCGAACCCTCCAAGCCCTTCATCCCGCCTCGCTAACTTGGCATGGTTTGGAGCCATTGGGAATCCCACATTTCAACAATGAAAATAGGGATTCGGCTAAAAACTGCCTGTTAACTACCTGGTAACAGGCAGTTAATTGGCATTAATCCCCTTCCCGCCTCGGGGAGGCAGGTCCCAGTGCGGGTCGGGTGCCCGCCTCCTTTGAAACTGGCATGGAGGTGGGTTGGGAGCGGGATGGGTTTGTACCCCCTGATTTTGGGATTTTAACCCCCCACACACCTCCAATCCCGCCTCCATGGCCCAATGAAAATCCTGCCTATGGAGTCTGGGTATCATTCTAATAAATCTACACTGAACTCCCTCCAAGGCCAATATATCCTGCCTAAGGTGTGGTGCCCAGAACTGAACACAGTACTCCAGGTGTGGTCTAACCAGGGCTTTGTATAGCTATAGCATGACTTCTACCCCCTTGTATTCTAGTCCTCTAGATATAAAGATCAGCATTCCACTAGCCTTTTTGATTATTTTTTATACCTGTCCAAGACATTTTAATGATCTATGAACATGGACCCCTAAGACGCTTTAGATCTCCACTGTTTCTAGCTTTTCACCATTTAGGAAGTACTCTGATCTATCCATGTTTGGTCCAAAGTGGATGGCCTCACTTTTGCCTGTATTGAAATCCATTTGCCATAGTTTTGCCCATTCACTTAATCTATCAATAGCTCTTTGTAATTTTATAGTTCCATCTACACTGCCTACAATGCCGCCTAACTTTGTATCATTGGCAAATTTGGATATATGGCTTTCTATACCATCTTCTAAGTCATTAATAAATACAGTGAATAGTTGAGGCCCCAACACAGATTCCTGTGGGATGCCACTAGTCACATCCTGCCAATTAGAGTACCTGCCCATTATCCCTAGTCTCTGTCTCCTGCCGCTCAGCCAATTTCCTAACCAGGTCAATAATTTGCCCTCAATTCCATGAGCTTCAACTTTAGTTAATAGTCTCTTATGAGGGACTTTATCGAATGCCTTCTGGAAGTTCATATAAATAACATCTATAGACACTGTCCACTACTTTAGTCACCTCCTCAAACAATTCAATCAGGTTATTCAGGCATGACCTACCCTTTACAAATCCATGCTGGCGCTCTCTGATCAGCTAAAAAAAATTCACAGTGTTCAGTCACTCTATCTTTAATTATAGACTCTAGTAATTTCCCGACAACTGATGTTAGGCTAACTGGTCTATAATTCTCTGGTTTCCCTCTCTCACCTTTCTTAAATAGCGAAGTGACATGTGCAATTTTCCAATCTAAAGGAACAGCTCCTGAATCGAGAGAACTTTATTAGGTCATAGTTAGGGCATCTACAATGTTCTCACCTAAGTCATTTAAAATTTCGGGATGAAAACCATCTGATCCTGGGGATTTGTCACTCTTTAGTGCCATTATTTTCTTCATTACTGTTAATTTGCTTATGTTAATTATGGTGATTCCCCATCCCTGATACAATATAAATTTCCTTAGGATGTCTGACATGGATATAGTTCTTTGGATAATGCCTGAGAAATTTCTATCCCCCCACCCCCGCAGGTGATCAAGATGAGCCAGTAATGAAAAAAAATCTAAACAGCTGTGACTCTCACAGCCACAGCTAGAGCAATTCTAGTTACAGAGAACACTTTCAAGTCATCTGCTACCATTTGAATCAGTTCGGTAACTGCTTCCATGGAGAGTCTCATCCATATTAAATGCTGCTTCTCTGTTAGCTCTATGTATGATGTTCTGACCCTGTGGACCCTTTCCCTCCTGAATATCCTTCTGCTAAGTGTCCTGCAACTATGCGCCCTCATTTTGCATTTATACTGCTTTTTCCGTAGAACAGATAATGGCAGGCCATATAGCAGCAAGTCCCAAGTTGTTGTTCTCTTGCTGGGTTTAACAAAGTGTTCATCCTTTAAGTACCAGCTCTGTTCCACATGAAAGGCTGCTACTTAACGGAGATTCAAAGTAAAACCTGGGAATGGATAAAATTTTGCAGAAAGATAGGAAGCAATGAGCTTTTCTTCGGGGAAGGATGTCAGGATGGAAACAATGTTCAGGTAAGGTTTCTCAAAGATCAGTGTTGAGATTCTTACTATTTCTAAGTTACATTACAGAAGCTCAATGTAAACTGGCCAAATTGCATAGGTGTAGGGAGTTTGCAAAATTCCCCCACCTCGCCTGCTTTCCGAATCAAACAAAGTTGGCCACTTTTAAACGTACAAAATGGAGTTCTGGGACACGTGACCAGAAAGCTGCTGGAAGCGAGTCATTTTTCTCCCCAGCAACAAGACTGGAGACAGGGCCTGGAATTCCACAGTCCCTATGTGGATTCCAGGCCAGACATGGAATTGAATATGTAATAGCAAGTCGCCAGTAGGCCGGTAAGAACAATGAACCTGGTTGCACTGCAATCAGGGTTAAGCTAGTTAAAACCATCATCGGGCCCATCCTAACAGATCCAATCATATCAGAAACTGTTTTAGAGGACTAGGCACCAGAGACACCATTGTGTGACTGAAACCAAAAACAATGAGGGCCGGTGATAAGGCCGTTAGTGGGAAATCGGCCGTTTTGCAGCCATTTACAGTTAACGAAGTAACCTGGGACACCTCTCGATCTGGGGGAGGCAAGGCAGATCGAGAGAGTATAACTGTTTTTAGTAAGCAGACAGAAAGAGCAGTTTGAGACACTTCGACTTGGAACACACTTCGGGAGAGACAGCTTCTACACTTCACTTCGATTTCATCCTGGGACTTCGCTGCAAAAGGGAAACTTCAAGGACTCTACTGGGAGAAGCAGTCTCCAAGACGGGGAAGGCTATGCGCAGCAGGCCCATGCTTTGGTAAGCAGGCGAAGCTCCCGGTCCATACTGCCTCCCGATTTGAACCTGACTGTTCCCCCCCCCCGCATGCCCACCACCTCAGGCAGGGATTCAGAGTGGAACCAGGAAGACACGGGACGGAGTGCACCATCCCGGTGCAGACCGGAGCCCAGAGCGGGCCTCGCTAAACGGCGCAGCCCGACCCAGGAGGGAAGCCTTTTCGTCCAGCCAAGGAGGAAGATCCACTACCTGACTGACGGGAGAGTGTGTGGCCAGTGCACACTGAACTTTACCAGGCCAGACCAACTAAAGCTGCAGTCCCAGGACATCCTAAAGGCCTTTGTTCCAATGCGTTGGGTGAGCATGAGAGTCTGACCCCCCCTTTAGTTCGACCTAGGTTAGGGATAGTGTAGGAGGTGGGGATAAGGCTAAGGGGAGTGTTAATGTGTGATACCCCTCGATGTGTCGTACTCCTTCCCGCACTCGCGTGCCCTCTGTTTTGAATATATAGTATTCCTTTTTTTTTCTTTTTAAAGTGTATAGAGCTGTAGCCTTGGTTTAGTATCATTGAACCAATTAATTTCTCTGCTTGCTTGTTTTGTTTTATTTTTCTCTCAATAAAACCGTTATTATTTTAACCTTTCACCTGCTTGTCTGTCTCGAGCTTGTTATTCTGCGCATCAGCTGCCTGGTAGGATCCCAGTGTCAGAACTAAGTGGGAGTGTGGGGACGCCTCGAAAACGTCCACTGGGTCAGGCCCGGGCCAAACCGACCACCCAACCAACAACCCCTGCAAAATGGCGACCGCGGCAGGACACTGGGCGCAGGCATCTGGTGTTATAGATGGCGAGTCGAATGAGACAAGCTTGATGGATGAGAGAATCTCGGACTATATGTTCAGGAAGGTGAATCTCACTAAGAAGTGGATCACCGCTCTGCTGAAGGCTGGCCATCCGGTGGACGCCGCAGCTCAGTGGACACAGGGGAGGGAACACAAGAGATCTCTTGAAAAGGCTGTGTGGCTGTGCTGCTACAAAAAGCAGGTACAGCTCCTGGATGGGCTCGTCGCAGCCCAGGCAGCCAGGTTAAAGGAGCTGGAACTGGAAGTCCAGGAGAAGGCTCAGGCAGGAGGGAAGTTAGTTGTGGCGCTGCAGGCTCTCGCACAGGAGAGGGTGCAGCGCTTAGGGGATTATAATTCCCAGTTGGAATACCTGCGGTGTCAAGTAACCGAGGCCAAGGAGAATGAGTTCAGGCTGCGGGACAAAAGTGCCCGCTTGGTAAAGGAAGTAAAAGAACAGGAGGAGAAAGTCAGGGAAGTGAAGGCAGCCTATAAGCTGGCCAGTGAACAGGGGTTCGGGGAAGCTGACCACAGCCCCTGTCAGGAGAAGATAGAGAGTCTTAGCCGAGCCCTCCGGAAGACAAAGGGCATGGTATGCCTGATGAATCCGAAGGTGGGTCAGGCGGATTTTCTGGAGAACGAGGGTAGGACCATTTCACCATCCCAAGTGGTATTTAGGGAAGCAAAAGAGGAAAGAAAGGAAACCGCGCGTCCACCACCCACTACTCCGAGTTTCGGGGAAGTTTGGCACCAAGGGGAGGTGAAGGCGGAGGTGGTCCAAGCCCCGGCTAGGACGGGAGCGGGGCCCATGTGCCCGGCCCGGCAGCTGAGGTTGGGTCCGCCCGCCGAAGGGGAAAGGGAAGGGCCTCTCCAGAACCAGTTTGTGGTCCCTTTTAATATCCAACAGCTTAGGAGTATGGTGAGCCATATTCCAAAGCTCTCCCAGAAGGGAGATCCCTCGGTTCATTTTAGGGAGGTAGAGCAGGCAGCCAGCGTCAACGACTGTGATGACGCTGAGCAGGCCAAAATGCTGCTATTTTCCCTAGAAATCAGCCTCCTCCAGTCCCTCTCTGACGGGGATAAAAGAGGTCAGAGTGGGTACGAGGAGCTCAAGGACGCAGTCTTAGAGGCATTGGGCATGGATGAGGGTAGTCCGTTCTCCCATGTGGAGAAAACGGTCCAATTGGTGGAAGAGACTCCGCAAGCTTTCGCGGACCGGCTGTGGCTGGTGTACCGGAGAGCTTGCCCAGGGACACCCAACCGGGCGTTCCTGAACGGAGATCTCCTGACCCACTGGCTCCGTTGCTTGGTGGCGAACAGCCTGCCGCAAGTTAGAGCAATAGCGGAAGTTTGGTTTGACCCCAAGGACCCCGGGGCCACAGAAGCCGGGGTGGTCCAGCAGCTCACCCTAGCCTACAAGAACGGTTGGGCAGCCGAAGCGCTCCCAGCGAAAGGGTAGCTGCATGAGGCAAAACCCGGGCCGGGTAGGAAGGAGTGGCGCCAGGAAGGGACTACCCCAACACACCCCAAACTTAATTGTTACGGGTGTGGTAAAGATGGCCACTGGCGGAAGGAGTGTAGAAACCCTTGGAAAGAGACCAGGGGGAAGGTGCCCACTGCCCCAGCCCAACCGGATGGGGCAGGACCCAGCCAGGTCGAGATAATACTGGACGCCGTACGGTCCGTATTGTCTGGCCAGGGGAAGGTAGCAATGGCCACCGGCGCTCTTACTCCGGCAGCCCCAGCCAATTCCCAACCCTGACTAGCAAGAACACAACCGGTCCACCTGTGCTCTGTCTGCTATGACGAGTGGGGGAGACCCCTCGTGGAGATGGAGGTGGAGAGGCTGAAGGGGACCTATCTGCTGGATACGGGAGCATCAAGCACCGTAATCTATGCAGATAACCCCGCCGCCTCGCCCCTCTCCAGCGGGGTCCCCTACAGTCTATCGGGATTTACAGGGAAGGAACAGGCTGGGTCGGTGTCCATCCCACTTTCCATCAAGTTGCGACCACTCCACACCACATGGAAGTGCATCCTGATGAGGTGGGAGGTGGAGGGTGGAAGGGGAGTCCTGGGGGCCGACTTCATTGTAGGTCACGGGATTCTGGTGGATCTAAGGAACCACTGCTTGTGGGAGCAGGTGGAATAAAGGATGGTGAGGTAGTAGTGATCCCGGGAAAGGAAGGGAAGGGGACTCTCTGCACCATGAAGCCAAAGGGAGGCTACGACCTCGGGCTTATGGTCAGTGGTGTCCCCGAGGAGTTTCGGGCATTCGTGAAGGCGCACCTGGCCACGTTTGCCACTCACCAGCACAACTGCGGTAGGGTCACGGGGTTTGAGGTCACGGTAGACGGGGACCCCATGGCCAGACCACAGAAACAGTATAATTTCCCAAGGGAAGCTGAGCCAGACATGGAAGCAGCCATGTCCTCCCTAGTGCAGCAGGGAGTTCTAAGACCTATAGCAACCCACGTGAACTCTCCATTGTGGCCGGTGAGGAAACTGGACGGTGCCTGGAGAGCCACGGTGGACTATCGGGTCCTCAATAGTAACATTCCTGCCTGCGCCCCCACCGTGGCAGCAGTCGCTGACCTAATTGGGAGTATCCCAGCATCCGCGACCACGTTCACGGTACTGGATACTTCAAACGGGTTTTGGTCCATCCCTGTACGGAGGGAGGACCAGTACAAGTTTGCCTTTACGTTTAGGGGGCAACAGTACACTTGGAACTGCTTGCCACAGGGCTTTCACAACAGCCCCAGCATCTTCCATCAGTGCATGGCAGGTAGCATCAAGAAGTTTAGCCAGCCCAGACAACTAGTCCAATATGTGGACGACCTACTCCTCTTCACCGATTCAAAGGAGGAGCATGGCCCACTATTGGCCGAGTTGCTGGAGCTGTTAGGGCAGAAGGGGTTTAAAGTTAACCCCAAGAAAGCGCAGATCGGCCGGCAGGAGGTAAAATTCCTGGGCCTGACCGTGCGCGCTGGAGAAAGGGCCATAGATAAGGCCAGGAGGGAGGCGGTGCAAGAGTTACCGATCCCAAAAACAGTATCGGGTGTGAGGTCGTTTCTAGGACTGACTGGTTACTGTCGAGATTTTATTGAGGACTATGCAGCCTCGGCAGCTCCTCTGCTCCGACTCCTGCACAAGGGAGTGGAGTGGCGTTGGGATGAGGCGTCCCAGGCAGCGTTTGTTGGGCTCAAAGAGAATCTGCAGACCGCACCAGCCCTGGGAGCCATAGATGAGGGAAAGGAGTTTTTTCTGGAGGTAGCAGCCAGCGGGGACAGCCTGAGCTCAGTGCTGCTTCAAGAGCGGCACGGCCGGCTGCGGCCCGTGGTATACTCCTCCAGGGTGCTCACTGATGTTGAGAGGAGCTACTCCAATTGCGAGGCATCTGTTAGCCACGCATTGGGCTGTGAAGAGGTCCCTAATCTTCACAGGCACCTCTCCCATCACTCTCCTCACACATCACACGCCGACTCAGATGCTACTGGATGGGAGAATTAAGGATGGGACAGTGAGCAGTGCCCGCATTGCTCGCTGGACCTTGCTCCTCTCCCAGATGGATCTGAGGGTGAAGGGTCTCTGCGAGCCAAAGCTCGCGGCCAATTTGGTCTACCCGGGAACAGCCCATCGGTGTTCCGTAGAAGGGGTTTGGGAGGTGAACATAGGTTTACGGGCCGGGATACATCCCACAGGCCGCGAAATCTATGTTGATCGTTCCAGCATGGTGTCCGCTGGCAAGCGTCTCACGGGATGTGGGATTTATGACCCTACGGCAAGCATTGCCCTAGCAATTAAACTCCCCAGCACCATGAGTGCCCAGCAGGCTGAACTGTCCGCGGTGGTGTATGTCGTTACACACCCCGAAATCTTCCCTACCCCCTACACGATTTGCTCGGACAGCATGTTCACGTGCAACTCGTGTACGGAATATTTGGCCATCTGGTCCCGCCGCGGATACACCTCCGCTGACGGGAGACCCCTCACAGTGAAGCCCTTGCTGGGAAAGATTCTGGCAGCCATGGGGGAGGAAGGGGGCGTGTTCATCCATAAGGTGAAAGCTCATTCCTCCACAGAACCCCGCGGTCAGGGTAACCAGCAGGCTGACCTGCTTGCCAAGGAGGGTGCCCGCACCGGCACTTTCTGGGATCCATTCGGGTCCGGACCTGTGCCAGCGGTCAGAGGTAGGGACGGGACACAAAGGAGGGTAGGGGTAGCATTAGCCCCAGACCTTAAGTCCGTCCAGGCTCAGGACCCGGTCCTGAAGGCTGTCCTCAGTGCAGTCATTGAGGGCAGGAGGGTAGAGGGGCCGTATGGGACAACGACCCTCTCCGTTAAAGAGGGCATGCTGTTCAGGGGGGAGCAGTGGATTGTGCTGCAACAGCACCAGAGGGAGTTCCTGCAACTGGCCCATGAGGGACCGGGACACCCCGGGCCTGAGACCACCTGGCAGCGGGTGGAACAGGCGGGATGGTGGCCGGGACTCAGGGAGGACGTCCGCGAGTTTTGTGCAGACTGTCTCGTGTGCGCTGCAAACAACCTTGACCCCCGGAAAAGGAAGGTGCCCATCGGACACATCAGGCGGGTAGAGGGACCATGGCAGTCAATCCAGGTCGACTACATCGGGCCCCTGCCCACGGAGGCTTTAAGTACTGCCTAGTCCTGGTGGATGTGTTCACCAAGTGGGTGGAAGCCTTCCCCTGTAGAAATGCCACAGCTCTGGGAACTGCAAGGATCCTAGTCCGAGAAGTGTTCTCGCGGTGGGGACTACCACAGTATGTGGAGTCCGACCAGGGGAGTCACTTCACCGGACAGGTGATGCAGACGGCCCTTATGCTGTTGGGCATTGAGGGGAAGTGGCATGTAGCTCACAATCCACAGTCATCCGGGATTGTGGAGTGCATGAACCAGACCCTCAAGGAACGGTTGAGAAAGGAGACGGTGGACTCGCCCCGCAAATGGGCCGAGATCCTGCCGTTAGTGTTGATGGGGATCCGGGCCAGCCAGTCAAAAAGCACGGGTTACTCCCCGTACGAGCTGATGACAGGCAGGGTCATGCGGACCCCCATCCATGTGTTAGCGCCGCTGCTTACGGAGGGGCAACTCTGGGAGGTGAATCGGGACAAGTTCGCCCGAACCCTCTATGAGCACCTGAAGCAGGTCCATGGGCAGGCAGCGGGGAACATGGGGAGGCAGCATCAGAGTAACCGATTGCTGCTGGAACCGAAAGGGCACCAAGAATGGGAAGTGGGAGACCAGGTCATGGTCAGGAATTATGCCAGAGTAGGAAGTTTGGAGCCTTTGTACATGGGGCCCTTTAGTGTGGTAGACAAAGCCAGCCACATGGTGTACGCCGTGAAAATGCCCCGGCGTACAAAGTGGTTTCATATCAACCAGTGCAAGCTGTTTAAGCCAAGCAGGGCTGGAGAGCTGGCTGGTATGGGGTTGGGGAATAGAAATCCCCAGCCCGATATGGGAACCAGGTCACAGACCGCAGCAGGTCTGGTGACGTGTCTGAAGGGAGGAGCCACCGGCGAGTGGGGCGTTCCTCCACTTCTGTGGGATGTGGCTGAGGGGGAGGAACCCGAGAGCGGCGTCTCCAGCCTCAGCTCGGGTGTAGAGGGGGAGGAGCCCGAGGGCAGCGCCTCCGCTCTCAGTTCAGATGGGGGGGGGGGGGGGAGACCGAGGAGAGTAGCCCCGCCGCTAGCTCAGGTGTAGGGAAGGAGGGACCTGAGGTCAGGAACCCCGCCCCGGAACCCGTCGTGGGAACAGGGGGCGGAGACCTGCGGGTCGCAGCAGTAGGCTGCAGCGGGACGTTTGTCCCAACGGTAGGAGGGGGGGATGGATGCAAGGGAGCGGCGGCCCGAGTCAGGGGACCACCGGCCAGGAAAGCTCCACCTGCCCTCAGGAGGTCTTCCCGCACACCCCAGCCCAAGAAGACGTGATCACCCGTCTTCCATTTGCCCAGAGCCGTCCCGAGGATTAGGAAAGCTGAGGACAGGGGTCCCCAGCGGCCGGCCACAGACCGCGAAGTGGCCATAGGTAGGGACACCGCGGGCCCGCCGGAAGCAATGGCAAGCCGGGGCCCTACCAGGGACTGACTTAGCAGTCCGGAGACGGGCGGCGGATGTATATAGTATATCATAAGTTAAGTTAGGTTTATAAGTTTAGTGGTTAAGTAAGTCTTGTTGCTCACAGTGTATGTGTTTGGGTTTGAGGTCGAGGGACCCAACCACCGCTTAACCCAGGCCAGAGCATCTCCGGAGAGACCTGGCTGCATGTTCCTTTTTGTTTTACAGAGAGGCGTTCGCGCATGGCAGCTGGCCATCCTGCTCGCCCTAATCGAGGGAGCAGAGGACTCCGGGGAGACGTAGAAGACTCCCATGTTTTTGGGTGCTCCGGACCGAGAGCTCCGGTAGTCACTGCAGGGAGCTGTGAGAGAGGCTCCGAGGGACCCGCCACCTACACCCACCAGGGGCGCTGGCCCGGCTGGGTCGGGTCCAATTCCACCCGGTATCCTGACCAGCCCGATTTCACCTACGGCGAGGCATCCCTAGTGTGTCCCACGGTGGAAATAGTGGCTGCGCGTGTGGGAGTCATCGTTGGCAAGAAGGTCTGCCTGACCTGCACCGGAAGGATCCCGGCCGCGTGATGGTGGTGGATCCGCAAGTTAAAGAATGACTTAAAAGACGCTTCATCCACGTGGGTGCAAATGGACAATGACACCCACCGAACTGTCACTGCTACAGCAGAAAGGACAAGTGTCTGTTGGGACAAATGGTGGGAATCCGAGCAAGGGATTTATGTGTGTATGTGGGGATCGAAGGAGGCCTGCCCCGCAGGAATCTCAGTTGTCTTCTCTGCCGCCTGGCAGGACCAGGGGAAGGGGATAAGGTGGGGCTCTCACATACGTTCATGCGTGGTTTTTCAAGGGGCAGCCCCAGTTAAAGCCACGGAACTGGTGGCGCGCACCCGCAAGCCGTTACCCACCAATCCACCTAATAGGACACCCCGGGAAGGGTGCCCTACCACCACTAAGGGACCTGGGAATGGACTGGTACTAGTGCCTACCGATCAGGTGCTGTACCAGGGGGTACACTACGCGGTGGCCTCGGTGATCTTAAATCTCACCGAGGTACGTCTACCCGAGTGGTGCCCCAAGGAAACAGAACAGTTATAGCAGGCCCTCTTAAAGGACATGTTCGGGAGGTTTTACGAATTTGATTTTTCTAGTGGGGATAGGACTGAACTCTACACTACACCACGCAAGTTTTTGGGTGACACGGGGAGACAGAGAAGGGGTATTTTGGGTGATACTTTCACCGCGTTTAATACTGGGACTTCTGTCATCAACTCTTCAGACGACATTGAGTTACAGACCCAGATAAATGAGCTGAAAACATAGCTAAAGGGGATTCTCATGGATGAGAACAAAGTAGTGAGCTCGGAGTTGCATGAGGACCAGGCTATGACGGTCCATTTGAAGGAAATCATAGCAGAGTTGGAAAAGCATGCGAAAACGGTAAATGCTCTCATACGGGAGGACAGGAATGCGTCTGACCAAGCAGCGCAGAGCGCGGTGTGCGTACTGTATGGGGCATGGTTACTGGGTGAGGGCCGCAGTAATCTGGAGGACCTGAAACAGGGTTTGGTCCTCTCCTGGATCAGTAACAAACACCTCGCCGCCCTCCACCCGTATGAGAACGCATTGAGCCCGTGCCAACTCCGGCTAGCCTCCGAGGCTTATCCAGTTCCCGTGGACTGTGGTCGGTCTAACCACACAGTCATGGGGGTGGTTGTTAGGATGCCGGTCATGGGTAGGACAGCCCGACCCGCACCGGTGTACAGGGTGGAGAATATTGGAGTGATCCAAGGGGGTGCGCACATTCGTTTCGCCGCGGTCCCGCCTTACGTCATCAAGTGGGAGCACGAAATGACAGACACGGACCTTTCAGGGTGCCGGAGCCGGGGAGCACACATAATCCTGTGTCCCCAGCACTTGAATGCCTTTTTAAGACCGCAGTGTGGGTTCAGAGCTGCTGGCGCAAAGCCTATAAATTGCACCATGGAGGCCACGTTCCCCCCCAGGTGGCATATATAGGAAGTGGGACCTACTGTGTCACCACCGGCGCGTCCCACTACCGGCACGGACAGCACAGCTGGTGTGCGGTGAGTGATAGCAGTTTCTGTTTCAAACCCGAGGCAGAAGTTCAAGTGGCCCAGGAACGAATTGTCCCCATCCCGGAGCCCTCCACCGTTCACCTCACTGTTAAAGAGAATGTAACCAACTTGTTACAGTATGTAGCACACTTCGGCTACGAGATTCCCCCTCTCCCTGAACACCTCGCAAAGCTACTGAAGGCCGTAGTGGTTTCCCGAAAACACTTTTACACCCTAGAGCAAAAGACGATAGATATAGGGTCCAAGATTTTGGATATAGTGGTTCCACCGTGGTGGGACATTTTTGAGAGTATAGAGGTCCCCTTGTGGATCCGTCTGGCCTCCCACATCCTGGTGGTGTGTCAGATAGGGATCGTACTGTACCTAGTCTGCATGCAGTGTAGAGGGAGGGGTCGGTTGACACAGTTCCGCAACCAAAGAGCTTGGCAGGAACACTACGTGGGAATCAACGGGGATTCGTCTGCGTAAACCCTCCCAAGGGACTCTCCGTACTATGAGAATTCTTGCGGCGCGGTTGTTAATAAAGATTGTGAATGATGAATGTACCGAACTGAGCAGGAACGTTGGAGCCCCTCCATGTTTGGATGTAAGTAATGTAATGTACTTGGTTGATTTTTCCTTTTCTAGCTGCTTGTGTACACCACGGTCTCGCGTTATGGGAAGTGCGATGTATCGCGGGTATCTGTGGAGGGGAGAGATTAATCTAAGGGGAAGGTCGACTAAGGAGGGCCAGAATTATGATACGTAATGGAATTTTCAAGAAAAATTATTATGTATCACAGGGGGGTGTAGGGAGTTTGCAAAATTCCCCCACCTCGCCTGCTTTCCGAATCAAACAAAGTTGGCCACTTTTAAACGTACAAAATGGAGTTCTGGGACACGTGACCAGAAAGCTGCTGGAAGCGAGTCATTTTTCTCCCCAGCAACAAGACTGGAGACAGGGCCTGGAATTCCACAGTCCCTATGTGGATTCCAGGCCAGACATGGAATTGAATATGTAATAGCAAGTCGCCAGTAGGCCGGTAAGAACAATGAACCTGGTTGCACTGCAATCAAGGTTAAGCTAGTTAAAACCATCATCGGGCCCACCCTAACAGATCCAATCATATCAGAAACTGTTTTAGAGGACTAGGCACCAGAGACACCATTGTGTGACTGAAACCAAAAACAATGAGGGCCGGTGATAAGGCCGTTAGTGGGAAATCGGCCGTTTTGCAGCCATTTACAGTTAACGAAGTAACCTGGGACACCTCTCGATCTGGGGGAGGCAAGGCAGATCGAGAGAGTATAACTGTTTTTAGTAAGCAGACAGAAAGAGCAGTTTGAGACACTTCGACTTGAAACACACCGGGAGAGACAGCTTCTACACTTCACTTCGATTTCATCCTGGGACTTCGCTGCAAAAGGGAAACTTCAAGGGCTCTACTGGGAGAAGCAGTCTCCAAGACGGGGAAGGCTATGCGCAGCAGGCCCATGCTTTGGTAAGCAGGGGAAGCTCCCGGTCCGTACTGCCTCCCGATTTAAACCTGACTGTTCCCCCCCCCCGCATGCCCACCACCTCAGGCAGGGATTCAGAGTGGAACCAGGAAGACACGGGATGGATTGCACCATCCCGGTACGGACCGGAGCCCAGAGCGGGCCTCGCTAAACGGCGCAGCCCGACCCAGGAGGGAAGTCTTTTCATCCAGCCAAGGAGGAAGATCCACTACCTGACTGGCGGGAGAGTGTGTGGCCAGTGCACACTGAACTTTACCAGGCCAGACCAACTAAAGCTGCAGTCCCAGGACAACCTAAAGGCCTTTGTTCCAATGCGTTGGGTGAGCATGAGAGTCTGACCCCCCCTTTAGTTCGACCTAGGTTAGGGATAGTGTAGGAGGTGGGGATAAGGCTAAGGGGAGTGTTAATGTGTGATACCCCTCGATGTGTCGTACTCCTTCCCGCACTCGCGTGCCCTCTGTTTTGAATATATAGTATTCCTTTTTTTTTTTCTTTTTAAAGTGTATAGAGCTGTAGCCTTGGTTTAGTATCGTTGAACCAATTAATTTCTCTGCTTGCTTGTTTTGTTTTATTTTTCTCTCAATAAAACCATTATTATTTTAACCTTTCACCTGCTTGTCTGTCTCGAGCTTGTTATTCTGCACATCAGCTGCCTGGTAGGATCCCAGTGTCAGAACTAAGTGGGAGTGTGGGGACGCCTCGAAAACGTCCACTGGGTCAGGCCCGGGCCAAACCGACCACCCAACCAACAACCCCTACATAGGATAACATATTAGACACAAAAGGCATCAAGGGGTATGGGGAGAGAGCGGGAATATGGTATTGAGATAGAGGATCAGCCATGATCATATTGAATGGTGGAGCAGGCTCGAAGGGCCGAGTGGCCTACTCCTGCTCCTATTTTTCTTTGTTTTTATGTTTCTATTAGAGGACAATTGAATCTGAAAAGGTGGAAAAAACCTGGAAAATGAATTACATAAAATATACAAGTGGGGAGCACTATGACAGATAAAATGTAATAAGAAAGACTTGCATTTATATAATGCCTTTCACAACCTCAAAATGTCCCAAAGCACTTTACAGCCAATTAAGCACTTTTGAGATGTAGTCACTGTTGTAATGAAGGAATGTGCAAACTAGCAAGAAGAAAATGTGTCATAAGAACTTCACAAATGGCGTCAAAATAGCTGAGAGTGAAGCTGAAAGAGATTGAGGGGTTTTCGTAGATTGGTACTTAACATGTCCAATCACAGGTGATATTGTGTTGCTAGTAAATCACCTAGGGAACTAATGTGCTCTATTTACCATCTTGAAGAAAGGGCTAACAAGCAGGATATGGTAGTTGGTATCCGTAAGTTTGATATTATGGCCTTGCACAGTTCAAGAAGGGACCTTAAAGGTATTGTGAAACACAAGAGACACATTGGCTTTGATCCTCCTCAATCTTCCTTTAAAATTCCAATGCAGGTTAATCTTCTTATGAATCAGACACGTGTCCAAACAGTTCTGTTTCATAGGTTAGTAATGTGGGGAAACACGGCAGCCAATTTGCACACAGCAAGCTCCCACAAACAGCAATGTGATAATGACCAGATCATGGCGCAGATATTCCGATCGCAGGCCTCCCGCGGGCGGAGGACTGTGATCTGGAAAAATCTGCACCCTGACCTGAGGGCTCCCGGGAGGTGCACAGTTCCGCTGCTGGGCCTCTACAAACTGCCGGTGTGCAGGGCCCATGTAGCCCAGAGGCGCAGGTAGTTTGCAGCATCCCTGGGATCACGTGGGCCATGGGGAACCAATCAAAGAAGGGAATCTCCCTTCATACATTTGACAGGAAGACCTGTCAAATATATGAATGGAGATCACCCCCAAAACATAGTAAAACTTTAAATAATTTTTTTTTTAAATCACATTTTTAAAATGACTTGAAAGTCCAATAAATTAACTATTTTAAACAAAACCTTAAATTTTTGAAAAAAAATAATTAAAGTTTTTTACGGGGCTAAAAATAAACTTACCTTTTTTAAAAAGTATTTTTAAATGATAAATCAGTGGAAAAAAAATGTTTTAAAAACGTTTTTCAACTCTTATCCTGGTAAAAGCAGGCCTTACGTCTGCTTTAACCAGGTGCAAGAATTGTAAGTGTTTTCTGCAGGCGGAGGGTCTCCAAAAAGCGGAACTATCCACCCGCAGAGGCACTTCTCCAGGGCAGCCAGAGGATCTGTTAAGAGCTTCCTTGACAGATTGGAAATGCCGGTTTCCAGCGCATGCGCAGTGCATGCCTAAAACCGGCATTTCCGACATCCCTACGGGTGGGTACACAGCGCATACCCACCCGTAGGGATCGTAATATCCGGCCCCATCTGTTTTAGACATATTGGTTGAGGAATAAATAGTGGCCAGGACACCAGGAATAACTCCCCTGCTCTTCTTCGAAATAGTGCCGTGGGATCTTTTGTGTCCACCCGAGAGGGCCTTGGTTTAATGTCTCATCCGAAAGACGGCACCTCCAACAGTGCAGCACTGCCTCAGTACTGCACAGGAGTGTCAGCCTAGATTTAAACTCCAGCAGTATAGCTGCACGTAAGCTCTCTGGATTTAGTTCCGTAGTATGTGTCTGTATGGGGAGAGAGTGTTCACTCCAAATTTTAGCAAACAAAAGCCCTACAGGTAGGTGCAGATTCCACAGTATCCTGATTTGGAGACTATTAAAACATGCTGATGGATTTGTGTCTAAAATTCAGACACCCACCTGACTAAACAAAATGTGCAATCACTTCAGAGCAGCGATCAAAGGCCAAAACTTGCTCATTGTTCAGCTAAAACAGTCACAGGAAGTCATGTCAAACCACTTAATGTTCTCACCAACACACCTCAAATGTCAAGTTTTGCTCATCCAGATATTACAGAGACCTTCAAGTCAGGGGTGGGGGTGGGGTGGTGGGTCGGGTGAAGCAGGGAAAACCACAAGATTGATCCATGCACCAGAGGATAGAGTTATAAAGAATGATTGGAGAAAGCAGGGCTATACGGTCTTGCCATGGAGTGATTGAGAGGGGAGCTCCTAGAGTAATGCAAGATAGTAAATGGTATAAAAAAAGGTAATATTTCATTCAAATTAAAAGAAAGACTTTCACAACCTCAGGACGTCCCAAATCACATAACATATGATGAAGTTTTTCCGAGTGGCAGGCAGTGACTAGTGGGGTACCGCAGAGATCGGTCCTAGGACCCCAGCTATTCAGAATATATATTAATGATCTAGACGAGGGAACTAGATGCAATATCTCCAAGTTTGCAGATGACACAAAGCTGGGTGGGCGTGTGTGCTGTGAGGTATGATTTGGACAGGTTGGGTGATTGGGCAGATGCATGGCAGATGCAGTATAATGTGGATAAATGCGAGGTTATCCACTTTGGTGGCAAAAACAGGAAGGCAGATTATTATCTGAAAGGCAATAGATTGGGAGAAGGGGAAGTGCAACGAGACCTGGGTGTCCTTGTGCACCAGTCGCTGAAGGTAAGCATGCAGGTGCAGCAGGCGGTTAAGAAGGCAAATGGTATGTTGGCCTTCATAGCGAGAGGGTTCGAGTACAGGAACAAGGATGTCTTGCTGCAGTTGTACCGGGCCTTGGTGAGACCACATCTTGAGTATTGTGTGCAGTTTTGGTTGCCTTATCTGAGAAAGGATGTTCTTGCCATGGAGGGAGTGCAGTGAAGATTTACCAGACTGATACCTGGGATGGCAGAAATGATGTATGAGGAGAGATTGGGTCGATTGGGCTTATACTCGCTGGACTTTTGAAGAATGAGAGGGGATCTCATTGAAACTTATAAAATTCTAACAGGACTAGACAGACTAAATGCAGGAAGGATGTTCCCAATGGCCGGGGAGTCCAGAACCAAGGGTCACAGTCTAAGGATAAGGGGTAAGCCATTCAAGACAGAGATGAGGAGGAATTTCTTCACCCAGAGAGTGGTGAACCTGTGGAATTCTCTACCACAGAAGGCAGTTGAGGCCAATTCATTAAAATATATTCAAGAAGGAGTTAGATATATTTCTTAAGGCTAAAGGGATCAAGGGATATGGGGAGAAGGCAGGGGCAGGGTACTGAATTTTGATGATCAGCCATGATCTCATTGAATGGCGGAGCAGGCTCGAGGGGCCGAATGGCCTACTCCTGCTCCTATCTTCTATGTTTCTATGTAAGTACTTTTGAAGTGTAGTCCCTGTTGTAATGTAGGACACACAGTAATCCATTTGCACACAACAAGGTCACACAAACAGCAATGAGATAATGACCAGATCACCTGTTTTTTTTTGTGATGTTGGTGGAGGGATAATGCCATGGGATCTTTTACATCCAACCGAGAGGGCAGACAGGGCCATAGTTTAACATCTCACCTGAGAGACAGCACTTCCGACAATGTAGCACTCCTTCAGTCTCGCACTGGAGTGTCAGCCTAGATTTTTATACTCTAGTCTCTGGAGTGGGACTTGAACCCACTAAGCTTCTGACTCAGAGGTGAGAGTGCTACCCACTGAGCCACGGCTGACAGTAACACTAGGTAGAAGTCATTAAAAGAAAAAAAACTGGATACTAGGATGGGTGGAGTATAAGTTTTCTCTGGATGGATGAGCGAGGATAGGCCATATCTAGCTTGTGAAGGCAACTTCTAGCTGGAGTATGCAGATCCATTAAGGAGTCGGAAAGCACAACATGGCTCAATTTAATTGGAATCCACCCACTTATTAATGGTCTTAATTATTGTTTTTCTCACTGCTTTGGAAATCCTTTCAGAACTTGGGAATCTCTATCACAATGGCCAGCTGTGTCAGCATGCACTTTAATGCTGTTTCTGCATGTTTCTGAACTGTCAGACACATTACCAACAGCTAGAAATTCATCCCCAATGTCTATACAACAGGTTTTGCAGCAGAGGTCAATGGATGATCTTTCAGGGGTAGGAACCCTTCCAATTTTTACTCTCCCAGCCCTGGGACACCAAAGCCCATTGTAGAGCCTCCGCTCTTCCCTGTCTGAGACAGACCAGAGATGGAACCTCGATCTTTCTGATCAGCATGACAGTGTAGGGTACATTTAGCCAATGAGTATCTGCCTATGATTTTTGTGTTGCGGAAGTTTAGGTCAATGAAAAGTAGTGGTGTGCGCCTTTTGGTATGACTGGAAAGGTGCAGAAAGAGTACACTGAGCTACTCTTGATATCAAATGTGCTTGATATGTGCTCAGGCTGGCTGCTGGGGTACAAATAGTACAACTGCTTTTTTTTTAATGCAGAAAATAATGAAAGCAGTAGATTTATAAATTGGGATAAAAGTTGTTCAACCCTGATACAACTGATGAGAGAAAATCTCAGATTAGGTTTTCATTAAACCAGTGACGTTAAAGAAGATGGAAAGTGCAGGATGGATGATTTTGGAAATAATGTACTGCCCTCATGTAGATGATGTGAGAAGAGGTCAACATTTGGTTTAGATGGAGGCTTCACCATGAGGAGAATTGGGACTTATGCACCATTCCAGAAATTATACCATTCAACCCACATAAAATACTCCAGTTAAACCTTCCAGCATTAAAGACAGAATGGTTTCATCATTGAGAACCTAAATGCATTGAAAGATAATTATGGGTCTTCTGATTCTCCTTCCTTTCTTTACTTGAAAGCTTTGACGTTGACTTCAAACTATTTTGTTTCTCATCGATTAAAGTTTTCATGTTTCTAAACTGACATCTAATTTCCTCAGTTAGGACACTTTAGTTCAATGATTCAGTGTTGTGCCTGCAGTTGACTGAGTAGCTTGTTACACAAATACTCTGATGTTAATCTGGAGTGTTTGTCTGTAGCAGGCAAATTGGATATTAAAAAGAGAGAAAGAAAAATATGGTCAAGGGGGAAATAACAACAAGTATACACCTTGCAGTGCAACATCTACATTCAACTTTTAGGAGTGGTTTTATTACCCACAGACCTAGGGTGTGGCTTATATACCAACATCGGGGATCCTTTGCTGTTTGTCCACTTTGGCCTGTGGCTGCACAATTGCATCACTGAAGTTTAAAGTACTTGAATACTTACAGAATCACAAAGAATCTACGGTCGGACTTTTCTGGAGTGTCAGCGGGCGGGAGCAGTGGCGGGTCAGGTGGGAAAGTGTTTTTTTTTGACAGTGGGTCGGGAACCCGCTGTCAGCCCACCACAATGCGCCTTTCCCAATGTCAGGTCTGTCAGTGCTGAGCAGACCCGACAGGCAGCGGCGGGCAACCCAATTAAACTCAGTATAATGTACTTACCAAACACTTAACAGGCTTTTAAATTACTTTTTAACTTTAACTTTATGGCCACAGGAACCACACTGTTCAGCGACCACGGATGTCAACCTGAGGCAGGAGTTCAGTGGCCATTCCTGCAGCTGATTACTTGAAAGCTTCAAATGTACAGTTTCAGCTCCCGCCTGACAGATCATCACTTTCCTCAGGCACAAGTTGTTTCTCAGTCAATTTCCAACACAGATTCTGCAGGCTTTCCACTTTCCACTCTCACCTCATTGGAATGCTTCTGTCATCTCTACTTCATCTGCCATCTATTCCATCAACATGCGTGCTGTTTATGCTGTCTCACCTTGGTCCTCAGAATCCGACCACGATGAGCCCCAACACCAGCAGCACCAGGCACACCAGCAGCACCAACAACAACACCAACCTTCTCTGCAATCACTTGGTGCTGCACAGGAAAGAGGGCATCAGCACCCGAGCACATTGCTGCCCGGGAGGCCAGGGATGGCCTCACCACGGCCAGATTTACTTCACTTGACACTGTACACCCTGGCTGCCACATGATAAGCCAGGTTGGCACCACCCCACACCAACACTAGAAAGCACCCCTACAATGCCCAAGCCATTCCTTTCACACTCACCACCATTGCGGGGGTACCGTTATGCCTCACCATTCACTGTGACTCACTAAGCCACTTCCAAAGGTGCACAGAAATCTGCCCAAGAACACAAAGTGTTGAAAATAAAGGTTTCAATGTTTGACAACACATTAACAACATGAACATTGGATAAAACATCCAAGTGCCTACCCTTGTGTGTTGTTAGTTGGTATGATTGCACTAGGATAAGGGCGATTGTGAGGGGTGGCTAGTAAGATGGGGAAGTGATAATGTAGATAGAGAGGGATGGGTGGAGGTACAAGGTAAGTTGGTGTGAGTAAGAGTGTGCAGGAGTAATGTAGGGAAGGCAGAGTGATGGGGATGTGATGAGAGGCACAGGAGGATGCAGGTGAGTGTGGCTTTGTACTAATGTTTCGTGATCTAATGAGATCAGTGAAAGGTTTGCGCCACTGCACCCAGGTCCTCCTGACCACATCCCTGCTTGTGCCCTCCTCTGCAATGTGCAACCAAGTTGTGTTGGTCTTCTGGGGAGGTCTCTTCCGCCCATCAGAAGGGAAGAGGACCTCCCTGTGTGCTGTGACTCCCTCCATAGCATATGGAGGGAGTCATGTGAGAACCTGGGTGCAGCCCTGCACCTCTGTGCAGTGCTTGTCAGTGTTTGCAGCACTTCACTGCTGTAGAACACTGACAGCACAAATGTCAAAAGAAAGTTTGCCATGGTCCCTTTAAGGAAACTGGCTGATGACACGTCATGAATGGTTTCACCAGACCCGCTTCCTCTAATTGGACTGGGAAACACGCTGGATGGGCTTAACAAGCCCCATCAATGTAAATTAATTTAGACAGCGGGATGGAGCCTGCAGCAGGGCTGAGACCTAGCACTGACATCGCCTGCACCGGACCCGCTGACGTGCGCAAAATCCCGGCCAACAACACAGAAACAGGCCACATTCGGCCCAACTGGTCTACATGAGCCTCCTCCCACTCCAATTAACTCTTCCCACCTTGCTCCCATATCCAACTATTCCGTTCCCCCTCATGTATGTAGATAGGCTGCCTCTACTTTCCCGCTTGGAACATAAAGAGCTAGCCCACTCCCAGAGAATATGACAGACCACTTAAACTATTGGCCAGTAACTGTGTCCACCATTTTGTATATCCAACTGGGGCTTGTTGTGTATGTGCCTTTAAGAGAGAACTGCTTTTATACTGTAGTACCGGCAGTGACCACACCTGTATATAAAGCCGTAACAGGCTTCTGTACTTTCAGTTCCAGCATACCCTCTGTTCAGTAAACACCTATTATTACCGTTCTCCTGCAGTCCGTGTGTTATTGATACACGGACACTACAGTGGTGACGAGCAGGTTCAAACTCACCTGCAGTGCTGCATCACCTCACGGGGATCCATCCCTGAAAAGAAGCTTCTTGGAGGTCGAAACCAGAGCAACGGGCATCGACCGTGGGCAACCGCCCAGTGATCCATCGGAGTTCAGAGAATCGCAGGGGAAGCTGTGGAGAGCTGGGCTTGGTTCTCCAGTCAAGGTGTCCCAGCAAATCCGGCTGGTAGCAGGTAGTGCGCTGACCCTTCCTGGACTGCAGCGGGCTAGAGCTCGATCGAGCGGCTCTGCAAGGGGGCCGAGCAGCGTCGTAGGGAAGAAAAAGAGAGAGAGAGGGTGGAGCGCACAGGGCGCGGCCGGTACTCAAGAGTCGGGCAGCGTTAAAGAAAATAAAAAAGGGGAAGGAAAAGAGACGCGCAGTGGACAGCGTTGAAGAAGAATAAAACTAAGAAAATTAATTAACAAAAGAGAGACGCGCAGAAAGCTGCGTGGCGCCGCCATTATTAGTTAGAACGCTAGGAGCAGCATTGGCAGCAGGGGGAAGAAGGAAAAGCGTGGGAGGCGCCATTTTAATCCATTGGGGAAGAAGGAAAAGCGCGGGAGGCACCATTTTAAACCACCCAAGATGCCGAAGAGTGGCAGCATCACTGCTTTCGACAACGAAATAGAAGACTGGGCCACGTATGTGGAAAGAATTGAAGTGTACTGCAAGGCAAAGGAGGTGGCTGATGAAAAGAAGGCGTCGGTATTATTGAATTTGATGGGCGCGAGAACGTACGGCCTATTGCGGAATTTAATTACCCCAGCTAAACCAATGGAGAAAAGCTTTGAGGAGATTGTCAATATCTTACAGGAACATCTAAACCCTACACCGCTGCCGATAGCAGAAAGATTCAAGTTCCATAAAAGAAACCAGCACAAAGACGAGAATAATGCTGACTATCTTACGGAACTACGCAAGTTATCGAAACACTGCCAGTTCAGAGCAGGACTGGCAGATACCTTAAGGGATAAGTTTGTCTGCGGGCTCCAGAGTGAAGGAACCCAGAAACGACTACTTTCGGAAAAGGACCTTATGCTAGAAAAGGCTTTCAGCATTGCAGTATCCTATGAAGCAGCAGCACGGGGAGCTGCGGAAATACAACAGAAACCGCAAGAATATAGCACCAATGAAATGGCATATGGAGCAGAAAAGTGCTATCACTGCGGCAGAACAACCCATGACCAGAAGGATTGCTCGTTTAAGGACAAAGTATGCAGGCAATGTGGAAAAGTGGGACACATAGCACGAGCCTGCAGGTCGGGAAAGAAAACCAACACTAAAAGAACTACTAAGGACAAGTACAAGAAAGTACAAAAGATGATGGACAGTAGTTCAGAAGATCAGAAGAGTGATAATGACTCTGGGAGCAGGAGACTAAGTTGTCTAAAGTTACACAACGTGATCGCAAAGGAGGATCACCGAACCATTTGGGTCACCCTCATGATAGCAGGGTCCCAAGTAAAGATGGAATTGGACACAGGATCATCCCTAACAGTTATGAATCGATGAGACTACGAGCGGCTTTTCTCACACATACCCTTGAAGGACACGTCCATTGTCTTGAAGACATATACGGGGCAAAAAGTCTACCCCAGAGGAAAAATAAGGGTGCCCGTTAAATACAACGGCAAGGAAACACAGAAACTGTATCTATGTATACAACAAGATGGAGGACCACCATTATTGGGACGTGAATGGATCCGAAAAATACAATTGGATTGGCATTCCATTCAGGCGCTAACTGTGGCTGACAAAAAGGATGACGACGTCACACCTGGACGACTGTCAAAAATTCTAACTGACGCAAAAGAGGTGTTCCAGCAAGGACTTGGGACTCTAAAAGGCGTAACGGCAATGATAAAAATTGAAGATAACGCAAACCCAAAAATTTTTAAGGCCAGACCGGTACCGTATGCGATCCGCCCAGCCATTGAAGCAGAGCTGGAGAGTCTGGAGCATTCGGGTGTGCTGTCCAAGGTGGACTGGAGCAAGTGGGCCACACCCATCGTTCCTGTAATGAAGAAATCATTGAGCAGCACGCCTGGGGAACCGAAGAAGGTTCGCATCTGTGGGGACATTAAGGTAACAGTGAACCCAGTCCTTCACACAGCACAATATCCACTTCCGCAGATAGAAGATATTTTCGCCTCACTATCTGGAGGGAAACGCTTGACGAAGATTGATCTGGCCCAAGCGTATCTACAAATGGAGGTAGAAGAAGCATCTAGAAAATACCTCACGATAAACACTCACAAAGGTCTTTACCAGCACAACCGACTGGTATTCGGGATAGCATCAGCTCCGGCTATTTGGCAGAGGGCGATGGAACAAGTCCTGCAAGGGATCCCAGGGACCCAGTGTTATTTGGACAACATCCTGGTTATGGGCGAAAATGACAGTGAACACCTTGCCAACCTGGAGCAGGTGCTCACGGGATTACAAGAATATGGGCTGCGAGCCAACCGCCCCAAATGCAAGTTTTTCAGGAAACAAATCTCGTATTGTGGCCACGTGATTGATGAAGAGGGGTTACATAAGTCCCCAGACAAGATTGAGGCAGTAGTCAAGGCTCCAGCACCGGAAAATGTGTCGCAACTGAGATCGTTCCTCAGGTTGGTGAACTACTACCATAAGTTCTTGCCAAATTTGTCTACAATTCTGCACCCACTGAACGCCCTACTGCAAACTGGAGTAGCATGGAAATGGAGTGATGAGTGTAAGCGTGCCTTTCAGAAATGTAAATGCCTAATCACTTCAATAGAAGTATTGGCCCACTACAATCCAACACTTCCGATTTGGTTGGCATGTGATGCGTCTCCCTACGGCATTGGAGCGGTGCTGTCGCACAAATTCCTTGACGGTTCAGAGAGGCCAATAGCCTTTGCGTCACGCTCGTTAACCTCAGCCGAGCGTTACTATGCCCAGATTGACAGGGAGGCCCTCAGCCTGGTGTGGGGGGTGAAGAAGTTCAATCACTATCTGCACGGGCAGAAATTCATCTTACTGACTGATCACCAGCCTCGTCTCCATTTTTAACCCAAAGAAGGGTGTTCCGGTGATGACGGCGCAACGGCTGCAAAGATGGTCCCTTTTTCTAGGGGCACATCAATATGACATAAGAGTATAATGGCACGAAACAGCATGGAAACGCTGATGGGCTGTCGCGCCTGCCGCTGCCTATGGTGGAGGAAGCACCTGCAGTGGACCCTGTTGAGATATTCCATTCGACCACAGTCGAATGTCTACCTGTTACAAACTCAAGTATAGAGAAGGAAACCCGAAATGACCCGACACTCTCTCGGGTCTATGATTTGACGGTGAAGGGATGGCCAGCACATGGCGACTCACTGTTGCCAGCATTCTCGCCAAGGAGAGAACAGCTGTCAGTGTGCAGAGGAACCTTGATGTGTGGATCCAGAGTAGTAATTCCACCCAAATTGAGAGATAGAGTGCTCAATGAGCTTCATGAGGGTCATCTGGGAGGGGTAAAAATGAAGAACCTAGCCAGGGCGTTTGTGTGGTGGCCGGAAATCGATAAAGAAATCGAGGAAATGACCAAGAGATGCACAGGATGCCAGAAAGTCCAAAACGCTCCACCACAGGCCCCGCTACACCCATGGGAGTGGCCCTCATCACCATGGCAATGGGTACACATTGAGTCCATAAATGGACCAGCAAAATCAATGTTTTTAATCGCCATGGATGCACATTCGAAATGGCCAGATGTCATCAAAATGTCCTCTACCACCACGGAGAAAACTATTGCAGTCCTACAGACCATCTTCGCCAGGAATGGCTTGCCAGAACAGATTTGCTCCGACAATGAACCACAGTTTGTGTCCAAGGATTTCCGGAAGTTTTTGAGGAATAATGGGGTAAAGCATTACACATCCGCCCCATATCATCCAGCCACAAATGGATTGGCTGAGAGGTTTGTACAAACCTTTAAAAAAGCAATAAAGGCGATGTATAACGACAACATACCACTGCAACACAAGGTGGATAATTTCTTGTTTGCTTACCGGAATGCGACACATGCAGTCGCCAACCAAGCTCCAGCCATGATGTTCTTTAACCGAAGGTTAAGATGTCGCCTGGATTTGCTCAAACCAAACATAAGACGAGATGTTGAGAATAAGCAATTCCAGCACATCAATGAGAAGTCAACCAGGAGCTTCAAGATAGGGCAACCAGTCTTGGCCCGCGACTACCGAACAGAAAAATGGCAGCCAGGAACAATATGCACACGGCAGGGACCACTAATGTGCACAGTGGACGTTGGAGAGAGCATCGTGAGACGCCATGCTGACCAGATTCTAGAGTCACAGGAACAAGTCAAACCCATACCACGAGCATGCGCACCTGGTGATGAACCCGAAGTACAGATTGCGTCTACCTCAGAATCAGTGGTATTGGAAGCTGACGAGCCAACCAATGACAATGAGCCAGAATCGACTCCGCCGCAAGAACAGGATACTCGAGAAAGGCGCTATCCAGACAGGATCAGGAAGCCTCCTCAAAGACTGAATTTATAAATGATTACTTTCAGCTGATGTATATAGTAAAAGAAAATTGTAATTGTAATTAGTTATTATTTAATTGTTAAATGAATGTTATGTACTGTTTATCTAAAAGGGGAGGAATTGTTGTGTATGTACCTTTAAGAGAGAACTGCTTTCACACTGTAGTACCGGCAGTGACCACACCTGTATATAAAGCCATAGCAGGCTTCTGTACTTTCTGTTCCAGCATACCCTCTGTTCAGTAAACACCTGTTATTACCGTTCTCCTGCAGTCTGTGTGTTATTGATACGCGGACACTACAGGGCTGACTAAGAAAAAGGTTCTCATAGTCAGAACAGAATTTGCTCCATGTACTAAATCAGTTTTTAAAATGGGGGTAACAGATTTGCATCTGGCCTAGATGAATAATCCAGAGGATGTGAGTTCAAATCCCACCATGGATGTTTGAGAATTTGAAGTCAGTTTTAAAAGAATTCTGGAAATAAATAAGCTGGTACCAGTAAAATTGACCATGAAGCTGTCAGATTGTAATAGAAACCCAACTAGTTCACTAATGTCCTTTAGGGAAGGAAACCTGCTGTCCTTACCCGGTCTGGCCTATATGTGACTCCAGTCTCACACAAACAAAGAGTGGTTGGGGGCACAATTTGGTTGGTTAGTGCCTCCCGTTAGCACCTCTGGGGGCGCTAACGGGGTGCTAGGAACATAGCGCCCGAGCGTGGCGAAATTGACCAGTCATTTTGTGGTGGCGCTAAACACTACTGCCACGATCTCCTATGCCCGCAGATCATGACTACACTCGAGCGTGCAACGACTCAGTAGCGCCCCGGACCGGATATTGAGTCGCGCCCCCTTGAGTCACGCCCGCTTGCTGCTAGGAATGACAGGCAGAGGGGAACGTTTTCAAGTCAGGAAGGGGCTGGGGGAGTACTATTTAAAGGCGGACGCTTTCAGCTTTTTCTTGTCGGCAACATTTTTGGTACATGCAGGTTGAGAGAGAGAGAGACGTCTGGAAATATTTAATGCTGTCCTAAGGAGTTTTTGCCCTCAGCGCCACTTTTGAGGTTCCTAAGTGCCGAGCTCTTTCCCTGAGCCTATCTGTAATGTATACAACATTGAAGGGACTACTTTGTTTTGCGGATGCACATCCTTAGTTGCGAGCATATATAACAGACGCGTATCGATTTGTATAGTCAGTGCCGAAGTTCCAGTTACCCAGTAAAGATCACTTGAAGTTACTCTCAGTCTCTGCTGCTTTATTATTTTATGTAGTTGTGTAAAGCGGTACAAACACAACAAATTGGCGACTAGAATTATGAACCCACGTCTTCCTATTCTGGCATCGCATCCAGAGGACACCGCAACTTGGAAGAAAGGAGCGAGAAGGTAGAGAAAACTGAGCACACTTGCTAAGCTAGGCAGGGGATATCTAAGTCAAGTGAAAAGTGCACAGGACTTGCATGACGTTAGCTAACTAGTAAAGAAAGAAAAACGGGTTTGGAAACAAAAAAAAATGTCGATGATTGGCACGATTGCAGCATTTGATAGCAGCATTGAAGACTGGGCAACTTATATTGAAAGAGTGGAGTTGTACTGTGAGGCTAACGGAGTGGAGGTAGAAAAGAAAGCCACTGTTTTGCTGAGTGTTATGGGCGCAAAGACATACGGGCTGCTATGTAGTTTATTAACCCCTGAAAAGTCAGCAAACAAAACATTCAAACAAATAGTGGACACACTCCAAGACCATTTAAGCCCCAAACCACTGCTCATAGCCGAAATATTTAAATTCCATAAACAGAACCAGAGCAAAAATGAAAGCATTTCTGAATATTTGGCAAAGTTGCGCAAATTATCAGAACATTGCCAATTTGGAGTGGGCTTATCAGACACATTGAGGGACAGATTTGTGTGTGGCATGCAAAGTGAAAGCACACAAAAGAAGCTCCTGTCTGAAAAAGAGTTCACATTGGAGAAGGCTCTGAGTATTGCAATATCAATGGAAGCAGCAGCACGTGGCGCTTTAGAAATTCAACAAAAATCCCTGGAATATTCAACTAATAAAATGTCACTGAAACAAGAAAAGAAGTGCTATCGCTGTGGCAAAATGTCACATGACCACAATGACTGTTGGTTTAAAGATAAAGACTGTAGACAATGTGGCAGGCGAGGGCACATTGAAAGAGTCTGCAAAGCAAATAAGAAGCCGAAAACTGATACAATACAGAGTAACAAAAAGGTACATCAAGTGACTGAAAACAAGAAACCTTTCAAAGTTAGATACAAGAAGATACACCACGTGACTGGAGACAGTTCAGATAAAGAAAAAAGTGACACAGACTCAGAGGAAGAGGATCTGGCTTGTCTAAAACTACACAGTGTGAAAGAGACAGGGGATCACAGAATAATATGGGTTACTCCAGAAGTGGCAGGAGTTAGGCTGAAAATGGAATTGGACACAGGCTCAGCTTTAACAGTGATCTCTGTACATGACTACAAACGACTGTTTTCACACATACCGCTAAGGCCAACTAAAGTACTGTTAAAGACATACACAGGACAAAGAGTGTGCCCCAAAGGTAAAATAAAAGTGACAGTGACATACAAAGAAAAAATAATACCGCAATTGAACCTCTATGTACTGAAAAATGGAGGACCACCATTGCTGGGATGCGAATGGCTCAGGAAAATACAGTTGGATTGGCACACCATCCAAACACTGTTTGTGTCAGCAAAGAAGGACACAAATACTCTCTGACTCTCAGGAAGTGTTCAAGAAGGGAATAGGAACACTTAAGGGCATGAAAGCAAAAATTAAGATTGAGGAGAACGCAAATCCAAAGTTCCACAAGGCCAGACCAGTGCCTTATGCAATTCGCCCTTCAGTAGAAGCAGAGCTGGAGAACTTGGAGCAGTTAGGGGTCCGGTCCAAGATGGATTGGAGTGAATGGGCCACACCTATAGTTCCAGTGATGAAGAAAACCTCCAGCACAAAACCAGGAAAGCCAAGAAAAGTGCGCATCTGTGGAGACTTTAAAGTGACTGTTAACCCAGTCCGCCACACAGTACAATATCCATTGCCTCGCATTGAGGACATCGTTGCTTCCCTGTCAAGAGGGGAACACTTCACAAAGATTGACTTGGCCCAGGCCTATCTCCAAATGGAAATTGATGATGCATCAAAGAAGTACCTGACAATAAATACACACAAAGGCCTTTACCAGTACAATCGGCTGGTATTCGGAATAGCATCAGCTCCTGCAATCTGGCAAAGGGCAATGGACCAAGTCCTGCAGGGGATCCCAGGTACTCAGTATTATCTTGATGACATCATCATTACTGGCAAGAATGACAACGACCACCTTTCCAACCTTGAACAGGTGCTCATCAGGTTACGGGAGTATGGGCTCCGAGCGAACCGAGACAAGTGTGAGTTTTTCAAAAAGGAAATCTCATACTGTGGGCATGTGATTGACAAGGACGGTTTACACAAGTCTCCAGGCAAGATTGAAGCTGTGATTAATGCACCAACACCTGAAAATGTGTCTCAGTTGAGATCTTATCTTGGACTGGTGAACTACTATCACAATTTCTTGCCCAACCTATCCACAGTGTTACATCCACTAAATGCACTGCTACAGACAGGGTCACAATGGAAGTGGAGTGACAGCTGTGAACAAGCTTTTCAAGAGATTAAAAGACTCATTACTTCAGAAGAGGTGCTAGCTCACTTTGACCCATCCTTACCTATTCGACTGGCATGTGATGCTTCACCCCATGGCATTGGTGCTGTATTGTCACATAAGTTCCCAGATGGCTCAGAAAGACCGATAGCCTTTGCCTCAAGATCATTGACTACAGCTGAACGCAATTATGCACAGATTGACCGAAAGGCCCTCAGCCTTGTGTGGGGAGTCAAGAAATTCAAGCACTACCTGTATGGTCAACAGTTTACACTGTTAACTGACCACCAGCCTCTCGTTTCAATCTTCAACCCAAGGAAGGGCGTTCCAGTGATGACGGCACAACGGCTACAGCGATGGTCACTCTTCCTAGGGGCTCACCTGGATGATATTGAATACAAGGGGACCAAGCAACATGGCAACGCCGATGGTTTGTCACATTTACCATTGCCGACCTCAGAGAGAACTACAACAGTTGACTCAGCAGAGGTATTTCACACAACAATAGTTGAGCAGCTACCAGCGACAAACTCCCTCATTGAAAGAGAAACACACAATGACCCTACATTGTCAAAAGTTTATGACATCACTGTGAAGGGATGGCCAGCGCTTGGTGACTTATTGTTTCCAGCATTCTCAGCTAGGAGGGAGCAGTTATCAGTGTGTCGGGGAATACTGATGTGTGGCTCACGAGTTGTGATTCCTCCCAAACTTGGTAACCGAGTGTTGATGAACTGCATGAAGGCCACTTAGGTACGGTAAAGATGAAAAGCCTTGCCCGCGGATACGTTTGGTGGCCGGGAATTGACAAACAGATCGAGGACCTGACAAAGAGCTGCTCAGGATGTCAAAAGTTCCAGAATGCACCACCACAAGCCCCTCTCCATCCATGGGAATGGCCCTCATCACCATGGCAATGTGTGCACATCAACTTTGCTGGACCGTTCATGGACTCCATGTTCTTGATTGCAGTCGATGCACATTCCAAATGGCCCAAGGTCATTAAAATGAAATTAACCACATCTGAAAAGACCATTTCAGTTCTGAGGACCATGTTCGCTAGAAATGGCCTACCAGAACAAATCTGCACAGAAAATGGACGACAATTTGTCTCTGACGAATTCCAAGGTTTCATGAGGAAAAATGGAATCAAGCACTACACATCTGCCCCATACCATCCAGCTACAAATGGCTTGGCAGAAAGATTCGTACAGACTTTCAAGAAGGCCATCAAAGCAATGTACAGCGAGAATCTACCACTGCAACACAAGATAGACAATTTCCTCTTTGCTTATCGGAACGCAGTACACACAGCCACTAATCAGACTCCAGCGATGATGTTTCTGAACAGGAATCTGAGATCTCGCATGGACCTTCTTAAACCGAATGTATGTCATGATGTAGAGAACAACAGTTCAAACATTTGAATGTTAAGCCAACAAGAAGCTTCAGTGTGGGACAGTCAGTTCTTGCTCGTGATTTCCGGATGGAAAAGTGGCAACCAGGGACAATATCCACAAGAGAGGGACCACTGATGTATACTGTGGATGTGGGAGAGAACGTTTTGAGATGTCATGTGGAACAAATTCTGGATGTTCAGGTGGAAAACACCCCTATACCTCACCCAGACTCACCTGACATGGAAACAGACACTCCTGATTCATCAGCATCAGCACCAGCCTCATCCACAGCTGAGAGCTCTACCTGTGCTGATAGTTCACCTGATGCATCTGTACCTGTACAGTCTCATTCCCCAAAGCAAAAGAGTCTGGAGAAACGTTACCCAGAGAGGCAGAGAAGGCCTGCCCAGAGACTTGACTTGTAAAAGGGCTCTTGACAAAATAAAATGTTATGTTGGAATTTGAATTTTGTTACTTTTAAGAAAACAAAAAGGTTACTGTAAAGACAGGCTCTGTATATTAATTATAGAAATTTCGCATTAATATATTTTAAACTAAAGGGGGAGGAAGTGTAATGTATACAACATTGAAGGGACTACTTTGTTTTGCAATGTACATCCTTAGTTGTGAGCGTATATAACAGACGCGTATCGATTTGTATAGTCAGTGCCGAAGTTCCAGTTACCCAGTAAAGATCGCTTGAAGTTACTCTCATTCTCTGCTGCTTTATTATTTTATGTAGTTGTGTATAGCGGTACAAACACAACACTATCCATTAGTGCTTCCAACACAATTGCTTTAAGCCGAGATTCAAGGCTGCAATGAACAGGGTGTGGCTGGGCAACAAGATGGCCCCTTCCCTTTAAGAACTGGATGGCGCCAGTCTGTCTGGCTTCCATGGTAACTGATATTGTCTGAGCTTCGGTAGCATTCTGAGTGAGCGCCTCACTCCCCAACATTTGCACGTTAAGAGGATCGGACAAAGTCAACATGGAATTACAAAAGATAAATCGTGCTTGACTAATCTACTGGAATTTTTTGAGGATGTAACTGGTAGAATAGATAAGGGAGAACCAGTGGATGTGGTGTATTTGGACTTTCAAAAGGCTTTCGATAATGTCCCGCATAAGAGATTAGCATGTAAAGTTAAGGCACATGGGATTGGGGACAAGGTACTGAGTTGGATAGAGAACTGGTTGGCAGACAGAAAGCAAAGCGTTGGAATAAACGGGTCTTTTTCCGAGTGGCAGGCAGTGACTAGTGGGGTCCTAGGACCCCAGCTATTCACAATATATATTAATGATCTAGATGAGGGAACTAGATGTAATATCTCCAAGTTTGCAGATGACACAAAGCTGGGTGGGCGTGTGTGCTGTGAGGAGGGTGCCGAGAAACTCCAGTATGATTTGGACAGGTTGGGTGATTGGGCGGATGCATGGCAGATGCAGTATAATGTGGATAAATGCGAGGTTATCCACTTTGGTGGCAAAAACAGGAAGGCAGATTATGATATGAACAGCAATAGATTGGGAGAAGGGGAAGTGCAACGAGACCTAGGTGTCCTTGTGCACCAGTCGCTGAAGGTAAGTATGCAGGTGCAGCAGGCGGTTAAGAAGGCAAATGGTATGTTGGCCTTCGTAGCGAGAGGGTTCGAGTACAGGAAAAGGATGTCTTGCTTCAGTTGTACAGGGCCTTGGTGAGACCACACCTTGAGTATTGTGTGCAGATTTGTTCGCCCTATTTGAGGAAGGATGTTCTTGCCATGGAGGGAGTGCAGTGAAGATTCACCAGACTGATACTTGGGATGGCAGGAATGATGTATGAGGAGAGATTGGGTCGATTCGGCTTATACTCGCTGGAGTTTAGTAGAATGAGAGGGGAATCTCATTGAAACTTATAAAATTCTAACAGGACTAGACAGACTAGGTGCAGGAAGGATGTTCCCAATGGCAGGGGTGTCCAGAGCCAGGTGTCACAGTCTAAGGATAAGGGGTAAGCCATTTAGGACAGAGATGAGGAGGAATTTCTTCACTCAGAGAGTGGTGAACCTGTAGAATTCTCTACCACAGAAGGCAGTTGAGGCCAATTCATTAAATATATTCAAGAAGGAGTTAGATATATTTCTTAAGGCTAAAGGGGTCAAGTGATATGGGGAGAAGGCAGGGACAGTGTACTGAGTTTGGATGATCAGCCATGATCTCATTGAATGGCGGAGCAGGCTTGAGGGGCCGAATGGCCTATTCCTGCTCCTATCTTCTATGTTTCTAAGAGAGGTGTGTAGTGCCTGATTTAGCGCTCAAGTCACCTCCAGTGGCGATAGAGGCGATAATTAGCGCAGGGTGCTAAACTTTGCGCCCAGCCGATATTAGCGCCCCAAAATGGGCGATATCCAATTTTCCCCCCGTTGACTCTTAACTGCCCTCTGAAGTGGCCTAGTAAGCCATTCACCACCTCAAACTACTTGTAATAGTTCAAGTAGATCGTCCACCACCACCTTCTCAGAGCAACTAGTGATGGGCAATAAATGCCAGCCATGCCTACATACCAAGAATGAATAAAAAGCCATTAAAATTGATATAGCCCCTTATCTTTACTCTGTGCTAATAAAATATCTTTTTATTTGCAAGTGGGGGAGTAGGAGCTCGATCTATAGTAACTAAAGATGGAAAGTGTCAAAGGTGGAGTTTATTACACAAAAGGGAAGACTTCAGAGAGGATCCATGTTCTGATATCTCTTGCAGCAATCACTGAGGACTCCTCCGAGTGCTGGTCACCATGATAGTCTGCTCCATGCAGCTATGGTTCCAACTGAACAAGGGCCTCCTCATCAGTCATGTCAAACATAGAAAAAATAGAAACAGAAAAATAGGAGCAGGAGTAGGTCATTCAGCCCTTCGAGCCTGCTCCGCCATTCAATATAATCATGGCTGATCCTTTATCTCAATACCATATTCCCGCTCTCTCCCCATATCCCTTGATGCCTTTTGTGTCTAGAAATCTATCTATCTCCTTCTAAAATATGTTCAGTGACTTGGCCTCCACAGTCATCTGTGGTAGAGAATTCCATAGGTTCACCACCCTCTGTGTGAAGAACTTTCTCCTCATCTCAGTCCTAAATGTCCTACCCCATATCCTGAGACTGTGATCCTTCGTTCTAGACCCACCAGCCAGGGGGAACATTCTCCCTGCATCCAGTCTGCCTAGTCCAGTCAGAAATTTATAAGTTTCAATGAGATTCCCCTCTCATTCTTCTAAACGATAGTGAATACAGGCCCACTCACTGAACTTGTCTGTTGAATCCGTGATTCTTAAAGTATGATGTTTTCCAATAACTAGACAGAGGCTGTAAATTAACAATCAACAGGTGTTTACTGGAGGAGGGTAGTCTAAAGACTAACAGTACAGAGGCATGCTCAAGGCTTATATACAGGTGGTGTCACTGCCGGTACTACAGTATACAGGAGCTGTAAAAGTAGTTCTCTCTTAAAGGTACATACACTACAATTCCTCCCCTTTTAGATTAACAGTACCCATAACATTCAAATAACAGTTAACACTTTAACATGCACATTAAACTGAAAATAGTCCATTTATAGATTCAGTCTTTGGGGCGGCTTCCTGATCCTTTCTGGATAGCGCCTTTCCTGAGGTTCTTGTTCTTGGTGCGGAGGCGATTCTGGCCCCCTTTCGTCGGTTAGTTCATCAGGTTCCGCTGCTACTGTTTCTGAGGTAGATGCTACCGGTATGTTGGGTTCATCCCCAGATACGCGAGACATGGGGTTGACTCGTTCCTGTGACGCTAGGATCTGGTCGATGTGGCATCTCACAATGTTCTCCCCGCCATCCACTGTGTACATTAATAGCCCCTGCCGTGTGCATATCGTTCCGGGTTGCCATTTCTCTGTTCGGTAGTCGGGGCCAAGACTGGTTGTCCTACATTGAAGCTCCTTGTCAGCTTTTCATTGATGTGCTGGAATTGCTTATCCTCAACATTTCTTCGCACATTTGGTCTGAGCAAATCCAGACGAGATCGCAACCTTCGGTTAAAGATCATCATGGCCGGGGTCTGGTTGGTAACTGCATGTGTCGCATTTCTGTAGGCTAACAGGAAATTGTCCACCTTATGCTGTAGTGGAATTTCATCATCGCACATGGCCCTTATCGCCTTTTTAAAGGTTTGTACGAACCTCTCAGCCAATCCATTTGTGGCTGGATGATACGGGGCGGATGTGTAATGCCTTACCCCATTCCTTCTCATAAATTTCCGAAACTCTTCGGACACAAACTGTGGTCCGTTATCAGAGCAAATCTGCTCTGGCAAGCCGTTCCTGGCAAATATGGTCCTGAAGGACTGCAATCGTTTTCTCTGTAGTGGTTGAGGACATTTTGATCACCTCAGGCAATTTCGAGTGCGCATTCACTGCTATTAAGAACATTGAGCCCATGAATGGACCAGCAAAATCAATATGCACCCGTTGCCATGGAGAGGAGGGCCACTCCCATGGGTGTAGAGGGGCATGTGGTGGTGCATTTTGGACCTTCTGGCATCCTGAGCAGCTCTTTGTTAGGTCCTCGATTTGTTGATCGAACCCCGGCCACCACACATAAGCCCTAGCAAGGCTTTTCATTTTCACCCCTCCCAGATGGCCTTCGTGAAGCTCATTGAGCACTCTCTCCCTTAACTTGGGTGGAATTACCACTCGGGATCCACACATCACTGTCCCCTGGCATACTGACAGCTGTTCTCTTCTGGATGAGAATGCTGGCAACAGTGAGTCGCCATGTGTTGGCCATCCCTTCACCGTAAAATCATATACCCGAGACAGTGTCGGATCATTGCGGGTCTCCTTCTCTATATCCACATTAGTTACTGGCAATCGTTCAATTATCGACGAATAAAATATTTCGATAGGGTCCACTGCTGGTGCTTCCTCCACAGTAGGCAGTGGCAGGCGTGATAGCCCATCAGCGTTTCCATGCTGTTTCGTTCCCTTATACTCTATTTCATATTGGTTCGCCCCTAGAAAAAGGGACCATCTTTGTAGCCGTTGTGCAGTCATCACCGGAACGCCCTTCTTTGGATTAAAGATGGAGACAAGTGGTTGGTGGTCAGTCAGCAAGGTGAACTTCTGCCCATGCAGATAGTGGTTGAATTTTTTTACTCCCCATACTAGGCTGAGGGCCTCCCTGTCGATCTCGGTGTAGTTGCGCTCGGCTGAGGTTAGTGACCGAGACGCAAAGGCTACTGGCATCTCCAACCCGTCTGGGAATTTGTGCGACAGCACCGCTCCAATACCATAGGCTGATGCATCACATGCCAACTGAATTGGTAGTGCTGGGTTGAAATGGGCCAACACCTCTTTTGATGTGATCAATTCTTTGCACTTCTGGAAAGCTCGTTTATATTTGTCATTCCACTTCCATGGTACCCCCGTTTGCAGTAGGATGTTCAGTGGGTGTAATACTGTAGACAAATTTGGTAAGAACTTATGGTAGTAGTTCACCAGCCCGAGGAACGACCTCAGTTGTGAAACATTTTCCGGTGCTGGAGCCTTGACTACTGCCTCAATCTTTTCAGGGGACTTATGTGTTGTATCCGTGTGTTAATAGAGACATGGAAGGCAGGAGTAGGTTTCACAGGTGTTTACTGAACAAAGTCTGGAGGTGAACTAACAGATACAAGACAATATACAGGCTTATATAGCCCGAGTGGCCATTACCGGCATTACAGTACACAGGGGGCTCTTAAAGGCACATACACCACAATTCCTCCCCTTTTAGACAACCAGTACATAATATTTTAAGTAATCATTAATTAACATGTTACAAGAACAATAATCTACACATTGCTGCAGTTAATCAATTATAAGTCAGTCTTTCTGGAGGCTTCCTGACTCGGTCCGGATAACACCTCGGTGGTGTAGTAGTTTCTGGTGGTGTAGTAGGTTCTTTTGGCAAGGCTGATTCGGCTTGAATGCCAGTGTCGGGTTCATCTGGTTCCAGTATCACCGGATTGGAGGTAGATACTATGGGTATCTCTACTTCATCATTAGGCGTATAGAGTTGTGGTGTAGGTTGTCCCTTTTCGGATGACTCTATGATCTGGTCAGCATGGCGCCTTATTATGCTTTCTCCAATGTCCACGGTATACATCAGCGGTCCTAGTCGTGTGCAAATAGTTCCAGGCTGCCATTTCTCGGTACGGTAGTCCCGGGCTAAAACTTGTTGACCTATCTGGAAGGTTCTAGTTGACCTTTCATTCATGCCTTGAAATTGCCGGTTCTCCACGTCCCTTCTGATGTTTGGCTTGATCAAATCCAGCCGGCATCTTAGGCTTCTATTGAAGAACATCATGGCGGGAGTTTGGTTTGTAACCACTTGTGTTGCATTCCTGTATGCAAACAAGAAGTTATCTCCCTTATGCTGAAGTTTTATGCCTTCATTACCCATGGCCTTTATGGCCTTCTTGAAGGTCTGCACAAACCTTTCAGCCAATCCATTGGTGGCGGGATGGTATGGGGCGGACGTGTAGTGCTTAACCCCATTGTTTTTTAAGAACTTCCTGAATTCTTCGGACACAAATTGCGGTCCATTATCAGAACAGATCTGTTCAGGCAGCCCATTCCTGGCAAATATGGTCCTTAATACTGTGATGGTTTTTTCCGTGGTGGTGGAGGACATCTTTATTACCTCCGGCCACTTGGAGTGTGCATCAACCGCGATTAAGAACATTGAGTCCATAAATGGAACAGCAAAGTCGATGTGTAACCTTTGCCATGGAGATGAGGGCCACTCCCATGGATGTAGAGGGGCTTGTGGTGGGGTGTTTTGGACCTTCTGGCATCCTGGGCAGCTCTTGGTCATTTCTTCGAAGTCTCCATCGATACCTGGCCACCATACAAACGCTCTGGCTAGGTTCTTCATTTTCACTCCACCCAGATGCCCCTCGTGAAGCTCCTTTAGCACTTTATCCTGGAGTTTGGGTGGAATCACCACTCTGGATCCACACATCAAGGTTCCTCGGCACACTGACAGCTGTTCTCTTCTTTGCGAGAATGCTGGCAACAGTGGTTTGCCATGTGCTGGCCATCCCTTCACCGTTAAATCGTAGACTCGTGAGAGAGTCGGGTCATTTCTCGTTTCCTTTTCAATGGCAGAATTTGTTACTGGTAGACATTTCACTATGGTTGAGTGGAACATCTCCACTGGGTCTACTGTAGGTGCCTCTTCTACCGTTGGCAACGGTAGGCGTGATAAACCGTCAGCATTCCCATGCTGTTTTGATCCTTTGTATTCTATGTCATATTGGTGTGCCCCTAGGAAAAGGGACCACCTCTGTAGCCTTTGCGCTGTCATAATGGGAACACCCTTTTTAGGGTTGAATATGGAGACGAGGGTTTGATGGTCAGTCAACAAGGTAAATTTTTGTCCGTGTAGGTAAACGTTGAATTTCTTCACTCCCCATACCAGGCTGAGTGCTTCTCTGTCGATCTGGGCATAGTTATGCTCAGCTGAGTTCAATGAGCGTGACGCAAAAGCTATCGGCCGTTCTGAGCCATCAGGGAATCTATGTGATAATACCGCTCCTACGCCGTAAGGGGATGCATCGCACGCCAATCTGATTGGCAGTGATGGGTTGTAATGAGCCAAAACTTCCTTGGACGTGATCAAGCCTTTACAGTTATGGAAGGCACGTTTACAGTCCTCGCTCCATTCCCAAATTACTCCCGTTTGTAGCAGTTCGTTAAGAGGGTGCAGAACAGTTGACAAGTTCAGTAAAAATTTATGGTAGTAATTTATCAATCCCAGGAACGACCTTAATTGAGACATTTTCAGGTGCTGGTGCTTTTATGATCGCTTCAATTTTCTCAGGGGACTTATGCAACCCTTCTTCATTAATTATGTGGCCACAATGTGATATTTGTTTCTGGAAAAATTCGCACTTGGGGCGGTTTGCTCGTAGGCCCCGTTCTCTCAGCCTAGTGAGTACCTTCTCCAAATTGGCAAGGTGTTCGTTGTCATTTTCTCCTGTTACAAGGATGTCGTCTATGTAGCATTGAGTCCCAGGAATCCCTTGCAGGACTTGTTCCATAGCTCTTTGCCAGATAGCTGGAGCTGATGCTATTCTGAAAACCAGTCAATTGTACTGGTACAGGCCTTTGTGTGTGTTTATTGTGAGATACTTTTTAGAGGCCTCCGCAACCTCCATCTGTAGATATGCCTGTGCCAAGTCAATTTTTGTGAAACGTTTCCCTCCGGATAGTGAGGCGAAAATATCTTCTGTCCTCGAAGAGGATACTGTACCGTGTGAAGGACTGGGTTTACAGTCACCTTGAAGTACCCACAGATGCGAATTTTTCTCTGTTCTTCAGATTTATCATTATTTAACGTTTTCTTCATGACCGGGACGATGGGTGTTGCCCACTCGCTCCAATCTATCTTGGATAACACGCCTGTCTTTTCCAAATTCTCCAGCTCTGCCTCGACTGCTGGACGAATTGCGTATAGCACCGGCCTTGTCTTAAAAAACTTGGGAATTGCCGCATCTTCCACCTTTATTGAGGCGGTGACGCCTTTCAAGGTTCCTAGTTCCTGTTGGAACACTTCTTTGGCGTTGGCCAAGATGTCTTTTAATCGTTCAGGTATGATGTCATCATCATTTTTTTTCTTACTGGTCACCATCAGTGCCTGAATGGAGTGCCAGTCCAAACGTATCTTCCTGATCCATTCACGTCCCAACAGCGGTGGACCACCATCTTGCAGAACGTATAAATACAACTTCTGTATTTCCTTGCCGTTGTATACAACAAGCACCTTTATTTTCCCTTTGGGGTATACTTTCTGCCCCGTATATGTTTTCAAGATAATGGATGTGTCTTTCAAAGGTATATGCGGAAATAGCCGCTCGTAATCCCGTCTACTTATGATGGTCAGAGCTGATCCTGTATCTAGCTCCATTTTAACTGGGGACCCCACTATCGTGAGGGTAACCCAAATGGTCTGGTAATCTTCTTTGGCAATTACATTATGTAATTTGAGAGAGCTTAGTCTCTTGTTTCCGGAGTCGCTATCGCTCTTCTGGTCTTCGGAGCTACTGTCTGTCATCATTTGTACCTTTCTGTACTTTTCTTTATTGATTTATTTTCTGTCAGTGGATTTTTTGTTTCCAGATCGGCATACACGTGTAATGTGTCCCATCTTTCCGCATTGCCTGCATGCTTTGTCCTTGAACCAGCAGTCCCTCTGGTCATGGGTGGATCTGCCGCAGCGATAACATCTCTCGAAACCCCGTGTCATTTCATGGGTGCCGAAGTCCTGTGGCTTTTGCTGTATCTTTGCAGCTCCTCTTGCTGCTGCTTTGTATGATACAGCCACACTGAAAGCCTTGTCCCGAGTCAAATCTTTCTCAGAAAGTAGCTTTTTTTGTGTTCCTTCACTTAGGAGACCGCAGACGAATTTGTCTCGTAGAGAATCTGCCAGTCCTGTCCTGAATTGGCAGTGCAGGGTATCAACAATCTCCTTAAAATTCTTGTCCATCGGTTTGGCTGGAGTGATTAAGTTTTGTAACAGTCCGTATGTCCTTGCGCCCATTAGATTTAGAAGTACCGATGCCTTTTTATCATCTTTTATTTCATTCGCTGTGCAATATTTCTCCACTCTTTCCACATATGTGGTCCAATCCTCCATATCGTTATCAAAAGCATCAATATTGCCAGCCTTAGGCATCCTGGAAAAAAAAAGGCGCTTCCCGCGCTTTTCTTTCTTTCCTGCAGAAATGATATGGCGCTTCCCGCACTTTCCCGCCGCTGCTGCTGCTGACAACGCTGTTTTCCGCGTTTATTAAAAAAAAAAATTATTTACAGGTGGAGACTCGTTCCTGCCGGACTCTCTGGGACTTTTCCCCCTCTCTGCTAGGTCCGAATGCCGACCTGCTTTGCAGCGCCGGCCGTCTCCCGAGTGCTCCCTCCATCTGTTTCTGCTTGCCTCCGCCTTCGCTGCTTGGCCCCGCTGCAGAGCCAGCCGATGGAGACCCATCCCGCCCAGGAAGGATTATTGCAGTTCCTGCCACCAGCTCGGCTAGCTGGTGAAACCACAGCTTTTTTTTTTCTTGCTTTTCTTCGACTTTGGACATCTGAGGAATCGATGTCCTTGAGGTACTGCCGAATTGCAGGTAAGTCCATTTCCAATTCGTCACCACTGTTGTATCCGTGTGTTAATAGAGACACGGAAGGCAGGAGTAGGTTTCACAGGTGTTTACTGAACAAAGTCTGGAGGTGAACTAACAGATACAAGACAATATACAGGCTTATATAGCCCGAGTGGCCATTACCGGCATTATAGTACACAGGGGGCTCTTAAAGGCACATACACCACATTATGTAACCCCTCTTCATCAATAACGTGGCCACAATACAAGATCTGCTTCTGGAAAAACTCGCATTTGTGGCGATTAGCTCATAGCCCATATTCCTTTAATCTAGTGAGCACCTTCTCCAGGTTGGCGAGGTGATCACTGTCATTTTCACCCATGACCAGGATGTCGTCCAAATAACACTGGGTCCCTGGAATCCCTTGCAGGACTTGATCCATTGCCCTTTGCCAAATAGCCGGAGCCGATGCTACCCCAAACACCAGCCGGTTGTATTGGTAGAGACCTTTAAGAGTGTTGATCGTGAGGTATTGTTTAGAGGCTTCTTCTACCTCCATTTGCAGGTACACCTGGGCCAGATCAATTTTGGTGAAGTGTTTACCTCCAGATAGCGAGGCAAAAATATCCTCAATCCGTGGAAGTGGATATTGTACCGTGTGAAGGACTGGGTTCACTGTCACCTTAAAATCCCCACAGATGCGGACCTTCTTTGGTTCCCCAGGTGTATTACTCAACGACCTCTTCATTACAGGAATGATGGGTGTAGCCCACTCGCTCCAGTCTACTTTGGACAGTACTCCTGAACGTTCCAACCCTTCCAGCTCTGCTTCGACGGCTGGTCGGATCGCCTTAAAAACTTTGGGCTTGCATTTTCCTCTATTTTAATCATCGCTGTTATGCCTTTTAGTGTTCCGAGTCCCTCCTGGAACACTTCTTGTGCGTCAGTTAGCAATTTTGACAGTCGTCCAGGTGTGCCTTCATCATCCTTTTTGGCCTCAACCTTCAGTGCCTGTATGGAATGCCAATCTAATTGTATCTTCTGGATCCATTCACGTCCTAGTAGTGGTGTCCTCCATCTGGCAATACATATAGGGCCATTTTGGGTATTTCCTGGCCTTTGTATATCACGTTCACCCTTACTTTTCCTTTGGGGTAGACTTTTTGCCCCGTGTACATCTTCAAGACAATCTCTGTAGCTTTCAAGGGTATATGTGAAAATAGCTGCTTATAGTCCCTTTGGTTTATGACTGTTAGGGCTGATCCTGTGTCCAATTCCATTTTCACTTGGACTCCGTCTATCTTGAGCGTGACCCAGATAGTTTGGTGATCCTCCATTTTGATTACCTTATGTAGTTAGTTTCAGACAACCCAGCTCCTTGCTTCCGGAGTCTGTATCACTTTTCTGTTCGTCTGAACTGCTGTCCATCACCTTATGTACCTTTTTGTACTTCTCCTGTGGAGATTTCTTGCTGCTGGTTTTCTTCCCTGACTTGCAGACTCTTGCTATGTGTCCTGCTTTTCCACACTGTCTGCACACTTGGTCCTTGAACCAACAATCCTTCTGGTCGTGTGTTGTTCTGCCGCAGCGATAACACTTCCCTGCTCCATATGACATTTCATTGGTGCCATATTCTTGTGGTCTCCATTGTATCTCTGCAGCGCCCCGTGCGGCTGCTTCGTGTGATACTGCCATGCTGAAAGCCTTGTCCAGCGTAAGATCCTTTTCTGATAGAAGCCGTTTCTGGGTTCCTTCACTTTGAAGCCCACACACAAACTTGTCCCTTAACGTATCTGCTAGTCCCAATCCAAACTGGCAGTGTTTCGATAGCTTGCGCAGTTCCGTTAAGTACTCAGCATTACTTTCATCTTTATGCTGGTTCCTTTTGTGGAACTTAAATCTTTCTGCTATCAGCAGCGGTGTGGGGTTTAAGTGGTCCTGTAGGATTTCCACTGTGCTTTCAAAATTCTTATCCACTGGCTTCTCTGGGGTTATTAGGTTTCGCAGTAAGCCATAAGTTTTTGCACCCATGGAATTCAACAAAACCACTGCCTTCCTAGCACCTGGCACTTCATTCGCCTTGCAGTGCACCTCAATGCGTTCCACATATGTCACCCAATCTTCGACTTCATTGTCGAATGCAGTGATACTGCCACTCTTCGGCATCCCTGGGTGTGATTAAACTGTCTAAAATGGCGTCTCCTGCGCTCTCCCTTCTTCTCCGCTGGAACAAAATGGCATCTCCCGCGCTTTCCTTTCTTCCCGCGCTCGCCCTTCTTCTCCGCTGCGGCTTCTAAAACGGTGTCTCCCGCGCTCTCCCTTCTTCTCCGTGGCTCAATGGCGTCTCCCGCACTTCCTTTCTTTCCCCCGCGGACACTGTTCAGCCCTTGAGCCCTGGCTGTGCTCTGCGCATTCTCCTGTGCGCCTCTCTCGTTGCCGCCGCTCGGTCCTGAACCCGGCTGCTGCTTTACCCTCTCTCTCTTTTTGTTTTCCGTCGATGCCGCTCGGTTTTCAAACCACGGCTGCGCCCTGTGCTCTTCACCCTCTCTCTTACCCCGTCGACGCTGCTCGGCCTTTGCTGTGCTGTCGGTCGGCTCCAGCCGCCGCTGTCCGGGAAGGGTCTGCGCTGTACCTGTTGCCAGTCTGTTGCTGGATCGTCGTGGCTGGAGAACCAAGCCCAGCTCTCAACAGCCTCCCCTGCGATGTTCACTCTCTGCCGGATGACTGGGCGGTTGCTCGTGGTCAACGCCCGTGCTTCTGGCCTCGACTTTCTTCCACTGTCCTCCCGGAGCGAATACTTGAAAGGAAATGCAGAGTTGCAGGTAGATTCGAATCGACCTCGTCGCCACTGTTGAATCCGTGATTCTTAAAGTATGATGTTTTCCAATAACTAGATGGAGGCTGTAAATTAACAATCAACAGGTGTTTACTGGAGGAGGGTAGTCTAAAGACTAACAGTACAGAGGCATGCTCAAGGCTTATATACAGGTGTGGTCACTGCCAGTACTACAGTATACAGGAGCTGTAAAAGTAGTTCTCTCTTAAAGGTACATACACTACATTGTCTAAATCGCTTTGAAGCCTCTTTGCATCCTCCTCACAACTCACAATCCCACCTAGTTTCATGAAAGATCAACTCTTCCTGAAGTACAGAGTGGCGAAGGGCATACCAGGCAATCAATATTCTTGCCAATCTGGAGCATACTTCAGTGCCAATCGCAATCTGTTCAGGCAGTGAAAATGTGTATCTAAGTCTAACTTACCCACCGTGCATTAGCAATAAGGAAACCCAGGACACTCACAGCTGCTATATCATTGGCCCTCACTCTGACAAATGCAAATAAGATCAACAGGAACTCATCAGGCAGATCACAGGACGGCTGAAAAGCGCAAACATTTTAATGGCAAAAATCAGGGCGGGGTAAAACTGCCAACAAATTTTATTGCCTAAAAAAATTTCCTGCACCATTTTTTACACTGCTAATGCACTTATAACGGTAAGGAAATTGCAGCTCTATAGGGTAAATTTTAACCTTACCACCCAGCGGAAAGTGGGCAGGTGGGCAGTTAAAATGGCCGCGGCCACTTACTCCCATCGACCCTGCTGTCTTCCTGTACCTAGAACCTGCTCTTCTCTGCAGGCAAGAAGGACACCCGCTGAAAGGCATCAGAGTCCTTATTTAAATATATTGATTGGGCACCGACGATGTCATTGGGGCCTGACTGCAATTTTAACCTGGGGCCTGTGTAAGGCTCGCAAAATTATGCAGATTGCCCCAAAGTAAGAAAAGAAGAGATATTGGACTGTTTGAAATAATATTGGGCCAAAAGGGACCTAAAATCAAAACCCCAGGAAGACTTGGCTAGTTTAAAAGGCATGTTCAGGCCTGTGGAAAAAGCTGCAACAAAAGGAATGGGTTGGACACTGGGACAGACAGTTTGGGTGTTGGAAAGGCCAGATTGTCTGAGAATGTTCTGGGCCATCCCAGTCATTCTACATAAAGACAATAAGCCCACGGAAAAGACTGTTCCCGCCGAAACCTACAGGGCCACCAAGAACATGAACAATACAATACATGCCACTAGTCAACAAAGGACACCCTGGCCCCCAGCAGGAGAAAACAATCAAACAACAGTTTAAAACCACTCAGAAAGATTTCCAAAAACGCTTTGCACATTTAAACTGATTTCAAAGCAATCCCGAAACCAGTTAAAGGCCAATTAAAAATAGATGGGACCAGCCCTGAAATTCGATGAGAATATAAACCTATTAAAATTAACAAGCCCGCCAAAATTAACAATGGACCGGAGGAGATTTGGCGGTCAGATAAGCCAGGCCTCAACACAGTATAATTGAGGCCTGCTTGTTCAGAAAGGGCAGTTGAAACAGAGTTGAAACGAGCAGTTGAGAAAGAAGACAGTTCGACAGTACAGTTCGAGTTGAGAGAGTCAGTTGAGGACACAGCTCAAGAAGGTTCAAATTCAGTACAGGAGAGAGAAAGTACGGTTCAGAAAGAGTACTCATCATCACCGTACTTAGTTGAAGGATTGGAGACTTGAGGAAAGAAGAACGAAACGGAAGGAAAAGGAAATCGCAGCAACCAAGGCCTTAAGAAAACAACAACTAAGAATATTACCACCAACTAGGTAATATTGGGCCGCTGCGATCAACAAGAAACCAACCAACAAGAAGTCGAAAATTCGCAAGTTTGTTTCCACTCTACAAGCTAGCCTGACTTACCCCTGAGTAAGATTTGACACAAAGGCGCTAAAAACTATACCTAACCAAAGGAAATTGAGTACTTACCCGATAAATCCAACTACGCATCCAACCGCATCAGCGGACAGGCGAAGACTGAAACCCCAACGCAGGTGCAGTCTTCCACCACGTCCGGGGTATGGCAGGCCCCAACTGCCACAACTAAAGAGAACACCGAAATTGTGAACCTCTACAATCTGTCAAGAAAGTCATTTGGTGAGCATTTCCTGGTCCTCTGGAATTCAACCTAGTTAGGATAGTGGGATTGGGAGGGTAAGGTATTTTTGTCTATTGTCATTCTCCCTCGCATATTCCAAAGTGCTCCCCTTTTAGAGTATAAGATAATAATAATAATAATAATAATAAATCAACTTTATTGTCATTGTTAGTGCACAAGTGCAGTACAACGAAATGTAGGCTTGCGGCTCCCGAGAGTGTACCTTTGGAGACATTTAAACATACAACATTCATTTGGCCTGTAATACATTAACATAAACATAATAAAGTGCATTGACAGATGTGCAGGCTTTAGAGTTTATTTGTGGAGTTCAGTAGGATGACAGCCCTGGGAAAGAAGCTGTTCCTAAATCTGGTCATTCGGGTGCGAATGCATCTGTAGCGTCTCCCAGATGGCAGGGGGGCGAACAGACTGTGGCTAGGGTGGGTAGGGTCTTTGATGATGGTCCGTGACCTCCGTAAACAGCGTTTCTGGTATATGTGCTCTATGGTCGGTAGCCGGGTACCGGTAATACGTTGGGCAGTTTTGACTACCCGCTGCAGGGCATTCCGGTCATAGTAGCTACAGCTGCCATACCATACTGTGATACAGTTCGTCAGGATGCTCTCTATTGCTCTTTATTGTATTGTATATTTTCCTGTCTCAAAATAAAAATCTCAATTCTTTTGACCAACTCAGGTGTCTGTTGCAATTTCATTACAACCCCAAATAAGTCCAAAGTCTAGAACCAAGGGAGTGGGAGCGATTTGAACCGCTCGGGGAGTCAGAGGTGAAGCTGACCACACACACCACCCCTTACACCTGCACAGGAAAACCGTCATGGCCTCCTCACAAGGCCAACTTGGTGGAAAGAGCAGCGGAGACCCAGAGAGGGGAGTTCATTCTGTTTGGTTTGTTTCCTTGTAGGCCAGGGGGAGCATGGGTGTGCTATTGGGTCCCACAAAGAAGCCTTAAGCCCCAGGTTTCTCTCCTCCTCTCCCGACCCCGATAGCCTCCAACGCACCCCCCCTCCCCCAATCACCTGATTGCTAGGGACCGTTACTTCGTGTCCCTAACACTGGCCTCCTGCCACCTGAAATCCTACTACCGCCCACCAGCCAGCTAACAAACCGCCCCCCCGGGTTCGGTCAGGAGTCTGACTGGGCCAAGACGGATGAGACTTCACGCTGCCAAGGGCCAGACAGTTTGTCAACCCCATCCGCCACTGCCAGCACGACGCTTGCTGGGAGTTAAAATCGGCCCTTATATTTTTTTGGTTAAATTATGGCATTATATTACGTCGTATAATTACAAAACTTTACCAAAAGCCTTCCATCGTTCTTCAGATCAGGAACCGTGCTTATTTAACCAACGTCCTAGGAACTGATCTGATCAGATCTCCACAGACTTTTGTTAATGGTTACCACAGAATGTGCACCCAGGAGGTAGGCTGGGAAAGGCAGTGCTGTGTGCCAATAATATAGCAAGCCCTTGGAGGATAACCTCTGGTGATTTATTTCTCTCGCAAGCCCACTGTACATTGGACCATACAGCTACAGATAAATGCGTTATGTTTTCTTCTTTCTTCAATATTTACTTCTGCAGAATGATTTCAAGCTGCTTAAGCTTCAGCCGCACGGCAGTTCTCTATTAACCTTTTGAGTAATAAATATATGCAGTGCAACAACACGTATAACTCAGAAATCCAGCAGCAATCCTCAGCAGATAAGGGCATGTATCTAATTAAAACTCAAGGTGATATTTCCATTACTACAAGGGTGAGGGTTGTAAATCTGTTTTCAAATGAAACATAAATAAACATGAAGAACTGTGAAGAGGCAACACTGACCATAGTAACTGCATCTTTTGAAGGGGCAGTGAATCTGTATTCTGGATCAAGGGGGAGTTTGTATTACGGGGAAGCAGAGTTTATATTGTGGATCCAGCAGGGAGTTTGTTTTGTGAAGGAGCAGGGAGTATATTGCAGACTGATGGTTGGCTTTGTACTGCGGCAGGAATAGGCAGTTTGTATTGTGACGGAGGGGAGAGTTTGTATTGTTGACATGGAGATCTGCGAGTAAAGTGCAGAAGAGGCAAGGGCTTTGTATTTTAAAGGAACAGGGAATGGAGTTTTTAACTACGTGAAGCCATGGTGAATGGCCCAGTGTCCATAATTCAGGACCGCAAACATTGAATGAGAAATAGAAAAGCCAAGATAAATGAGGAATTAGTAATGAAGTGATACCAAACTTGGATTTGAAAAGCCTACAGATCATAGACTGAGAGAGATAGGGAGTTCCATGGTTCTGAGGTTCTGGAAAATAACCAATTGAGTGGATTTCAATACAGTGGGTTATAGGGATAAAGAACATTTGGCCCTAAATTCAACATTGTTATTCCCATTTAACGGTAGTAAATAGGGCATAACGACGATTAATTTAGCAATGGCACAGTCCATGTCCTTTCTACGGGCTGGATTTTGTCAATGTGGAGTTTTTCGAGGCGGGACTCCCACTTGTCGGGTTTTAGTCCCGCCTCCATTGACTTGTGGCCAACCCACGCTATTTTCCCATGATTGACCTTGTTAAGTCCGTCCAGCGGGCTTAGTAGGCCAATTAAGGGAAAGTCGGTTACTGGTAATGTCAGTGATTGATGTTTCATCTGTCAAGAGCGCTGTGAAGCTGTCAAACACTGACAAATCTGTCTTCTAAGTTGAGCCTTTACTCAAGACTGAATTAGAAAGCCTTCCTGAACAGAAAGCAGAAGGCTGCAGCTTTTGACGGTTCAGCGACCATTCTGCTTTCTGTGCCGGTGAGCTGAGGGACTCCCGAGACCTGAAGGGAGGAAGCCTGCAGGAAGAAGTAAAGGTAAGTAAAACTTATTAAAATAATTTACACACACCTCACACACTTACCGCTCCACAATTGCAACCATCACTCACCTGCACACCGGACAACTCAGCCCCTCCGACTCCCGCAGACCCACGGCTCGCCTCGCTGACCCTGGCAAGGGTCGGAGCTGTCAGGAAGCCCACACTTCAGGGCTCAAAATAGGGATTAGCCATAAAACTGCCTGTTAACTACCTGTTAACAGGCAGTTAATTGGCACTAATCCCCTTCCCGCCTCGGGGAGGTGGCTCCCAGCGCGGGTCGGCTACCCGCCTCCTGGGAAGATGGCATGGAGGCGGGTTGGGGGCGGGATGGGTAGCCGCCCCAGATTCTGCCATTTTCCCGGCAGTCCCGCCTCCAAACCCATCTCCCCAGGGCTGGCAAAATCGCCCCCAAAAGTGTTCGTTCATGCCACTGCTAAATTTGTAAGGGCCTTTTATAGGCAGGCCTGGCAGCTGCCTGAAGCAAGCTTCAACATCATTTCAATATGATCTTCTGCCCATTTCAGGACCCATCCACAAAACACATCTAGGTGGTGTGGGGCAGGAGCCTGGCCTGATCACCTCAGCATTACCTGATCAACTAACCAGCGGCCCTTCAAGGGACTGCTGAAGGTTGCCACCAAAAATGCAAGTTTTCTTTTGCATATTTACCTTAATGTGGAGCCAGAGGAGCAGGAAGGCTCCACTCTTCTACCTCAGGCCGCTGTCAGCTGATACTCGTTCTCCCCCACCCTCCCATTCTACTTCCCCACCCCGCCCGCAAACAAGACTTACCTAAGGGCGACTACCGGCGAGGCAAGTGCCCCAAATTCCATCCGGCCACATGGGGGCGCTGTCTCTAGAGGTGTGACAGGCGCTGAATGTCGTGACATTGATAATTACACAAAATTATACAGGAAGCTCAACTCAATAGGTCTTTATGCTCCACACAGCGGTGTTTATGCTCCACATGAGCCTCCTCCCACCCCTCTCCATCTCACCCTATCAGCATATCCTTGTATCCCTCATGTGCTTATCTAGCCTCCCCTTAAATGCATCTATACTTTTCGCTTCAACCACTCCCTGTGACCGTCAGTTCCACATTCTCACCACTCTCTGGGTAAAGAAGTTTCTCTTGAATTCCCTGTTGGATTTATTAATGACTATCTTACATTTTTGCCCCTAGTTTTGGATCCCCACAAATGGATACACCTTCTCTATGCCAACCCTATTGAACCCCTTCAGAAATTTAAAGACCTCTATCAGATCACCTCTCAGTCTCTGCTTTCCTGGAGAAAAGGGCCCCAGCCTGTTCAGTCGTTCTTGATAGTTACAACCTCTCAGTTCTGGTATCATTCTTGAATGGCAAGAGAGGTGGCAATGGATGGAGAAATGTTGGACACCAGAGACGAGAGGGCTCGCCTATGAAATGACAAGCTTTTGTGCCGTGGAAGGGGAAAATTTTAATTCATGAAGCAACAAAATATTAACTGACAGCGAGTCAGCACGGCAAAAAATCTACTCACCGACGAGGCCTGCTGCAGCTAGCGTGATATGTGATGATTGACAAAGTAATTAATCATACATGTTATGAAGCTGTGTCTTTCAATGCACTAACTGTCCTAACGAAAAGATGAAAATCCCACCATTCTTATTCTGTACAAGTGTTTTTTCGAGATGTAAAATAATAAAAAAAAGAGTAAAATAGAACATTCTTTGTGCCATTAGATTCAACAACAGTTTTATGTGTTTACACCATTGGCACTGCTGTATTAAACTACACATCCTGTAACCATTGGCACTGCTGTATTAAACTACACATCCTGTAACCATTGGCACTGCTGTATTAAACTACAAATCCTGTAACCATTGGCACTGCTGTATTAAACTACAAATCCTGTAAACATTGGCACTGCTGTATTAAACTACAAATCCTGTAAACATTGGCACTGCTGTATTAAACTACACATCCTGTAACCACTGGCACTGCTGTATTAAACTACACATCCTGTAACCATTGGCACTGCTGTATTAAACTACACATCCTGTAACCATTGGCACTGCTGTATTAAACTACACATCCTGTAACCATTGGCACTGCTGTATTAAACTACACATCCTGTAACCATTGGCACTGCTGTATTAAACTACACATCCTGTAACCACTGGCACTGCTGTATTAAACTACACATCCTGTAACCACTGGCACTGCTGTATTAAACTACACATCCTGTAACCATTGGCACTGCTGTATTAAACTACAAATCCTGTAACCATTGGCACTGCTGTATTAAACTACACATCCTGTAACCACTGGCACTGCTGTATTAAACCACACATCCTGTAACCACTGGCACTGCTGTATTAAACTACACATCCTGTAACCACTGGCACTGCTGTATTAAACTACACATCCTGTAACCACTGGCACTGCTGTATTAAACTACACATCCTGTAACCACTGGCACTGCTGTATTAAACTACACATCCTGTAACCACTGGCACTGCTGTATTAAACTACAAATCCTGTAACCATTGGCACTGCTGTATTAAACTACACATCCTGTAACCATTGGCACTGCTGTATTAAACTACACATCCTGTAACCATTGGCACTGCTGTATTAAACTACACATCCTGTAACCATTGGCACTGCTGTATTAAACTACACATCCTGTAACCATTGGCACTGCTGTATTAAACTACACATCCAGAAACCACTGGCACTGCTGTATTAAACTACACATCCTGTAACCATTGGCACTGCTGTATTAAACTACACATCCTGTAACCATTGGCACTGCTGTATTAAACTACACATCCTGTAACCATTGGCACTGCTGTATTAAACTACACATCCTGTAACCACTGGCACTGCTGTATTAAACTACACATCCTGTAACCATTGGCATTGCTGTATTAAACTACACATCCTGTAACCATTGGCACTGCTGTATTAAACTACACATCCTGTAACCACTGGCACTGCTGTATTAAACTACACATCCTGTAACCATTGGCACTGCTGTATTAAACTACACACCCTGTAACCATTGGCACTGCTGTATTAAACTACACATCCTGTAACCATTGGCACTGCTGTATTAAACTACACACCCTGTAACCATTGGCACTGCTGTATTAAACTACACATCCTGTAACCATTGGCACTGCTGTATTAAACTACACATCCTGTAACCATTGGCACTGCTGTATTAAACTACACATCCTGTAACCATTGGCACTGCTGTATTAAACTACACATCCTGTAACCATTGGCACTGCTGTATTAAACTACACATCCTGTAACCACTGGCACTGCTGTATTAAACTACACATCCTGTAACCATTGGCACTGCTGTATTAAACTACACATCCTGTAACCATGGGCACTGCTGTATTAAACTACACATCCTGTAACCATTGGCACTGCTGTATTAAACTACACATCCTGTAACCACTGGCACTGCTGTATTAAACTACACATCCTGTAACCACTGGCACTGCTGTATTAAACTACACATCCTGTAACCATTGGCACTGCTGTATTAAACTACACATCCTGTAACCATTGGCACTGCTGTATTAAACTACACATCCTGTAACCACTGGCACTGCTGTATTAAACTCCACATCCTGTAACCATGGGCACTGCTGTATTAAACTACACAGCCTGTAACCATTGGCACTGCTGTATTAAACTACACATCCTGTAACCACTGGCACTGCTGTATTAAACTACACATCCTATAACCATTGGCACTGCTGTATTAAACTACACATCCTGTAACCACTGGCACTGCTGTATTAAACTACACATCCTGTAACCATGGGCACTGCTGTATTAAACTGCACATCCTGTAACCATTGGCACTGCTGTATTAAACTACACATCCTGTAACCATTGGCACTGCCGTATTAAACTACACATCCTGTAACCATGGGCACTGCTGTATTAAACTACACATCCTGTAACCATTGGCACTGCTGTATTAAACTACACATCCTGTAACCACTGGCACTGCTGTATTAAACTACACATCCTGTAACCATTGGCACTGCTGTATTAAACTACACATCCTGTAACCATTGGCACTGCTGTATTAAACTACACATCCTGTAACCATGGGCACTGCTGTATTAAACTACACATCCTGTAACCACTGGCACTGCTGTATTAAACTACACATCCTGTAACCATTGGCACTGCTGTATTAAACTACACATCCTGTAACCATTGGCACTGCTGTATTAAACTACACATCCTGTAACCATGGGCACTGCTGTATTAAACTACACATCCTGTAACCATTGGCACTGCTGTATTAAACCACACATCCTGTAACCATGGGCACTGCTGCATTAAACTACACATCCTGTAACCATTGGCACTGCTGTATTAAACTACAAATCCTGTAACCATTGGCACTGCTGTATTAAACTGCACATCCTGTAACCACTGGCACTGCTGTATTAAACTACACATCCTGTAACCACTGGCACTGCTGTATTAAACTACACATCCTGTAACCACTGGCACTGCTGTATTAAACTACACATCCTGTAACCACTGGCACTGCTGTATTAAACTACACATCCTGTAACCATTGGCACTGCTGTATTAAACTACACATCCTGTAACCATTGGCACTGCTGTATTAAACTACACATCCTGTAACCACTGGCACTGCTGTATTAAACCACACATCCTGTAACCACTGGCACTGCTGTATTAAACTACGCATCCTGTAACCATTGGCACTGCTGTATTAAACTACACATCCTGTAACCACTGGCACTGCTGTATTAAACTACACATCCTGTAACCATTGGCACTGCTGTATTAAACTACACATCCTGTAACCACTGGCACTGCTGTATTAAACTACACATCCTGTAACCACTGGCACTGCTGTATTAAACTACACATCCTGTAACCATTGGCACTGCTGTATTAAACTACACATCCTGTAACCATTGGCACTGCTGTATTAAACTACACATCCTGTAACCATTGGCACTGCTGTATTAAACTACACATCCTGTAACCACTGGCACTGCTGTATTAAACTACACATCCTGTAACCACTGGCAGTGCTGTATTAAACTACACATCCTGTAACCATTGGCACTGCTGTATTAAACTACACATCCTGTAACCACTGGCACTGCTGTATTAAACTACACATCCTGTAACCATTGGCACTGCTGTATTAAACTACACATCCTGTACCCACTGGCACTGCTGTATTAAACTAAACATCCTGTAACCATTGGCACTGCTGTATTAAACTACACATCCTGTAACCATTGGCACTGCTGTATTAAACTAAACATCCTGCAACCACTGGCACTGCTGTATTAAACTACACATCCTGTAACCATGGGCACTGCTGTATTAAACTACACATCCTGTAACCATTGGCACTGCTGTATTAAACTAAACATCCTGTAACCATTGGCACTGCTGTATTAAACTAAACATCCTGTAACCACTGGCACTGCTGTATTAAACTACACATCCTGTACCAACTGGCACTGCTGTATTAAACTAAACATCCTGTAACCATTGGCACTGCTGTATTAAACTACACATCCTGTAACCATTGGCACTGCTGTATTAAACTAAACATCCTGTAACCACTGGCACTGCTGTATTAAACTACACATCCTGTAACCATTGGCACTGCTGTATTAAACTACACATCCTGTAACCATTGGCACTGCTGTATTAAATTACAAATCCTGTAACCATGGGCACTGCTGTATTAAACTACACATCCTGTAACCATTGGCACTGCTGTATTAAACTACACATCCTGTAACCATTGGCACTGCTGTATTAAACCACACATCCTGTAACCACTGGCACTGCTGTATTAAACTACACATCCTGTAACCATTGGCACTGCTGTATTAAACTACACATCCTGTAACCACTGGAACTGCTGTATTAAACTACAAATCCTGTAACCATTGGCACTGCTGTATTAAACTACACATCCTGTAACCACTGGAACTGCTGTATTAAACTACACATCCTGTAACCATTGGCACTGCTGTATTAAACTACACATCCTGTAACCACTGGAACTGCTGTATTAAACTACAAATCCTGTAACCATTGGCACTGCTGTATTAAACTACACATCCTGTAACCACTGGCACTGCTGTATTAAACTACAAATCCTGTAACCATTGGCACTGCTGTATTAAACTACACATCCTGTAACCACTGGAACTGCTGTATTAAACTACACATCCTGTAACCATTGGCACTGCTGTATTAAACTACACATCCTGTAACCATTGGCACTGCTGTATTAAACTACACATCCTGTAACCACTGGCACTGCTGTATTAAACTACACATCCTGTAACCATTGGCACTGCTGTATTAAACTACACATCCTGTAACCACTGGCACTGCTGTATTAAACTACACATCCTGTAACCACTGGCACTGCTGTATTAAACTACACATCCTGTAACCACTGGCACTGCTGTATTAAACTACACATCCTGTAACCATTGGCACTGCTGTATTAAACTACACATCCTGTAACCATTGGCACTGCTGTATTAAACTACACATCCTGTAACCACTGGCACTGCTGTATTAAACTACACATCCTGTAACCACTGGCACTGCTGTATTAAACTACACATCCTGTAACCATTGGCACTGCTGTATTAAACTACACATCCTGTAACCACTGGAACTGCTGTATTAAACTACACATCCTGTAACCATTGGCACTGCTGTATTAAACTACACATCCTGTAACCATTGGCACTGCTGTATTAAACTACACATCCTGTAACCATTGGCACTGCTGTATTAAACTACACATCCTGTAACCACTGGCACTGCTGTATTAAACTACACATCCTGTAACCATTGGCACTGCTGTATTAAACTACACATCCTGTAACCACTGGCACTGCTGTATTAAACTACACATCCTGTAACCATGGGCACTGCTGTATTAAACTACACATCCTGTAACCACTGGCACTGCTGTATTAAACTACACATCCTGTAACCACTGGCACTGCTGTATTAAACTACACATCCTGTAACCACTGGCACTGCTGTATTAAACTACACATCCTGTAACCATTGGCACTGCTGTATTAAACTACACATCCTGTAACCACTGGCACTGCTGTATTAAACTACACATCCTGTAACCACTGGCACTGCTGTATTAAACTACACATCCTGTAACCATTGGCACTGCTGTATTAAACTACACATCCTGCAACCATTGGCACTGCTGTATTAAACTACAAATCCTGTAACCATTGGCACTGCTGTATTAAACTACACATCCTGTAACCACTGGCACTGCTGTATTAAACTACACATCCTGTAACCACTGGCACTGCTGTATTAAACTACACATCCTGTAACCATTGGCACTGCTGTATTAAACTACACATCCTGTAACCACTGGCACTGCTGTATTAAACTACACATCCTGTAACCATTGGCATTGCTGTATTAAACTACACATCCTGTAACCATTGGCACTGCTGTATTAAACTACACATCCTGTAACCACTGGCACTGCTGTATTAAACTACACATCCTGTAACCATTGGCACTGCTGTATTAAAATACACACCCTGTAACCATTGGCACTGCTGTATTAAACTACACATCCTGTAACCATTGGCACTGCTGTATTAAACTACACACCCTGTAACCATTGGCACTGCTGTATTAAACTACACATCCTGTAACCATTGGCACTGCTGTATTAAACTACACATCCTGTAACCATTGGCACTGCTGTATTAAACTACACATCCTGTAACCATTGGCACTGCTGTATTAAACTACACATCCTGTAACCATTGGCACTGCTGTATTAAACTACACATCCTGTAACCACTGGCACTGCTGTATTAAACTACACATCCTGTAACCATTGGCACTGCTGTATTAAACTACACATCCTGTAACCATGGGCACTGCTGTATTAAACTACACATCCTGTAACCACTGGCACTGCTGTATTAAACTACACATCCTGTAACCACTGGCACTGCTGTATTAAACTACACATCCTGTAACCACTGGCACTGCTGTATTAAACTACACATCCTGTAACCATTGGCACTGCTGTATTAAACTACACATCCTGTAACCATTGGCACTGCTGTATTAAACTACACATCCTGTAACCACTGGCACTGCTGTATTAAACTCCACATCCTGTAACCATGGGCACTGCTGTATTAAACTACACAGCCTGTAACCATTGGCACTGCTGTATTAAACTACACATCCTGTAACCACTGGCACTGCTGTATTAAACTACACATCCTGTAACCATTGGCACTGCTGTATTAAACTACACATCCTGTAACCACTGGCATTGCTGTATTAAACTACACATCCTGTAACCATGGGCACTGCTGTATTAAACTGCACATCCTGTAACCATTGGCACTGCTGTATTAAACTACACATCCTGTAACCATTGGCACTGCTGTATTAAACTACACATCCTGTAACCATGGGCACTGCTGTATTAAACTACACATCCTGTAACCATTGGCACTGCTGTATTAAACTACACATCCTGTAACCACTGGCACTGCTGTATTAAACTACACATCCTGTAACCATTGGCACTGCTGTATTAAACTACACATCCTGTAACCATTGGCACTGCTGTATTAAACTACACATCCTGTAACCATGGGCACTGCTGTATTAAACTACACATCCTGTAACCACTGGCACTGCTGTATTAAACTACACATCCTGTAACCATTGGCACTGCTGTATTAAACTACACATCCTGTAACCATTGGCACTGCTGTATTAAACTACACATCCTGTAACCATGGGCACTGCTGTATTAAACTACACATCCTGTAACCATTGGCACTGCTGTATTAAACCACACATCCTGTAACCATGGGCACTGCTGCATTAAACTACACATCCTGTAACCATTGGCACTGCTGTATTAAACTACAAATCCTGTAACCATTGGCACTGCTGTATTAAACTGCACATCCTGTAACCACTGGCACTGCTGTATTAAACTACACATCCTGTAACCACTGGCACTGCTGTATTAAACTACACATCCTGTAACCACTGGCACTGCTGTATTAAACTACACATCCTGTAACCACTGGCACTGCTGTATTAAACTACACATCCTGTAACCATTGGCACTGCTGTATTAAACTACACATCCTGTAACCATTGGCACTGCTGTATTAAACTACACATCCTGTAACCACTGGCACTGCTGTATTAAACCACACATCCTGTAACCACTGGCACTGCTGTATTAAACTACACATCCTGTAACCATTGGCACTGCTGTATTAAACTACACATCCTGTAACCACTGGCACTGCTGTATTAAACTACACATCCTGTAACCATTGGCACTGCTGTATTAAACTACACATCCTGTAACCACTGGCACTGCTGTATTAAACTACACATCCTGTAACCACTGGCACTGCTGTATTAAACTACACATCCTGTAACCATTGGCACTGCTGTATTAAACTACACATCCTGTAACCATTGGCACTGCTGTATTAAACTACACATCCTGTAACCATTGGCACTGCTGTATTAAACTACACATCCTGTAACCACTGGCACTGCTGTATTAAACTACACATCCTGTAACCACTGGCAGTGCTGTATTAAACTACACATCCTGTAACCATTGGCACTGCTGTATTAAACTACACATCCTGTAACCACTGGCACTGCTGTATTAAACTACACATCCTGTAACCATTGGCACTGCTGTATTAAACTACACATCCTGTACCCACTGGCACTGCTGTATTAAACTAAACATCCTGTAACCATTGGCACTGCTGTATTAAACTACACATCCTGTAACCATTGGCACTGCTGTATTAAACTAAACATCCTGCAACCACTGGCACTGCTGTATTAAACTACACATCCTGTAACCATGGGCACTGCTGTATTAAACTACACATCCTGTAACCATTGGCACTGCTGTATTAAACTAAACATCCTGTAACCATTGGCACTGCTGTATTAAACTAAACATCCTGTAACCACTGGCACTGCTGTATTAAACTACACATCCTGTACCAACTGGCACTGCTGTATTAAACTAAACATCCTGTAACCATTGGCACTGCTGTATTAAACTACACATCCTGTAACCATTGGCACTGCTGTATTAAACTAAACATCCTGTAACCACTGGCACTGCTGTATTAAACTACACATCCTGTAACCATTGGCACTGCTGTATTAAACTACACATCCTGTAACCATTGGCACTGCTGTATTAAACTACAAATCCTGTAACCATGGGCACTGCTGTATTAAACTACACATGCTGTAACCATTGGCACTGCTGTATTAAAATACACATCCTGTAACCATTGGCACTGCTGTATTAAACCACACATCCTGTAACCACTGGCACTGCTGTATTAAACTACACATCCTGTAACCATTGGCACTGCTGTATTAAACTACACATCCTGTAACCACTGGAACTGCTGTATTAAACTACAAATCCTGTAACCATTGGCACTGCTGTATTAAACTACACATCCTGTAACCACTGGAACTGCTGTATTAAACTACACATCCTGTAACCATTGGCACTGCTGTATTAAACTACACATCCTGTAACCACTGGAACTGCTGTATTAAACTACAAATCCTGTAACCATTGGCACTGCTGTATTAAACTACACATCCTGTAACCACTGGCACTGCTGTATTAAACTACAAATCCTGTAACCATTGGCACTGCTGTATTAAACTACACATCCTGTAACCACTGGAACTGCTGTATTAAACTACACATCCTGTAACCATTGGCACTGCTGTATTAAACTACACATCCTGTAACCATTGGCACTGCTGTATTAAACTACACATCCTGTAACCATTGGCACTGCTGTATTAAACTACACATCCTGTAACCACTGGCACTGCTGTATTAAACTACACATCCTGTAACCATTGGCACTGCTGTATTAAACTACACATCCTGTAACCACTGGCACTGCTGTATTAAACTACACATCCTGTAACTACTGGCACTGCTGTATTAAACTACACATCCTGTAACCACTGGCACTGCTGTATTAAACTACACATCCTGTAACCATTGGCACTGCTGTATTAAACTACACATCCTGTAACCATTGGCACTGCTGTATTAAACTACACATCCTGTAACCACTGGCACTGCTGTATTAAACTACACATCCTGTAACCACTGGCACTGCTGTATTAAACTACACATCCTGTAACCATTGGCACTGCTGTATTAAACTACACATCCTGTAACCACTGGAACTGCTGTATTAAACTACACATCCTGTAACCATTGGCACTGCTGTATTAAACTACACATCCTGTAACCATTGGCACTGCTGTATTAAACTACACATCCTGTAACCATTGGCACTGCTGTATTAAACTACACATCCTGTAACCACTGGCACTGCTGTATTAAACTACACATCCTGTAACCATTGGCACTGCTGTATTAAACTACACATCCTGTAACCACTGGCACTGCTGTATTAAACTACACATCCTGTAACCATGGGCACTGCTGTATTAAACTACACATCCTGTAACCACTGGCACTGCTGTATTAAACTACACATCCTGTAACCACTGGCACTGCTGTATTAAACTACACATCCTGTAACCACTGGCACTGCTGTATTAAACTACACATCCTGTAACCATTGGCACTGCTGTATTAAACTACACATCCTGTAACCACTGGCACTGCTGTATTAAACTACACATCCTGTAACCACTGGCACTGCTGTATTAAACTACACATCCTGTAACCATTGGCACTGCTGTATTAAACTACACATCCTGCAACCATTGGCACTGCTGTATTAAACTACAAATCCTGTAACCATTGGCACTGCTGTATTAAACTACACATCCTGTAACCACTGGCACTGCTGTATTAAACTACACATCCTGTAACCACTGGCCCTGCTGTATTAAACTACACATCCTGTAACCACTGGCACTGCTGTATTAAACTACACATCCTGTAACCATTGGCACTGCTGTATTAAACTACACATCCTGTAACCATTGGCACTGCTGTATTAAACTACACATCCTGTAACCACTGGCACTGCTGTATTAAACCACACATCCTGTAACCACTGGCACTGCTGTATTAAACTACACATCCTGTAACCATTGGCACTGCTGTATTAAACAACACATCCTGTAACCACTGGCACTGCTGTATTAAACTACACATCCTGTAACCATTGGCACTGCTGTATTAAACTACACATCCTGTAACCACTGGCACTGCTGTATTAAACTACACATCCTGTAACCACTGGCACTGCTGTATTAAACTACACATCCTGTAACCATTGGCACTGCTGTATTAAACTACACATCCTGTAACCATTGGCACTGCTGTATTAAACTACACATCCTGTAACCATTGGCACTGCTGTATTAAACTACACATCCTGTAACCACTGGCACTGCTGTATTAAACTACACATCCTGTAACCATTGGCACTGCTGTATTAAGCTACACATCCTGTAACCACTGGCACTGCTGTATTAAACTACACATCCTGTAACCACTGGCACTGCTGTATTAAACTACACATCCTGTAACCATTGGCACTGCTGTATTAAACTACACATCCTGTAACCACTGGCACTGCTGTATTAAACTACGCATCCTGTAACCATTGGCACTGCTGTATTAAACTACACATCCTGTAACCAATGGCACTGCTGTATTAAACTACACATCCTGTAACCACTGGCACTGCTGTATTAAACTACACATCCTGTAACCATTGGCACTGCTGTATTAAACTACACATCCTGTAACCATGGGCACTGCTGTATTAAACTACACATCCTGTAACCATGGGCACTGCTGTATTAAACTACACATCCTGTAACCATTGGCACTGCTGTATTTAACTCCACATCCTGTAACCATGGGCACTGCTGTATTAAACTACACATCCTGTAACCACGGGCACTGCTGTATTAAACTACACATCCTGTAATCATGGGCACTGCTGTATTAAACTACACATCCTGTAACCACTGGCACTGCTGTATTAAACTACACATCCTGTAACCACTGGCACTGCTGTATTAAACTACACATCCTGTAACCATTGGCACTGCTGTATTAAACTACACATCCTGTAACCATTGGCACTGCTGTATTAAACTACACATCCTGTAACCACTGGAACTGCTGTATTAAACTACAAATTCTGTAACCATTGGCACTGCTGTATTAAACTACACATCCTGTAACCATTGGCACTGCTGTATTAAACTGCACATCCTGTAACCACTGGCACTGCTGTATTAAACTACACATCCTGTAACCATTGGCACAGCTGTATTAAACTACACATCCTGTAACCATTGGCACTGCTGTATTAAACTACACATCCTGTAACCATTGGCACTGCTGTATTAAACTACACATCCTGTAACCATTGGCACTGCTGTATTAAACTACACATCCTGTAACCACTGGAACTGCTGTATTAAACTACACATCCTGTAACCATTGGCACTGCTGTATTAAACTACACATCCTGTAACCACTGGAACTGCTGTATTAAACTACAAATCCTGTAACCATTGGCACTGCTGTATTAAACTACACATCCTGTAACCACTGGCACTGCTGTATTAAACTACAAATCCTGTAACCATTGGCACTGCTGTATTAAACTACACATCCTGTAACCACTGGAACTGCTGTATTAAACTACACATCCTGTAACCATTGGCACTGCTGTATTAAACTACACATCCTGTAACCATTGGCACTGCTGTATTAAACTACACATCCTGTAACCATTGGCACTGCTGTATTAAACTACACATCCTGTAACCACTGGCACTGCTGTATTAAACTACACATCCTGTAACCATTGGCACTGCTGTATTAAACTACACATCCTGTAACCACTGGCACTGCTGTATTAAACTACACATCCTGTAACCACTGGCACTGCTGTATTAAACTACACATCCTGTAACCACTGGCACTGCTGTATTAAACTACACATCCTGTAACCATTGGCACTGCTGTATTAAACTACACATCCTGTAACCATTGGCACTGCTGTATTAAACTACACATCCTGTAACCACTGGCACTGCTGTATTAAACTACACATCCTGTAACCATTGGCACTGCTGTATTAAACTACACATCCTGTAACCATTGGCACTGCTGTATTAAACTAAACATCCTGTAACCACTGGCACTGCTGTATTAAACTACGCATCCTGTAACCATTGGCACTGCTGTATTAAACTACACATCCTGTAACCATTGGCACTGCTGTATTAAACTAAACATCCTGTAACCACTGGCACTGCTGTATTAAACTACGCATCCTGTAACCATTGGCACTGCTGTATTAAACTACACATCCTGTAACCATTGGCAGTGCTGTATTAAACTACACATCCTGTAATCATTGGCACTGCTGTATTAAACTACACATCCTGTAACCATTGGCACTGCTGTATTAAACTACACATCCTGTAACCATTGGCACTGCTGTATTAAACTACACATCCTGTAACCATGGGCACTGCTGTATTAAACTACAAATCCTGTAACCATTGGCACTGCTGTATTAAACTACACATCCTGTAACCACTGGCACTGCTGTATTAAACTACACATCCTGTAACCATTGGCACTGCTGTATTAAACTACACATCCTGTAACCACTGGCACTGCTGTATTAAACTACACATCCTGTAACCACTGGCACTGCTGTATTAAACTACACATCCTGTAACCATTGGCACTGCTGTATTAAACTACACATCTTGTAACCACTGGCACTGCTGTATTAAACTACACATCCTGTAACCATTGGCACTGCTGTATTAAACTGCACATCCTGTAACCATTGGCACTGCTGTATTAAACTACACATCCTGTAACCATTGGCACTGCTGTATTAAACTACGCATCCTGTAACCATTGGCACTGCTGTATTAAACTACACATCCTGTAACCATTGGCAGTGCTGTATTAAACTACACATCCTGTAACCATTGGCACTGCTGTATTAAACTACACATCCTGTAACCATTGGCACTGCTGTATTAAACTACACATCCTGTAACCATTGGCACTGCTGTATTAAACTACACATCCTGTAACCATGGGCACTGCTGTATTAAACTACAAATCCTGTAACCATTGGCACTGCTGTATTAAACTACACATCCTGTAACCACTGGCACTGCTGTATTAAACTACACATCCTGTAACCATTGGCACTGCTGTATTAAACTACACATCCTGTAACCACTGGCACTGCTGTATTAAACTACACATCCTGTAACCACTGGCACTGCTGTATTAAACTACACATCCTGTAACCATTGGCACTGCTGTATTAAACTACACATCTTGTAACCACTGGCACTGCTGTATTAAACTACACATCCTGTAACCATTGGCACTGCTGTATTAAACTGCACATCCTGTAACCATTGGCACTGCTGTATTAAACTACACATCCTGTAACCATTGGCACTGCTGTATTAAACTACACATCCTGTAACCATTGGCACTGCTGTATTAAACTACACATCCTGTAACCATTGGCACTGCTGTATTAAACTACACATCCTGTAACCATTGGCACTGCTGTATTAAACTACACATCCTGTAACCACTGGCACTGCTGTATTAAACTACACATCCTGTAACCACTGGCACTGCTGTATTAAACTACAAATCCTGTAACCATGGGCACTGCTGTATTAAACGACAAATCCTGTAACCCTGGGCACTGCTGTATTAAACTACACATCCTGTAACCATTGGCACTGCTGTATTAAACTACACATCCTGTAACCACTGGCACTGCTGTATTAAACTACACATCCTGTAACCATTGGCACTGCTGTATTAAACCACACATCCTGTAACCACTGGCACTGCTCTATTAAACTACACATCCTGTAACCATTGGCACTGCTGTATTAAACTACACATCCTGTAACCATTGGCACTGCTGTATTAAACTACACATCCTGTAACCACTGGCACTGCTGTATTAAACTACACATCCTGTAACCACTGGCACTGCTGTATTAAACTACACATCCTGTAACCACTGGCACTGCTGTATTAAACTACACATCCTGTAACCACTGGCACTGCTGTATTAAACTACACATCCTGTAACCACTGGCACTGCTGTATTAAACTACACATCCTGTAACCACTGGCACTGCTGTATTAAACCACACATCCTGTAACCACTGGCACTGCTGTATTAAACTACACATCCTGTAACCACTGGCACTGCTGTATTAAACTACACATCCTGTAACCACTGGCACTGCTGTATTAAACTACACATCCTGTAACCACTGGCACTGCTGTATTAAACTACACATCCTGTAATCATGGGCACTGCTGTATTAAACTACACATCCTGTAACCACTGGCACTGCTGTATTAAACCACACATCCTGTAACCATTGGCACTGCTGTATTAAACTACACATCCTGTAACCATTGGCACTGCTGTATTAAACTACACATCCTGTAACCATTGGCACTGCTGTATTAAACTACACATCCTGTAACCACTGGCACTGCTGTATTAAACTACACATCCTGTAACCACTGGCACTGCTGTATTAAACTACACATCCTGTAACCACTGGCACTGCTGTATTAAACTACACATCCTGTAACCATTGGCACTGCTGTATTAAACTACAAATCCTGTAACCATTGGCACTGCTGTATTAAACTGCACATCCTGTAACCACTGGCACTGCTGTATTAAACTACACATCCTGTAACCACTGGCACTGCTGTATTAAACTACACATCCTGTAACCACTGGCACTGCTGTATTAAACTACACATCCTGTAACCATTGGCACTGCTGTATTAAACTACACATCCTGTAACCTTTGGCACTGCTGTATTAAACTACACATCCTGTAACCACTGGCACTGCTGTATTAAACCACACATCCTGTAACCACTGGCACTGCTGTATTAAACTACACATCCTGTAACCATTGGCACTGCTGTATTAAACTACACATCCTGTAACCACTGGCACTGCTGTATTAAACTACACATCCTGTAACCATTGGCACTGCTGTATTAAACTACACATCCTGTAACCACTGGCACTGCTGTATTAAACTACACATCCTGTAACCACTGGCACTGCTGTATTAAACTACACATCCTGTAACCATTGGCACTGCTGTATTAAACTACACATCCTGTAACCATTGGCACTGCTGTATTAAACTACACATCCTGTAACCATTGGCACTGCTGTATTAAACTACACATCCTGTAACCACTGGCACTGTTGTATTAAACTACACATCCTGTAACCATTGGCACTGCTGTATTAAACTACACATCCTGTAACCACTGGCACTGCTGTATTAAACTACACATCCTGTAACCACTGGCACTGCTGTATTAAACTACACATCCTGTAACCACTGGCAGTGCTGTATTAAACTACACATCCTGTAACCATTGGCACTGCTGTATTAAACTACACATCCTGTAACCACTGGCACTGCTGTATTAAACTACACATCCTGTAACCATTGGCACTGCTGTATTAAGCTACACATCCTGTAACCACTGGCACTGCTGTATTAAACTACACATCCTGTAACCACTGGCACTGCTGTATTAAACTACACATCCTGTAACCATTGGCACTGCTGTATTAAACTACACATCCTGTAACCACTGGCACTGCTGTATTAAACTACACATTCTGTAACCATGGGCACTGCTGTATTAAACTACACATCCTGTAACCATTGGCACTGCTGTATTAAACTACACATCCTGTAACCATGGGCACTGCTGTATTAAACTACACATCCTGTAACCATGGGCACTGCTGTATTAAACTACACATCCTGTAACCATTGGCACTGCTGTATTAAACTCCACATCCTGTAACCATGGGCACTGCTGTATTAAACTACACATCCTGTAACCACGGGCACTGCTGTATTAAACTACACATCCTGTAATCATGGGCACTGCTGTATTAAACTACACATCCTGTAACCACTGGCACTGCTGTATTAAACTACACATCCTGTAACCATTGGCACTGCTGTATTAAACTACACATCCTGTAACCATTGGCACTGCTGTATTAAACTACACATCCTGTAACCACTGGCACTGCTGTATTAAACTACACATCCTGTAACCATTGGCACTGCTGTATTAAACTACACATCCTGTAACCACTGGCACTGCTGTATTAAACTACACATCCTGTAACCACTGGCACTGCTGTATTAAAATACACATCCTGTAACCATTGGCACTGCTGTATTAAACTACACATCCTGTAACCATTGGCACTGCTGTATTAAACTACACATCCTGTAACCATTGGCACTGCTGTATTAAACTACACATCCTGTAACCATTGGCACTGCTGTATTAAACTACACATCCTGTAACCATTGGCACTGCTGTATTAAACTACACATCCTGTAACCATTGGCACTGCTGTATTAAACTACACATCCTGTAACCATGGGCACTGCTGTATTAAACTACACATCCTGTAACCATTGGCACTGCTGTATTAAACTACACATCCTGTAACCATTGGCACTGCTGTATTAAACTACACATCCTGTAACCACTGGCACTGCTGTATTAAACTACACATCCTGTAACCACTGGCACTGCTGTATTAAACCACACATCCTGTAACCATTGGCACTGCTGTATTAAACTACACATCCTGTAACCACTGGCACTGCTGTATTAAACTACACATCCTGTAACCATTGGCACTGCTGTATTAAACTACACATCCTGTAACCATTGGCACTGCTGTATTAAACTACACATCCTGTAACCATTGGCACTGCTGTATTAAACTACACATCCTGCAACCACGGGCACTGCTGTATTAAACTACACATCCTGTAACCATTGGCACTGCTGTATTAAACTACACATCCTGTAACCACTGGCACTGCTGTATTAAACTACACATCCTGTAACCACTGGCACTGCTGTATTAAACTACACATCCTGTAACCATTGGCACTGCTGTATTAAACTACACATCCTGTAACCATTGGCACTGCTGTATTAAACTACACATCCTGTAACCATTGGCACTGCTGTATTAAACTACACATCCTGTAACCATTGGCACTGCTGTATTAAACTACACATCATGTAACCATGGGCACTGCTGTATTAAACTACACATCCTGTAACCATTGGCACTGCTGTATTAAACTACACATCCTGTAACCATTGGCACTGCTGTATTAAACTACACATCCTGTAACCACTGGCACTGCTGTATTAAACTACACATCCTGTAACCATTGGCACTGCTGTATTAAACCACACATCCTGTAACCACTGGCACTGCTGTATTAAACTACACATCCTGTAACCATTGGCACTGCTGTATTAAACTACACATCCTGTAACCATTGGCACTGCTGTATTAAACTACACATCCTGTAACCACTGGCACTGCTGTATTAAACTACACATCCTGTAACCACTGGCACTGCTGTATTAAACTACACATCCTGTAACCACTGGCACTGCTGTATTAAACTACACATCCTGTAACCACTGGCACTGCTGTATTAAACTACACATCCTGTAACCATTGGCACTGCTGTATTAAACTACACATCCTGTAACCATTGGCACTGCTGTATTAAACCACACATCCTGTAACCACTGGCACTGCTGTATTAAACTACACATCCTGTAACCACTGGCACTGCTGTATTAAACTACACATCCTGTAACCACTGGCACTGCTGTATTAAACTACACATCCTGTAACCACTGGCACTGCTGTATTAAACTACACATCCTGTAACCATTGGCACTGCTGTATTAAACCACACATCCTGTAACCACTGGCACTGCTGTATTAAACTACACATCCTGTAACCACTGGCACTGCTGTATTAAACTACACATCCTGTAACCACTGGCACTGCTGTATTAAACTACACATCCTGTAACCACTGGCACTGCTGTATTAAACTACACATCCTGTAATCATGGGCACTGCTGTATTAAACTACACATCCTGTAACCACTGGCACTGCTGTATTAAACCACACATCCTGTAACCATTGGCACTGCTGTATTAAACTACACATCCTGTAACCATTGGCACTGCTGTATTAAACTACACATCCTGTAACCAATGGCACTGCTGTATTAAACTACACATCCTGTAACCACTGGCACTGCTGTATTAAACTACACATCCTGTAACCACTGGCACTGCTGTATTAAACTACACATCCTGTAACCACTGGCACTGCTGTATTAAACTACACATCCTGTAACCATTGGCACTGCTGTATTAAACTACAAATCCTGTAACCATTGGCACTGCTGTATTAAACTGCACATCCTGTAACCACTGGCACTGCTGTATTAAACTACACATCCTGTAACCACTGGCACTGCTGTATTAAACTACACATCCTGTAACCACTGGCACTGCTGTATTAAACTACACATCCTGTAACCATTGGCACTGCTGTATTAAACTACACATCCTGTAACCATTGGCACTGCTGTATTAAACTACACATCCTGTAACCACTGGCACTGCTGTATTAAACCACACATCCTGTAACCACTGGCACTGCTGTATTAAACTACACATCCTGTAACCATTGGCACTGCTGTATTAAACTACACATCCTGTAACCACTGGCACTGCTGTATTAAACTACACATCCTGTAACCATTGGCACTGCTGTATTAAACTACACATCCTGTAACCACTGGCACTGCTGTATTAAACTACACATCCTGTAACCACTGGCACTGCTGTATTAAACTACACATCCTGTAACCATTGGCACTGCTGTATTAAACTACACATCCTGTAACCATTGGCACTGCTGTATTAAACTACACATCCTGTAACCATTGGCACTGCTGTATTAAACTACACATCCTGTAACCACTGGCACTGCTGTATTAAACTACACATCCTGTAACCATTGGCACTGCTGTATTAAACTACACATCCTGTAACCACTGGCACTGCTGTATTAAACTACACATCCTGTAACCACTGGCACTGCTGTATTAAACTACACATCCTGTAACCACTGGCAGTGCTGTATTAAACTACACATCCTGTAACCATTGGCACTGCTGTATTAAACTACACATCCTGTAACCACTGGCACTGCTGTATTAAACTACACATCCTGTAACCATTGGCACTGCTGTATTAAGCTACACATCCTGTAACCACTGGCACTGCTGTATTAAACTACACATCCTGTAACCACTGGCACTGCTGTATTAAACTACACATCCTGTAACCATTGGCACTGCTGTATTAAACTACACATCCTGTAACCACTGGCACTGCTGTATTAAACTACACATTCTGTAACCATGGGCACTGCTGTATTAAACTACACATCCTGTAACCATTGGCACTGCTGTATTAAACTACACATCCTGTAACCATGGGCACTGCTGTATTAAACTACACATCCTGTAACCATGGGCACTGCTGTATTAAACTACACATCCTGTAACCATTGGCACTGCTGTATTAAACTCCACATCCTGTAACCATGGGCACTGCTGTATTAAACTACACATCCTGTAACCACGGGCACTGCTGTATTAAATTACACATCCTGTAATCATGGGCACTGCTGTATTAAACTACACATCCTGTAACCACTGGCACTGCTGTATTAAACTACACATCCTGTAACCATTGGCACTGCTGTATTAAACTACACATCCTGTAACCATTGGCACTGCTGTATTAAACTACACATCCTGTAACCACTGGCACTGCTGTATTAAACTACACATCCTGTAACCATTGGCACTGCTGTATTAAACTACACATCCTGTAACCACTGGCACTGCTGTATTAAACTACACATCCTGTAACCACTGGCACTGCTGTATTAAAATACACATCCTGTAACCATTGGCACTGCTGTATTAAACTACACATCCTGTAACCATTGGCACTGCTGTATTAAACTACACATCCTGTAACCATTGGCACTGCTGTATTAAACTACACATCCTGTAACCATTGGCACTGCTGTATTAAACTACACATCCTGTAACCATTGGCACTGCTGTATTAAACTACACATCCTGTAACCATTGGCACTGCTGTATTAAACTACACATCCTGTAACCATGGGCACTGCTGTATTAAACTACACATCCTGTAACCATTGGCACTGCTGTATTAAACTACACATCCTGTAACCATTGGCACTGCTGTATTAAACTACACATCCTGTAACCACTGGCACTGCTGTATTAAACTACACATCCTGTAACCACTGGCACTGCTGTATTAAACCACACATCCTGTAACCATTGGCACTGCTGTATTAAACTACACATCCTGTAACCACGGGCACTGCTGTATTAAACTACACATCCTGTAACCATTGGCACTGCTGTATTAAACTACACATCCTGTAACCATTGGCACTGCTGTATTAAACTACACATCCTGTAACCATTGGCACTGCTGTATTAAACTACACATCCTGTAACCACGGGCACTGCTGTATTAAACTACACATCCTGTAACCATTGGCACTGCTGTATTAAACTACACATCCTGTAACCACTGGCACTGCTGTATTAAACTACACATCCTGTAACCACTGGCACTGCTGTATTAAACTACACATCCTGTAACCATTGGCACTGCTGTATTAAACTACACATCCTGTAACCATTGGCACTGCTGTATTAAACTACACATCCTGTAACCATTGGCACTGCTGTATTAAACTACACATCCTGTAACCATTGGCACTGCTGTATTAAACTACACATCATGTAACCATGGGCACTGCTGTATTAAACTACACATCCTGTAACCATTGGCACTGCTGTATTAAACTACACATCCTGTAACCATTGGCACTGCTGTATTAAACTACACATCCTGTAACCACTGGCACTGCTGTATTAAACTACACATCCTGTAACCACTGGCACTGCTGTATTAAACCACACATCCTGTAACCATTGGCACTGCTGTATTAAACTACACATCCTGTAACCACGGGCACTGCTGTATTAAACTACACATCCTGTAACCATTGGCTCTGCTGTATTAAACTACACATCCTGTAACCATTGGCACTGCTGTATTAAACTACACATCCTGTAACCACTGGCACTGCTGTATTAAACTACACATCCTGTAACCATTGGCACTGCTGTATTAAACTACACATCCTGTAACCACTGGCACTGCTGTATTAAACTACACATCCTGTAACCATTGGCACTGCTGTATTAAACTACACATCTTGTAACCATTGGCACTGCTGTATTAAACTACACATCCTGTAACCACTGGCACTGCTGTAGTAAACTACACATCCTGTAACCACTGGCACTGCTGTATTAAACTACACATCCTGTAACCACTGGCACTGCTGTATTAAACTGCACATCCTGTAACCACTGGCACTGTTGTATTAAACTACACATCCTGTAACCATTGGCACTGCTGTATTAAACTACACATCCTGTAACCACTGGCACTGCTGTATTAAACTATACATCCTGTAACCACTGGCACTGCTGTATTAAACTACACATCCTGTAACCATTGGCACTGCTGTATTAAACTACACATCCTGTAACCACTGGCACTGCTGTATTAAACCACACATCCTGTAACCATTGGCACTGCTGTATTAAACCACACATCCTGTAACCACTGGCACTGTTGTATTAAACTACACATCCTGTAATCATGGGCACTGCTGTATTAAACTACACATCCTGTAACCACTGGCACTGCTGTATTAAACCACACATCCTGTAACCATTGGCACTGCTGTATTAAACCACACATCCTGTAACCACTGGCACTGTTGTATTAAACTACACATCCTGTAATCATGGGCACTGCTGTATTAAACTACACATCCTGTAACCACTGGCACTGCTGTATTAAACTACACATCCTGTAACCATTGGCACTGCTGTATTAAACTACACATCCTGTAACCATTGGCACTGCTGTATTAAACTACACATCCTGTAACCATGGGCACTGCTGTATTAAACTACACACCTGTAACCATTGGCACTGCTGTATTAAACCACACATCCTGTAACCATTGGCACTGCTGTATTAAACTACACATCCTGTAACCACTGGCACTGCTGTATTAAACCACACATCCTGTAACCATTGGCTCTGCTGTATTAAACTACACATCCTGTAACCACTGGCACTGCTGTATTAAACTACACATCCTGTAACCATTGGCACTGCTGTATTAAACTACACATCCTGTAACCATTGGCACTGCTGTATTAAACCACACATCCTGTAACCATGTCAGCCATGGCTCAGTCGATCGCACTGTAATCCACCACCTTCCAGCTCTGAGATGAAAGTCCCACTCCAGAGATTTGAGCACAAATTCTAAGCTGACACTTCAGTGCAGAGCTGGGGGAGTGCTGCACTGTCGGGGGTCTTTCAGATGAAAGGATAAATCAAGGCCCTGTCTGCCCTCTCAGGTGCACATAAACAATCTTATGCTGTGATTTCAAAGAAGAGCAGGTGCGTTCTCCCCAGTGTTCTGGCCAATATTTATCCCTCAACCAACATCACTGAAACAGATTATCTGGTCATTCTCACATTTCTTGCTGTGCGCAGATTAGCTGCTGTGCTTCCTACATTACAAGTGACTACACTTCAAAATTATTTCATTGGCTGTAAAATGCTTTGGGACGATCTGAAGTTGTGAAAGGTGCTATAGAAATGCAAGTCTGTCTTTCTTTCTTTAACCCTGCACTAGTGGTGTCAGCTTCAGTCAGTTCCACACTGCACCTCAAAACAGGTGATAAATAGAATTAATTGTGGATTATTGAGATAAACTTAACTCTGCTTAAATGGTGTGAGTAATAGACTTAATTGCATTAAAAACAATACTTTTTAAGGTAATTTGATCATGCTTTTACACCCCCTAGGTAAATGTAAGAAGTCACACGACACCAGGTTATAGTCCAACAGCTTTATTTGAAATCACAAGCTTTCGGAGCGCTGCTCCTTCTTCAGGTGAAGTGGAGAAATGCATAAAGACACAGCTTATATAGTCAGAGAATCATGTCAGATGTTTACAGGTAACCTTTCCAACTGCCATTTATCACACCTCGGCAGAGAGATAATCACAGCAGTCACAAGGGGTGACCCCACCTCATTGTTCTTTGATGTAATGTTTCCCTGACTGACCTGTTTGGACACCATTCACTCCTTTGACTGCTGTGATTATCTCTCTGCCGAGGTGTGATAAATGGCAGTTGGAAAGGTTACCTGTAAACATCTGACATGATTCTCTGACTATATAAGCTGTGTCTTTATGCATTTCTCCACTTCACCTGAAGAAGGAGCAGCGCTCCGAAAGCTTGTGATTTCAAATAAAGCTGTTGGACTATAACCTGGTGTCGTGTGACTTCTTACATTTGTCCACCCCAGTCCAACTCCGGCATCTCCACACCATGGCCCCTAGGTAAGTAAGAAGATGGGCAGGTGACCATCCCAATACAGTTCTTGAGTCAGATGTTAGGATATACACAGAAACCTTCTGTGTTGGACGCTCTCTCTGAAGCTCCTTTTAGAACATCTTCATCCTCCTCTTGGCATTTCCACTGTTTCAACGTGGCTGAAATTGACACTGAGTCATGTGGGAGATTCTGAAGCATGAACACCTCTCCTTGCTCTGTGGCACCATGCTATGGCTGATACAGTACACCATGCCAGTTCCAATAGAAAGTTGGTTCATAGATAGAAAACCAAGCAATAGGATAAATGGGTGCTGGTCGAGTTGCAGGAGGGTTGGATGTTGTGTATCCCAGGGGTCAGTACGGGGTCCATGTTCTTTCTCAGGCAGTCCCTCAGAACCGAGGATGACTTGCTTCCACACTAGCAATGAGTTCTCAGGTGACTGATGAGTCCAATGCGGGACCGACAGTCTCTGTCACAGGTGGGGCAGACGGTGGTTGAAGGGGCGGGTGGGCGGGGTGCTTGGGCTGACGTGCGTGCCTTCCGCTGTTTGCGCTTGGCTTCCGCTTGCTCCCGGCGAAGAGACTCGAGGTGTTTGGCACCATATAAATGATTTACTGATGATTCACAAGAAGGGTGTTTGGCAATCAGTGACTGTAAAAGACTTCAGGAAAACATAGCCGAGTAGGCAAGCAAATGAAATTTAATGTGGATACGTGTGAGGTAATATATATTGGGATGAAAAACACGGAATTGGAGTATACGCTCAATGGAAAGACACTGAAGGGTATGGATGAACAGAGAGACCAAGGGATTCAAATACAGAATTCTCTGAAAGTGCGAGTGCAGGGAGACAAAGATGCAAAAAAGGCTAAGAGCATTATGGATTTTATAAATAAGGGTATACAGTACATTAGTAAAGAGGTAGGCTGCGATTTTTTTCAATGGAGTTGAGTTGGGTGCGGGTCAGGTGGTTTCCGGCTTCCAGTCCCGCCCCCAACTGCATCAGGTCCATAGACGTGATTTAACGTTGATTGACCTTGTTAAGCCCACCCTATGGGCTTGCCGGCCAATTAAGAAGCCGGTCAGATGATGTCATTTGATGGGTCTTAAAGGGACCACACACAATTTTGTTTTGACAGCTGCAAACACTGACCATCACTGTACAAAGGTCAGCTCTTGCACCCAAGCTCTCCAATGACTCCCTCCATAGGTTCGAATAGATGGCAGCTGCAGGTGAGTTGACAGAAGCAATCTGTCACTGGTGAGAAAGGTTCTCCCAATGAGGTGGCACTGGACATGGATTTCAAAACTTGTAACCTAAAGAAATGTGTAAATGCATTAAAAATGAGACTCACCAGTGCACCATTGGATCCTTTACACCACTTCTGCAGCTGCCATCAATCCAGAAACATTACATCAGACTCACAACACGCCACACTTACCTGGCGTGGTGTCCGGACATTGGGAAACCCGAAGCAGAAGCGGCAAAATTCACAAATTAGCCTGTCAACTACTAGCAACTACCTGTTAATAGGCAGGTAATTGGCTAAAATCCTCTTTTTTCAGGCGTCCTTGAGATACAGGACATTGGCCCCCGCAATTGGGACTCATTGCATGCCCTTTACCCTCCAATGTCCAGTTCTGATCATAAGGAGGTTATATTGTCAGACCCCTGGGTAATGCGGTTTTATAATTAGACACTGGGCACTTTCCTGAACGTAAGACAGTCAGACCGCTTACAGGAGTGACAACTACCATGGTACTCACAAAATATCGAAGGAAAAACCAAAGCTTGTAACAAGTATACAGTGTAGATTTGCCTGTAGGAAACCAGCACTGGGAAACTTACAAGGCGAGATTTGACAGAGTGGGACTATTTCCACTGACACAGAAAAGGGCAAAAGGAGACTTAATAGTATTTTTTGAAACTTATGAAATGTTTAGATGCAGTGAATAGGGAAAGATTGTTTCCTCTGTTTAAGCAGTCAATGAGAAGAGGTCATCAATTTGAGAGTAAGGAGAGAGATTAGGAGAAATTTCTTTATGCAAGAGCATGAAATTCTTTCCCAAAGTGAACGGTTGAGGCAGAGACCATTGCATCTAGCAAGGGAAAATTGGATAAATATTTGAAGCAGAGGAAGATATTGGGCTGTGGGGAGAGAATGGGAGAGTGTGATTAGCTTTGGATTGTTTCTTTTAAAGAGTTGGCACAGATATAATGGCCTCATTCTGTGCTGTAAACCTTTAGGGTTCTATTGTAGCCTATGCATATATTTTAAATCAGGTAGTAAGGCTTCAGAAGACATTAATAAACTTGTTATGCTTGTTAAACTTGTTAAAATATGATACAGCATTTTACTATTCATATCCTTGAAATCCCATTATACACACCATGGAGGAGAATAAGCTGCAAAATTAATTTATCTTATTGATCATTTGATCTGTGGCATGAATTTATGTCAACAAGGGACTGTGATATGTGTTACACAAATGAGCATAAATGTACAACATCCAAATAATGATACAAGTGGTATATACAATAGATGGTGTGAGATTGGCATTGATGCAATTTCAGGACTCATAGAATCTTACAGCACAGTAGGAGGCCATTTGGCCCATCATGCCTATGCGGCTCTTTGAACAAGCTATCCAATTTAGTCCCACACCCCAGTCCCATTGCCTTTTGAAAGTTCCTATGGAATCTGATTCCACCACCCTTTCAGATACTGCGTTTCAGGTCTTAACAACCCTCTGGGTGAAAAAAATTCTCCTCATTTCCCCTCTAATTCTTTTGCCAATTATTTTAAATCTATGATCTCTGGTTACCGACCCATTTGCCAGAGGAAACAGTTTCTCCTCATCTACTCCATCAAATCTCTTCATAATTTTGAACACCTCTATTAAATCTCCCTTTAACCTTCTCTGCTCTAAGGAGAACAATCCCAGCTTCCCCAATCCTCATCACTGGTATCATTGTGGTAAACCTCCTCTGTACCCTCTCCAAGATGTTGTAATTTTTCCTAAAGAATGGTGCCCAGAATAATCCAGCTGAGGCCTAACCAATGTTTTGTAAAGGTTTAGCATGACTTTCTTGTCTTTATATTCAATGCCTCTATCTACAAAGCCAATTATCCCATACACTTTCATAACCGCCTTATCAATCTGCCCTGCCACCTTCAAAGATTTGTGAATATCTACCCCCAGGTATCTCTGCTCTTGAACCCCCCTCAAAATAATACCATTTAGACTATACTGCCTCTCCATGTTGTTTCTCCTGAAGTGTATCACTTATTTGCATTGCATCTACCATCTGTCTGCCCATTTCACCAGCCTATCTAAGTATGCTTCTTTACTCCTCACTATTTACTATGTTGCTAAGTTTTGTATCACCTGCAAATCTCCAAAGTGTACTCCCTATACCCAAGTCTAGGTCATTCATATACAACAAGAAAAGCAATAGTCCTAATATCGGTCCCTGGGGGGCCCCACTGCATAGATCTCCCCAGTCAGAAAAACATTGCCCCATAATTTCCGATCCCTATGGGTGTGTACGAGGTGTCTACACACCCATAGGGACCTCGCAAGTGCCGGTTTCAGGCATGCGAAGCGCATGTGCTGAAAACCGGCACTTCCGATCCGTCAAGAATCCTCTTGACAGATCGCACGCCAGCCCTGGAGAAGGGCCTCTGTGGGTGGAGAGTTCCGCTTTCTGCAGAACCTCCGCCCGCTGAAATCACTTAAAAATCTTACACCTGGTAAAAGCAGGCATAAGAGTTTAAAAAAGTAAAAAAAAGTTTCACTCATTTATCATTTAAAAATACTTTTAAAAAAGGTAAGTTTATTTTTAGCCCCATAAAAACTTTAATTTCCTTTTCAAAAAATTAAATTTTTGATTAAAATATTTAATTTAATGTAATTTTAATTAATTTTAAAAACGTGATTAAAAAAAATTGAATGTTTTCATGTGTTTTTTGAGTGATCCCCATTCATACCTTTGACGGGTCTAAGCCGAGAGACCCGTCAAAAGTGTGAAAGGGGATTTCCTTCTTTCATTGGTTCCCCATGGCCCATGTGATCCCAGGGGCGCTTGCGAACTGCCTGCACCCCTGGGAGACCTGGGCCCTGCGCATTTCGTAGAGCAGAGGCCCAGGAGCGGAAATGTCCGGACCTCCGGAGCCCTCAGGTAAGGGCACAGATTTTTTCCAGATCGGAGGCATCTGCACGCAGGAAGCCTCCGATTGAAAATACGGGCCATTGATTCACCACTACTCACTGCATCCTATCCCTTAGCCAGTTACGTGCCCAAATTACCACCATCCCTTTAATCCCATGTGCTTCTATTTTCCGTATAAGTCTGTTATTCGGTACTTTATTAAATGTCTTTTGAAAATCCATATATCCAACATCTGCTGCACTACCTTCATCAACCCTCTCTGTTACTTCATCAAAGAACTCACACAAGTTAGTCAGACACAATTTGCCTTTAACAAATCCATGCTGGCTGTCCCTTATTAACCCACGCTTCTCCCAGTGAGAATTAATTTTGTCTTTGACAATGGTCTCTAGTAGTTTTCCCGCTGCTGATGTTAGACTGACTGGCCTGTAGTTACTGGGTTTAACCCTCATGCCAATTTTGACCAGTTTAGGTGGTACTTTTGAAAATTCTTTTGAAAGAATTTTGTAAGATGTGCACAGGAATTGCCAGACCGAAAAAGACCAAGGTTCATGCAGTCCACCTTCTAACATGTACCATGTTATCTATTCCTAAGCTGCTCAAGCTTTGGCAGACAATCATGCATTGTGGGAGGACATAAGCTTGGAAGTCGGTGTAATGACCAGCATATGTAATAATATCAGACCAGTGTAAGATTCTCAAAATTTCTACATTTCCCCAAAGGTTATTATTAATAAAAGGGACCCTGCGTGGACATTTTTTTAAAAAGGGTACCCAAGATGGCGTCCGCGCCTCGTGGCCGAAAGCCTGTAAGATTTTAAAAGCTTGGACTCTGCGGCACAAGCAGCTTGTGGAGAAATCAAAACCAAAGCAGCAGTTTCTGTGAAGAGAGACTTTTGTATTTTGAAAACCAGACAGGACTTTGAATATGTATTAGGCCAAATCGGAGACAGATCAAAACCAGTTAGGCCTATACTTAAGGCCATCAAGCAGTTTGCATAAATAATCGGAAACACTTTAAGGAAGCCATTGAGGCTGGTCAGGCCGATTAAGATGTATTAATAACAAAACAACTTGATAATCAGGCCGGTAGAAGCGATTACCGGTCATCTAAAAAGTTAGTTTAGATTGCTACCATTATTTTAAATTAGCCCGCCAAGATTGGGACAAAGAACTAACCTGATTTGGCAGGCAGATAAGGGCCATCCGAAGGGGTATAACTGAAGGCCCCGAGTAGCAATCTCTCTCTCTGGCTCTTGCTCTCTTCTTCTTCTTGCTCCCCGTCCTCATGGCTGCTGCTCTTCCCCCGTCCCGTGCTTACCCCCTGGCCACTGCCCGTGCCTTTCCCCATTCCATCAGGAACGCCCGGCATTGCACCAGGCGGACACGGACAAACCAGGCCAGGCGAGGCGGGACACAACGAGGCGAGGAGATGAGACGAATTGGGAAGACGAATGTGAAGACGAATGGGAAGACGATTGAAGAAAAGCTTTGAATAATCGGGCCTTCAATCCAGCTGACCTGTGACTATCTTCATGCAAACTCCAACTGCCGACCGAAGAAGAGGAACAATCATCCCTGCGAGGTAAAGTACCCAAGCAGAGACTTTAACTTTGGGGTACTCATACCTGGACAACGCCCTTCCAGCACCCCGAGACCACGTGATGATGGCAGGCTCCAGAGAGCACAAAGAGCGAACCCCAAACCCCACCGCTGTTTTGAATTCAGCAGATCTTTGATTGGTGAGCATGAATTCTGGCCCCTCATAGCTTAATCTAGTTAGGTATAAGGGGTGGGATAAGGATAAGGGGATTGTTAAGATAGCTTGCTTTCCCTCGATGTGCCGTGTGTTCCCCATTCCCTGTATAAGTATAGTTATTTTGTATTTGCCTGTAATTTTACACTAGTAACTTCTCATAAGATTGTGTTAATTTCTATTTCAATAAAATCTTGGTTTTGCTTACATCGAAACGGCCTGTCTACTCGCGTCTTTTCTGTATCACCGCCTGTACCTAAGTCCGGTGTCTAGAACCCAGGGGCGTGGGGGCGATTCGAACCGCTCACAGTCAGGGGCATAACTGACTGGGCGCACGCGCCAACCCCACCACTCCCTACAGAAATGGCGACCGCGGCAGGACACCTGCATCAGGGTTTCGATACGGTAGACAATGGTACAGATGAGCAAACTATGATGGAAGAAAGGATTTCTGATTATGTGTTTAGCAAGGTGAATATCACTAAGAAGTGGATCACCACTCTGTTAAAGGCTGGGCATCCGGTAGATGCAGCAGCTAAGTGGACAGAGGGAAAGGAGCACAAGAAGTCCTTCGAGAAGGCAGTTTGGGTGATGTGTTTTAAAAGGCAGGTCCAGCTGTTGGACAGGCTCGTTGCAGCACAGCAGCCGAGTTAAGGGAGTCGGCACTGGAGATCCGGGATAAGGCTCTCGCAGGGGAGAAGTTATTAGTAACTTTGCAGGCTTTGAATCAGGAGAGAGTGCATTAGTGGGAGAACACAAGGCCCAGTTGGAATACCTATGGTGCCAAGTCACCGAGGCCAAGAGAAATGAGTTAAGGTTGCGGGAGAAGAACGCCCGCTTGGCAAGGCAGATTAGGGAACAGGAAGAGAAAGTACAGGCGGTAAAGGCAGCATACAAGCTAGCGAGCGAACAGGGGTTTGAGGAGGGAGACCACGGCCCCTGTAAAGAGAGGATAGAAAATCTGAGCCGGGCCCTCCGGAAGGCAAAAGGCATGGAACCGGGAGTGGAGCCAGAGGTGGAGGTGGAGGTAGAGCCACCCCCGCCCGAGAGGTCGGAGCCGGGACCGATGTGCCCAGCACGGCATCGGAGGTTCGGCCCACCCGCCAATGGCGACAATGAGGGACCCCTCCAAAACCAGTTCGTATTACCCTTTAACACCAAACAGCTTAGGGCTATGGTCAACCATATCCCGAGGCTCTCCGAAAAGGGAGACCCCTCGATCCACTTCAGGGAAGTAGAGCAGGCAGCCAGCGTCAACGACTGCGATGACGCTGAGAAGGCCAAGATGCTGCTATTCTCCCTGGAGAGTAGTCTCCTCCAATCCTTCTCTGACGAGTATAAAAGGGGGCAGAGCGGGTACGAGGAGCTTAGAGATGCGGTTCTGGAGGCCATGGGGATGGATGAGGGAAGTCCTTTCTCCCATGTGGGGAAGACGATCCAGCTCCCAGGGGAAACCCCACAGGCTTTTGTGGACCGGCTGTGGCCAGTGTACCGGAGGGCCTGCCTGGGGACGCCAGACCAGGCGTTCCTGAACAGGGATTCCCTGGCCCATTGGCTCCGTTGCCTGGTGGCTAACAGCTTGCCACAAGTCCGGGCCAAGGCAGAAGCCTGGTTCGAACCCAAAAATCCCCAGATGACCAAACTCACGGTAATTAGGCAGCTCACACTGGCCTATAAAAACAGTAGGGGAGCCGATGCACACCCACCCAAGGAAAGGTGCATGAGGTAAAACCCGGACTGGGTAGGAAAGAGTGGCATCAGGAAGGGAGTTACCCCCCCCAACACAAAGACGAATTGTTATGGGTGCGGGAAGGATGGCCACAGGTGGAAGGAGAGCAAAAACCCTTGGAAAGATAACAAGGGAAAGAATTCCACAGTCCCAGCCCAAAGTGCGGGGACAGGAATCCCTCCCGCAGAGGTCGAGTCATTTTTGGACACCGTGAGTTCCTTATTGACTGACCAGGGGAGAGTAGCAGCCACTACCGGTGCTCTGACCCCGTCAGCCCCATCCAACCCACAGCTCTGACTAGAATCAGCGCAGCCTGTCGACCTGTGTCCCCTTGAAAACAATGAGGGGAGCAGGCCCTGTGTTAAGATGCGGGTGGAGACGGTGCCGGGGAGGTATTCGGTGGACACTGGAGCTTCCAGCACGGTGGTCCATTCGGAAGACCCGACCAATCCACCCGAGTCTAACAAGGTCCCATTTAGCTTAATGGGATCTACAGGGAACGAGCAGGCTGGGGAAACTGCCAAACCATTGGCCATAGATTTGGGATCCCTCCCTACCACGTGGGAGGGTAACCAAAGGACCAACGAGATGGCCAAGCAGAGAGCTAGAGAAGGAGGGTTATGGGATCTCTGTAGAGCAGGCCCGGTAGCCGCAGTCCGGGACAAGGGAGGCACACAGGGGGTAGCTTTGGCCCCGGACCTAAAGCAGGTCCAAGCCCAAGATCCCGTCTGTAAGGCCGTCCCGGTAAGGGAAGAGAACGGGGAGTCCCTAGAAGGCCCGTTCGGGGCAGCGGACGAGGTTTTAAAACAGGCTGCTGATTATATCAACCAGTGCAAACTGTTTAGACCTGAAAGGGGAAAACAGCCAGTTGGGGTAAGGTCTGAGGATAAAGATCCTCAGCCTGCAGCAGGAGCGAGTTCACAGACTGCACAGGTGGGCATTGTGGCTTGCTTGAAGGGCGGGGCCACCACGCCCATCGATTGGGACACTCCCCCACTCTTCTGGGATCCAGACGATGGGGAGGGACCTGAGGGCAAAAACCCCGCCCCTAACCCAGGTGTAGAGAGGGAGGAACCTGAGGTCGAAAACCCCGCCCCGGACCCAGCCATGGTACCTGGGGGCGGAGACTCTCAGCTCGCAGCAGCAGGCTGCGAAGAGTTACCTGCCCCTAGCCCAGGTTCGGGAGAGGTCAAGCCTGAGGGAGCAGCAGTTTGGGTTAAAGGCCCATCGGCCAAGAAAGCCCCACCCACCAAGGCCCCCAGAAGGTCCCCACGGATGCCCCAGCTGAGAAAGCCATGGTCACCAGCCTTCCAGTTACAAAGGGCCGCCCCTCAAGTCAGGGAGAGGTCCAAGGACCGAGGTCCTCAGCCAGCAGCCACGGGCTGCGAGGGACCAACAGTGAAGGACAGTGCGGTCACGCCGGGGGTAGTGGTGAGCCGCAGTCCAACCAGGGATTAGCCTGGCTGCCCGGAGACGGGCGGCGGATGTATAGTTTTAGTTTAAGTTTTGGTTATTGTTAAGTTTAATTATTTAGCTTAAGTTTGGGTGTTTTAGTTTAAGTTAAATAAGGTGATGGGTAGTTTTAAATAAGTAATCTGCTAAGAGTGTGTATATTTGGGTCGAGGTCACGGGACCCGACCATGCTTCACCAAGCCAGAGAATCTCTTGGGGACCTGGCTGCATGGTTTTACATCTTTTTGCAGGAAGACTTTCAGGATGGAGGGGATCGTGATCCTATTCGTTGGGATGAGCGTGGGAAGATGAGGCGACGTCCAGGACTCCCACATCTACGGGTGCTCGGGAGACAGGGCGCCCATAGCGATCGATGGAAGCGGTGAACGGGATGCAGAGGAAACCGCCATCTACATCCACGAGGGAAGGTGGCCAGGATGGCTGGGGTCCAATTCGTCTCAGTACTCCAGCCAAACCGGATTCATGTACGGAGAGACCTCCCTCCTGTGCCCCAGGGTACGAGTCGTTACCACGAGGGTCAGCGTCACCGTTGGAAAGCGAATATGTTTAACGTGTAAAGGACAAATTCCTCTGGATAGGTGGTGGTGGCTCAGAAAGCTGAGCAAAGACATGAGAAACCCCGAAGTCGAGTGGGAACGGTTGGGGAACAGCACCCACCGGATGATTACAGGGACTCATGGAGGATTAAGCGTGTGTTAGGACACGTGGTGGGAACCGGACCAAGGGATTTATATCTGTATGTGGGGGTCAGAGAAGGTCTGCCCCGCAAGCATATCCATTATTTTCCACCGGCATTGGCAAGACGCCAGGGAGGGGATGAGGTGGGATACCAGCCTGAAGCTGTGCGCAGTCCCATTCTCCCCGATCCCAGTCAATGCCACTGAGCTGGTAACCCGCCCCCGTAAGCCCCCGCCCACAGCGCAGGCGACGAGGTTACCCAGGGAATGTTGCCCTACCACCACCAAGGGACCAGGGAATGGGTTGGCACTAGTACCTACCAATCAGATGCTGTACCTGGTGGTAAACTACGTGGTAGCCTCCGTGATTTTAAATCTCACTGAGGTACATTTACCGGAGTGGTGCCCCAAAGAAACAGAGCAGCTATACCAGGCCCTGTTAAAGGACATGTTCAAGATGTTTTATGAGTTCAATTTCGCCCACGTGGACAAAACCGAACTGTACACCACACACCGCGAATTTTTGGGTAATGCAGGGAGACAAAGAAGGGGAGCATGGAATGATGTTTAACTGCGTTTAATACTGGGTCCTCTGTCATCAACAGTTTGGATGACATAGAGCTGCAGACCCAGATAAACAGCTTAAAAACACAGTTAAAGAAAATATTACTGGATGAGAACAAGGTAGTGGGCTCGGAGTTGCATGAGGACCAGGCCATGATGGTCCATTTAAAGGAGATCATAGCGGAGTTGGAAAAGCACGCAAAGATGGTAAATGCCCTCATAAGGGAGGACAGAAATGCTTCTGACCAGGCTGTGCAGAATGAGGTGTGCGTGCTATACGGGGCGTGGTTGCTGGGTGAGGGCCGCAGTAATCTGGAGGGTTTAAAACAGGGTTTAGTCCCCTCCTGGATTAGCAACAAGCACCTTGCAGCCCTCCACCCTTTTGAGAATGCGTTGAGCCCGTGCCAACTTCCAGAGGAGCTTAACAACTTCTATGCTCGCTTCGACAGGGATAACAAGGAGCCGGCTACCAAAGCCTTGCCACCCCCGGAAGACCAGGTGCTCACTCTGTCGACCTCCGACGTAAGGGGCGCTCTACACAGAGTGAACACACGAAAGGCTGCTGGACCGGATAGCATCCCTGGATGGGTACTCAAGGAATGTGCTGATCAGCTGGCTGATGTCTTCACCGCCATCTTCAATCTGTCATTGGCCCAGGCAGTAGTCCCTACATGCTTCAAGACCGCCACCATCATTCCTGTGCCTAAACAAGCGGCTGTGACGTGTCTGAACGACTATCGACCTGTTGCACTCACACCCATCATAATGAAGTGTTTCGAGAGACTGGTCTTAGCCCACATCAAAGCCAGTGTTCCTGCCTCCCTTGACCAACACCAGTTTGCCTATCGTGCAAACAGATCAACGGAGGATGCAATCACAACTGCTCTACACTCGGCAGTGAATCACCTAGATGGTAAGGAGACCTACATCAGAATGTTGTTTATAGACTACAGCTCAGCATTCAACACTATCGTCCCCAACAAGCTGGCCACCAAACTCCAAACTCTTGGCCTGAACACTTCCCTCTGCAACTGGACCCTGGACTTCCTAACAAACAGACCACAGTCTGTCAAATTAGGTAACCACACCTCCCCCCCACCTGACCCTGAACACGGGGGCCCCACAAGGATGTGTGCTGAGCCCCCTCCTCTACTCCCTCTTCACCCACGACTGTGTGGCTGTTAATGGTTCCAACACCATCATCAAGTTTGCAGATGACACCACGGTAGTAGGCCAGATCACCAACAACGATGAGTCAGCCTACAGGGAGGAGGTCCAGCATCTCGTGAAGTGGTGCACCGACAACAACCTGGCCCTTAACACCAAGAAAACAAAGGAAATAATCGTGGACTTCAGGAAGTCCAAAGGCGGAAGTCACACCCCCATCCACATCAATGGGGCGGAGGTGGAAAGGGTGGCCAGCTTTAAGTTCCTCGGAGTCCACATCACGGAAGACCTCTCCTGGTCCCTCAACACCTCCTCTCTGGTGAAGAAGGCCCAGCAGCGCCTATATTTCTTGAGGAGGCTGAAGGGATGTAATCTGTCACCCCTGATCCTCTCTAACTTCTACCGCTGCACTATAGAGAGCATCCTGACAAACTGTATCACGGTATGGTATGGCAGCTGTAGCTCCCATGACCAGAAAGCCCTGCAGCGAGTAGTCAAAACTGCCCAACGCATTACCGGCACCCGGCTACCGACCATAGAGCACATATACCAGAAACGCTGCCTACGGAGGGCACGGTCCATCATCAAAGACCCTACCCACCCCAGCCACAGTCTGTTCGCCCTCCTACCATCTGGAAGACGCTACAGATGCATTCGCACCCGTACGACCAGGTTTAGGAACAGCTTCTTTCCCAGGGCTGTCATCCTACTGAACTCCACAAATAAACACTAAAGCCTGCACATCTGCCAATGCACTTTATTATGATCATATTTATGCTAATATACTGCAAGCCAAATGTATAAATGTATGTTGAATGTTTAAGTGTCCTAATCCAAATTGTACACTCTCGGGAGCCGCAAGCCTACATTTCGTTGTACTGCACTTGTGCACTAACAATGACAATGAAAGTTGATTTGATTTGATTTGATTGAACTCCGATTAGCCTCCGAAGCCTATCCAGTCCCCGTGGATTGTGGGCGGTCCAACCACACAATCATGGGAGTAGTAGTTAGGATGCCGGTCATGGGTAGGACAGCCCGACCTGCACCACTATACAGAGTGAAGAACATTGGAGTCATTAAAGGAGTGTACACATTCATTTCACAGCGGTCCCGCCTTACGTCATAAAGTGGGAGCACGCTATGACAGGTACTGACCTCTCAGGGTGCCGGAGCCGGGGAGCACACATAATCCTGTGTCCCCAGCACTTGAATGCCTATTCAAAACCACATTGTGGGCTCAGAGCTGCTGGCGCGAAGCCTATAAATTGTACCATGGAGGCAATGGCACAAGGCCATGTTCCCCCACAGGTAGCATATATAGGAGGTGGGACATATTGTGTCACCACCGGTGCATCCCACTACCAGCATGGACAGCATAGCTGGTGCCCGGTTAGTGACAGCAGTTTCAGTTTTAAACCCGAGGCAAAAGTTCAAGTGGCCCAGGAGCGATTTTTCCCCATTCCTGAACCCTCCACTTTTCACCTCACTGTGAAGGAGAATTTTACAAATTTGCAGAAGTACGTAGCGCACTTTGGCTACGAAATTCCCCCTCTCCCTGAACACCTTACCAAAATACTCAAAGCCGTTATAGGTTCGCAGAAACATTTTTACACTCTAGAGCAGAAAACACTAGAGATAGGAACTAAGATATTGGATATTCTGATTCCACCCTGGTGGGACAATTTCAATAACATAGAAGTCCCTTCGTGGATCAGACTGGCTTTCCACATTCTCGTGGTTTGTCAGTTAGGGATAGTGTTGTATCTAGTTTGCATTCAATGTAAGGGAAAAGGTCAGTGGTCAGAATTCCGAAACCAGAGGATCTGGAAGGAACATTATGTAAAGGTGGAGGGAGATACGCCTGTTTAAGTCTTTTTCCTTGTATTTCTGATTAAAGATTGTTGTTTTTTTGTGTATGTTATTTTTTAATAAAGGTTTTTCTGTTGTTTTTTTGTGACGTGTTTAATAAAGATGTGTGTGTACCAAGTGGTGCAGGGGTGTTGGCCCCCTCCATGCTTGGATGTGTGTAAAGTCTGTAATTAATCGTAGGTATGCTTATGTAAACTACATTTTCGCAGAATGGGAAGTGCATGTATCGTGGGCATATTAGATAGGTAATTACAGGGGAAGGTTGACTATGGAGGGTCAGAAAAATTTTGCTCACCTTGTAAGAATGATACTTCAAGCAAGTTTTAGTATCAAAGGGCGGAGTGTAAGATTCGCAAAATTTCTACATTTCCCCAAAGGTTATTATTAATAAAAGGGACCCTGCGTGGACATTAAAGAAAAAGGGTACCCAAGATGGCGTCCGCGCCTCGTGGCCGAAAGCCTGTAAGATTTTAAAAGCTTGGACTCTGCGGCACAGGCAGCTTGTGGAGAAATCGAAACCAAAGTTGCAGTTTCTGTGAAGAGAGACTTTTGTATTTTGAAAACCAGACAGGACTTTGAATATGTATTAGGCCAAATCGGAGACAGATCAAAACCAGTTAGGCCTATACTTAAGGCCATCAAGCAGTTTGCATAAATAATCGGAAACAGATTAAGGAAGCCATCGAGGCCGGTCAGGCCGATTAAGATGTATTAATAACAAAACAACTCGATCATCAGGCCGGTAGAAACAATTACCGGTCATCTAAAACAGTTAGTTTAGATTGCTACCATTATTTTAAATTAGCCCACCAAGATTGGGACAAAGAACTAACCTGATTTGGCGCGCCATCCGAAGGAGCATAACTGAAGGCCCGAGTAGCATCTCTCTCTCTGGCTCTTGCTCTCTTCTTCTTCTTGCTCCTCGCCCTCATGGCTGCTGCTCTTCCCCTGTCCCGCGCTTACCCCCTGGCCTCTGCCCGTGCCTTTCCCCATTCCATCAGGAATGCCCGGCATTGTGCCAGGCGGACATGGACAATCCAGGCCAGGCGAGGCAGGACGTGACGAGGCGAGGAGGCGAGACGAATTGGGAAGGCGGATGGGAAGACGATTGAAGAAAAGCTTCGAATAATCGGGCCTTCAATCCAGCTGACCTGTGACTATCTTCATGCAAATTCCAACTGCCGACCGAGGAAGAGGAACCATCATCCCTGCGAGGTAAAGTACCCAAGCAGAGACTTTAACTTTGGGGTACTCGTACCTGGACAACGCCCTTACATCACACAGAGACCACGTGATGATGGCAGGCTCCAGAGAGCACAAAGAGCGAACCCCAAACCCCACCGCTGTTTTGAATGCAGCAGATCTTTGATTGGTGAGCATGAATTCTGGCCCCTCATAGCTTAATCTAGTTAGGTATAAGGGGTGGGATAAGGATAAGGGGATTGTTAAGATAGCTTGCTTTCCCTCGATGTGCCGTGTGTTTCCCATTCCCTGTATAAGTATAGTTATTTTGTATTTGCCTGTAATTTTACACTGGTAACTTATCATAAGATTGTGTTAATTTCTATTTCAATAAAATCTTGGTTTTGCTTACATCCAAACGGCCTGTCTACTCGAGTCTTTTCTGTATCACCGCCTGTACCTAAGTCCGGTGTCTAGAACCCAGGGGCGTGGGAGCGATTCGAAACGCTCACAAACAGCCAGGGGCATAACCAACTGGGCGCACGCGCCAACCCCACCACTCCCTACACCTGTTAAACGGGAGTTTGTTTTGCGTCCTTCATTTGCTTCTGTGGATGGCCAATCTCAACCATTCCATCAAATCTGACTATGTACGCGAAGGAAAAGCCAAAGAGAGGCAAAAGAGAGTCATCTAAGGCTGCTCCCACACAGCTCCCGCCAGTCACCTCAGAAACAGACAGGCACAAAGCAGAAAACTCATAGCTGGTTCCTCTTGACTGTACGAAAGGAGAAGTGAAAGAGGGAGAGTATTTTTTTTAAATTGTTGCCAATAAATCCCACTTGAGCTTCACTCCAGTGCGTTAAGGATTCACATGAGCTAATGAATTGAAGTGCTGCTTTACTTTTGCCTTTACTGATCTGTGAGTCCATATTTTAATTCCTATGTGATGGTGGTACTGATATTTTTAGTTTAGTATTAATTAGTGCAGCAGCATAAAACTAGCAAGATTCTCCTGGCATCACAATTCTCATTTGTTCAAAATCAAAGTTGTAAGTGAGCAGTTGAATTCTATACTGTTTTGAAGGGCAGGGCAGCCTGCATGGAAAATATTTATCAAATGTTTTATTCTTCTTACAACCATATAAATACGTTTTACACAACATCAAGGCACCTCATTTGTGAATATCATCATGGCGACCAAAATAAGACATAGCATTTCTGGCTTGTCTGGAAAATAAAGGTTTGCCCAGCGACTTTTCCTGAAGGCAGTGTTCCTTTAAATGGGACACATAAGAAATACACTCATACATGCTGGCAAATGCGATAGGGAGAGGATAATTGGTGGTTGGAGCTGAGCTACAAGCAGTAATTCAATAAAAGAATCCTGATAATGTCATAAATCACAACAGCGCTTCTGAATGTCAGCAGTGCAATGAGGTTGAATTACTGCTTAAGTTCACTGCCAGCAATTTGTTTTAACATAGGTACTAATGAAAAATTTTTTTTTTTTAACCATAATGCGCACTTTAAGCACAATGTAGGTGGCATCGTGTACATGAAATAGGAATGAACATAACAGTGATGAAGGCATTCAGGGGGGTAGAGTTTCCACTTTGGGTGCAATCAGGAAATTGCCTCGCACGGCCTATCTCTGTAACCTCCTCCGGCCTTACAACCCTCTGAGATAACTGTGTCCTCTAATTCTGGCCTCTTCAGCATCCCCGATTTTAATCTCTCCACCATTGGCAGCCGAGCCTTCAACCGCCAAGGCCCTTTGCTCTGGAATTTCCTCCATAAACCTCTCCACCTCTCTCTCCTTCTTTAAGATGCTCCTTGAAACCTACCTCTTTGGCCAAGCTTTTGGTCATCTGCCTTAATATCTCATGTGGCTCGGTGTCAAATTTTGTTTGGTAACGCTCCTGTGAAGCGCATTGGGACATTTTACTACATTAAAGGCGCTGTATAAATGCAAGTTGTTGTTGTTGTTGTGCGCCAACAAAATGCGTTTGGAATTGCGCTGATTAGGATTCCATTAAAATTAATTTGCATAATCACAGATGTAAAATAACCCATAAATCAGTGCTATCGGGCAGCGTAATAGAACGTAATTGTTTCTTTGTTATTTTCCATTAAAAAGTATTCCTTGATGTATTGAAGAGTGGTAACCTGGTGCAGTTTTATTAATACAGCTGAAAATGGGTTTATCACAAAAAATAAGCATGTTTAATAAGTGTGTTCAGTCCTCCACCTGTGAGTAATCTAGTTTAAAGTAATTGAAAATGACCTAAAAATACTATACTGAACCATTTACTAGTTTCATTGGTGCACACTAGTCAGTTGCTTTGTAAATGAAATATTTTTTGATGTGAATATTTTAAAATGTGCCGACTAGTGCCTGTGCAGCCATGAAAATGAGTGCAATTTGAAGAGCCTTCCCGAACCAGCGCAACCGGTGGAATCTCGCAATTTTAGCCTGGGGGGGTGGTGGTGGGGGCAGGGCCAGTTTTACGGGCAGGGCCTGATTCAGGCGAAATGAATCTTGAACCAATGGAAATGGTTGCGGAAAACACGAGTGTAAGTGGCTCTGGGCGTAACTCACTCACGTTTAAAACTCCCCCGATCTATTGTGCTGGTTCGGATGATTCTGCCCGGCTTGCACTGACATAACTAATGGCAACGAGCTGGAACTCGGCCCCTCAGTGTCTATCGCATCAACCACAGTGCACCTTTATCTCCCACACCACAACATAGGGGTTCAAGGTTTATAGGAGCAGCTGCGAAGAGCACCACCAATGCTGGAAATCAGAAATAAGAACTGAAATTGCTGGAAATGCACAATGGGTTAGTCAGAAGGTTCCAAATGACACATTGATTGATATTTGCCTTCCAGATGGTGATTGAGCGACTGTGCATTTCCAGCAGTTGCTGTTTTTTCTTTTAACATCACATCACTAAGAATATACTGTGGACTGTATAGTATATACTGTCTGGAATACTGCCCAGTAATCAGCTCTTACTTAGCATTGTGTGAAGTTGCAGTGATTATGTACAATCATGAGTCCTGAGGTGTGTAAACCATTGTACATCAGCAACAGACAGCAGAGATGCCATCTACTCAATTACCCCTCCTGAGCTTCACAATGTTATTTGAGCCCCTTAGGTTAATGCTGTTAGCCACTGTTGGGAGTATCCCTTGTTCTCGAGATGAGGTTCACTATGTTCTACGGGCCGTATTTTGTGACCCCTACGGGTGCGTACGAGGTGCGTTCATGTCCGTAGAGGCCGCGCAAGTTCCAGGTTTTGGCATGCGAAACCTGGCACTTACGATCTGTCAAGAATCTTCTTGACAGATCCTCCGCATCCCCGGGAAAAGGGCCTCCGCAGGCGGAGAGTTCCGCTTTCTGCTCAACTTCCGCCCGCTGAAAGGCCGTGGAATTCTTATGCCTGATAAAAGCAGCATAAGGCCCGCTTTTACCAGCATTAGAGCTTTAAAAAATAGAAAAATAAAATGTTATCACTCACTTATACATTTAAAACCCTGTCCAATAAGGTAAGTTTATTTTTAACCCTGTTGAGACATACAATTTTTTTTTTCAAAACATTACATTTTTGCTTAAAATATTTAATTAAATGCCATTTTAATTAATTTTATATATGTAAGGATTTTAAAAAATTTATTTCATGTGTTCGCGTATTTTTTAAGTCATCCCCATTCATACTTTTGACAGTTCTGTACGTACAGAACTGTCAAAAGTCTGAAGGTGGATTCCTTTATTTCATTGGTTGGGCCAGCCCACGTGATCCCGGGTGCGCTTCCGAACCGCATCTCCTGTGCTCGCAGATCGTAACGTCAGTCAAGCGTGCAACGCCCCGGTAGCGCCCCAGACCAGGTATTGAGTGGCGCCCCCTGCCTTACTGCCTGCTGCTAGCAACGACAGGTTGAGGGGAGCATTTTGCAGTTGGGAAGGGACTCGGGGAGCGCTATTTAAAGGCAACCACTTCCTGCCTTTTTATGTCGGCGACATTTTTGCACCACGCATTCTTGGGGAGAGAAAGAGAGACTTCTGGAGAGATTCAACGCTGTGTGAAGGAGTTTTGGGTACTGAGCAGCACTTTGCAGGTTCTTTTTGATTTGACCTTCCTTGCATTGATTTAGAAGAGACTATGGGGGCTGCACTCTGAGCTCTTTCCCTGGGCTCTCCATTGTTCTTTCCAGCAGATTTGATGTACAGGTCTCTCCAGACCGCGTTTCAAGGCTGCAATGAGCAGGGTGTGGATGGAGAGCAAAATTGACGCTCCCCTTTAAGAACTGGCCAGCGCCAGTGTGTCTGTGTTCCATTGCTGACTGACATCACATGAGCTTCGCCCGCGCTCTGAGTTAGCGCCTCGTTCCTTGCTCGTTAAGACAGGTGTGTAGTGCCTGATTTAGCACTCCAATCACCTCCAGGGGCGAAAAAAGCCAAGTATGCAGTCAGAGGTGATAATTAGCGCCAGGTGCTAAACTTTGCGCCCGACTGATAGTTGCGCCCCAAACAGGGCGATACAGAATTTCTCCCCTTTAGTGTTCTTTAGCGTAAGAGATTAAGGGGATAAATTTGGTTGCTTTGCGCCTCCCGTTAGCGCTCTCTTGCCAGTGAATTTCAGGCGTGGGATCACTAACTTGATCAGGGTGCTAAAAGTAGCATCCCAGCGAAGTTAGCGCTCCAAAGGGGGTGCAACCGAATTTTTGCCCCTAAGAGTTGGTGGTGGTCAAGAAAGATGATGTTCAAAAATGAGATGGACTGGATTGGCGGGTCTGTTGTGTTAAAGGCAAGCATTTCCATCATCAGTGATATCTGCCAATTCAGTACGAACAACTTACAATCATGATAGACAAACAATTCTTCCCTTTCAAATAACACCACAAAACTCAGGACTGACAACTGATGGCCTCTTTCAAAACAAGTTCTATGCAGTAGTTAGCTTAAAAGCTCATATAAGCGGGTAGATCATTGTTACAATACTGTTGTGTCTCCTTGTGTTCTTATATACTATACTAGCTGAAGTGCCCGGCGGTGCCGAGGCTTTTTCGAGGGCATGTTGTTGTTGGAAGAGAGAGAGAGCGACTGGGGGTGGGGGGAGAAGAGAGAGAGAGAACGCGACTGGGGGGGGGAAGAGAGAGAGCGACTGGGGGGTAGAGAGAGAGCGACTGGGGGGGAGAGAGCGACTGGGGGGAAGAGAGAAAGCGGGTGGGGGAAAGAGAGCGGGGGGAAGGGGAGGGGGGAAAGGGAGAGGCAGGAATGGGAAGGGCGGGCGGAAGGGGGGGGCGGGGGGGGAAGGGGCGGGGGGGAAGGGGGGGCGGAAGGGGGGGGGCGGGGGGGCCCAGGCCGAGAGCCCCGCTCTCCGAGCCCCACTCCCCCCCCGGCCAAGAGCCCCACTCTCCGAGCCCTGCCCCCCCCCCCGGCCGAGCCCGATTGCGGCTCTGAGAGACGGCAGGCGGCCGAGCCCCGCCCCCCCCAGCCGAGCCCGATTGTGGCTCTGAGAGACGGCCAGCGGCCGAGCCCCGCCCCCCCCGGCCGAGCCAGATTGCGGCTCTGAGAGACGGCCGACGGCCGAGCCCCGCCCCCCCCCCCCCCGCCGAGCCCGATTGCGGCTCTGAGAGACGGCCAGCAGCCGAGCCCCGCCCCCGCCGAGCGCGGAACAGAGTCTCACCTGCTCCTGCTGCGCGCGCACCCTGACCCTCGTGGCTGACGCCATTGCCCCGGGTAACGTGACGCGTGGGTGGGGGGTGAGGAGCTTAGCAGAAGCCCTAGCTCGGGCCTGGCTGGGCAAGAAAGGCCCAGGCTTTCAGGGCCTAACAAAAAAACGGGGAAAGGTAGCAAAAAGAATGTTGAGGTTAGAAAAAATATTTACAAATGAATGAAGTTTTTTTTAAAAACAATTTAATAAATTCAATTTTATTTTGGTGGAAGTGTATATTTGAAAAGAAAGACGCAGAAAGCAGGAAAAAGAATGGAAGCAAGATGGCGGCGACTCACCTCGGTTCAGAACGATAAAGGACCGCCCACACACGCACCGATTGGCCCGGCCACACGCAGCAGCAAGCCGCCGTACGATTGGTCGACCTCGAGGTCACTCTGTCGCTAATGAGCGGATAATGAGATGCTAATGAGCGGAATGTTGAAGGTTTTTGGGATACCGCGGGCGCGATTTTAGCCCGGCCGAAACGTAAATACGCTTAAAACCGTCTCGGAAGCGTAAGCTTTCTTTGGAGGTAACGTGCGCGTAGGTACGCCCTGTAACTTTCGAGCGCATAGCCCGACAGACGCACAGGCGATGACAGACAGAATGACAGACAGAAGTACCGATTTATATATATAGATAATATATTACAGACACTTTTAGTTCATTTTAGTTAGTGCTTTTACTAAGCTGTATTCTTGCTTTTGTTACAGTGCTGCCGCATGGTGCGGAGTGATACAAGATGTCCAACGCTGCACTGTGCACTGCCCGTGCACAGTGTGCCACATAGCAATATAACTACACCATACCAAAGTAGTTCCATACCAAAGTAGTTCCATTTAACGATGTGATACTATAACAATGTAACATCCCTCTTTCTCAAAAAAACGAAAACATGAAATTTATCAATTTAAATTAACAAATATTGGCCTAGAAATTCAGTCGCAATTGCGCCCACTTATTGGCTATAAAGTGGTTTGCACCGGAAGTTTTTTAGCGCCCGAAATTGAGTTGGTCCCTAACATCGGCGTTAGCCGGTAGCGCTGCGCCGGCACCGATGATGTCATCGGTGTGCGCAGCGCCCCGGTTCCAATGGTAATCCGTCCCGATGGCCAAATTCAGTTGCGGCCGCCTCGCCCGTCGCGGCCGCAAACAGCGTTTGCAAAACGGTGCCTTACAGCTCCGAGAGGCCGGCGCATAAAGGTGGAGGGGCGGCCGGCCGCTTTCCCGGCGGCCGCCTGGCCGCACCTCCCTCCCCGGACTCCTGCACCACCCCCCCGCGGCATTGGTGTGTGACTCCCGCGAGCCCGGCACTTCTCCGTGGTGCCGGGCTCATTTGACGGGGGAATCCAGCGGCGATCTCACGGCTGCAGGCAGCTCCTCCTTAAGAGAAGGAGGAGGCCTGCAGTACCCCAGCCTGCCGCACCGCATCGGTTGCCGCAGCGGCAGCTGGGCGCCGGAAACTGACATTCTTCGCCCCAAACGAGGCAGCCAAACCCTCCAATAGCGCCCGCCTCCGTCTTGGGGCGGCGCTACTGAATTTCAGGGGGGCGCTAGGGGAATCCGGCCCAGCGCTAAATTTCGGGCACTAAAGACCTGGCGCGGCGATACCGAATTTTTAGCCCATCATGTCTAAACTATTATTATCAACTACAAAGAATCGTGAGTTTTTTTTATTCGCGATATCGCTCAGGTGGTTGGATGTTGTCCCTCCATCTTGTGGATTTGGTGGTGACCATTCCTCTCTGCAGTGTTTTGGTGTGTTCCGCTCTCGTTGTTGTTGTTGCTGTCGCCTTTGGAGTTGGAGTGTGCATGCTCGTGGTTGTTTGATTTGTAGCGTTTGTTTCTGGTGTTGTACTGCTTGTGGTAGCTGGTGTTGTCAATGTTGCTGATGTTGTCTGCTGCCTATCCAGTTCAGGTGAAGGTCTGATGTGGAGTCTGTTCCATCTGTTTGGTTACCAGGTTCAGTCTCTACGAAGTAGGATCTTGGAGTATCAGCTTTTCCAATGACCTTGGCTGGATTCCAGGTTTTCAACACCGGGTCTTGCATATGGACTGATTGTCCATTCAGCAATTCTGGTAGCGTCTTTGCATGTTTATCTTAATGTTTGCTTTCTACGATTTGTGCTTCTGCTAGCTTTTGTCTGAAGTCTTCCTGGTCCTGGGGAGGATGTATTTTTGCTGGTAGTGTAGTCTTAAACTTCCTCCTATTCAGCAATTCCGCAGGTGATTTCATGTCTGCTTTCAGTGGTGTTGATCTGAGTGATAGGAGGGCAAGGTCTTGGTCTTCCCCCATCTCACTACTTTTGATGAGAGTTCTCTTGACAGTCTGGATCTGTCTTTCGATGAACCCGTGTCCCCTTGGGAAATGTGGGGATGAGGTTACTATTTTGAACCCATACTTTTCTGCCAGAGCTCTGAATTCACTCGATGTGAACTGGGTTCCATTGTCACAGATTACCTTTTCTGGGATTCCTTGTTCAGCAAACAAGCTCTTTGCAATCCTGGTGGTAGCTGTAGCTCTCAAGTCTTTCATCTGTCTCACAAAAGGAAACTTGGAATAGTAATCTGCCACTATGAGATACCATTCTTGATTGCACATGAAGAGATCTGCCCCAACAGTGTGCCATGGTCTTGACAGTATTTCACTAGGTATCATCTCCTCTTTCTGTTGTGCATTTCTGTATTTCTGGCATATACCACATGCAGAGACCATCTGTTCAATATTTTTGTACATGCCTATCCAGTATACAGCTGATCTGGCTCTCAGCTTGCATTTCTCCATTCCCATGTGGCCTTCATGTATGAGATGGAGAAGTTGTGTCTGCATCGTCTTTGGCACAATGATCCTCGATCCAGCAAGGAGAATACCATCTTCTACTGCAATATTGTCTTTAATCGTCCAGTATTGACAAATTGTTGCCTGTACCTGCTGGATTCTCTCCGGCCACCCCTGTATTACTTGTTGTGTGAGTAGTTGCAATTCCTTATCTTTGCTAGTCTCATCTCTGATTTGACTGAGCTTTGTAGGGGTAACACTCACTAGGTGGTGGATTTTTACTGTTAGGCCCTCCACCTCGTGTTTCTCATATGGTGACAATCGAGACAATGCATCTGCTAGCACCATTTCCTTTCCTGGCTTATATTTAAGTCATAGCTTTGGATCCTTAGAAGTAGTCTTTGCAGTCTTGCAGGCGCTTTGCACAGATTCTTCTTATAGATCTGTTCTAGTGGACGATGGTCACTCTCTATTGTAAATCGCCTGCCATATAGGTATGTATGGAATTTCTCGCATCCGTATACTACTGCTAATAGTTCTCTTTCTATGTTGGCGTATCTCGTCTCGGCTGACGTCAAGGCCTTTGATGCGAAAGCTATCGGCTTTCCTTCCTGCATCAGAGCTGCCCCTAGTCCTCTGGTAGAAGCATCTACTTGCAGAGTGACTGGTTTTCTTCTGTCATAATATGACAGACTTGTTTCCTTGCACAATAGTTCTTGAAGTTGTTTGAAATTCCTTTCGTGTGATTCAGACCATTGGTATTTGGTGTCTTCTTTCAATAGCTCTCTGAGATTTGTTGTGTGTTCCGACATGTGTGGGATGAAAGAACTCATGTATTGGACCAAGCCGAGGTAACTCCTCAGCTCTTTCTTATCTTTGGGTGGTTTCATTTCAGCAATCGCCGCAATCTTCTCTGGACTTGGCTTGACTCCCTCTGGTGCATAAATCATACCGAAGAATTGGCATTCCTTGACTTTAACTATGCACTTATCTGCATTTAACTTGATGCCAGCCTTCCTGGTACGCTCCATGGCCTCATGTAGGTGCATGTCATGGTCTCTTTCATCTGCTCCATAGATCTGAATATCATCAGCTATTCCTATAGCTCCTTCACAGCCTCTGTATGTCTCATCTACTTGCTGTTGAAAGATATCTTGACTGACCTTTAACCTGAATGGTAGCCTCAGGAATTTGTAACGCCCAAATGGTGTGTTGAATGTCGTCAGTGTTGTTGATTCCTCATCCAACTTCACGTTCCAATATCCATTTCTGACATCTAGTTTTGAGAAAACCTTGGCTCCTGCCAGTAATGGCGTAATCTCCTCTAGCGTTGGGGTGGGATAGTGGTCCCTCTTTATCGCCTGGTTTAGATCTTTGGGGTCCAAACATATTCTGAGACACCCGTTTGGCTTTTCTCGTACCACAATTGAGTTTACCCAGTCTGTGGGTTCAATGACCTTTACGATCACTCCCTTTTCTTCCATCTCCTTTGTCTTCAGCTCGATGGGCACTTTTCGTAGAGCATGGATAACGGGCTTTACCTCTGGGTCGATGGTGATGTGGCATTGGAAATCTCCGAAACATCCCACTGTATCATCGAAACATTCCGGATACATGTCTATCAAGTCTTTTTTGCTCTTGATTTGTGGGCGGTTCTCCAGTGGGGTGTTGCTGTCTATCTTCAGTGACGTTTCCGTCAGCTCATGATGCACTGAGATCAATCTCAACTTCTCGCAGCTTTTTAATCCCAGGATCGCTGGCCCCTCAGTGTCGGTAACATAGAACATGCAGTTGATGTTCTTTCTTTTATGTGTCCCTTAGATAAAGGTTATTCCGCGTTGTTTAATCTCACTCCCCCCGTATGCTGTCAGCGTGACATTACTTGCCTTTAAACAATCTCTTTTCGGGTAGCCATCTTCTCTCAGGTTTTCAGGAAAGATCTGCTGGTACAGTCTCAATGGGAGAATGTTGCTCTGAGCCCGTGTCCAGCTTCAACTTTAAGTTGATGGTTGTGGGCCGACCTTTGACCTTTTTTTTGATTTGGATGATGGTGTGCAATTCTCTCCTCGGAGTATTTTCCACTCTGGACATCTCATGAAGCTGTATCTTTATGTTTCGATGTTTAGTGCATTGTTGTGATCATCATCATCATCCTGCTCATCCATGGCATGGATATTGTGTTTCTTTCTCTGGTTCTGCTGTCCGCTTTTGTTTTTGATGTATGTTCATCCTTTCTTCGTTCTACACCTCTTTTCCCAGTGGTTTAGTTTGCCACATGCATTGCAGCTTGTTCCATATGCTGGACATTTCCTCTTGTCTGTGTAATCGTGTGGTCTTCCACAATTTCTGCACGTTTCCCCCGTTGTCATGTGCATGTCTTTGTGTGTTGTACTTTTCTCTCACTGAATCCATTCTGTTGTCTGCATGTCAGCCGTTTGAGAAATCAACATTTTCATTTGCTGTTTCATGGCTTCATGAGCTCTCGCAGTATCTATAGCCTCTGTTATTCCGAGCTTTTCTTTTCCTATCAGGGCTTTTTGTACCTCTACATGTGCTGACCCCCATATTAGCTGGTCCACAAGCCTTTCCTCCATTTCCTTAAATTTACACTTGCTGGCTTCATTTCTCAGCCTTGTCAGGAAATTGTCAGCTGTTTCACCGGGTTCCTGTCTTAGACTCTGGAATTTGAATCTGTGTATATGGTGATTGGATTTAGGCTCTAGATGGTTGCTGAATTTATCAAAAATTGTCGCCTGGTTTTCCTTTTCCTCTTCAGTCAAACTCCAGCTATTATACAAATCTAGGCCTTTTTCTCCTGTCCACAACAGAATGTAACTAACCTTTTCCTCATTGGTAGTACCCTTCGGGAAGCTTTTGAATGTAAGCTCACATTTCTGTTTGAACTTGCGGAATGCTTCTACTATATCTTCGGCTTCCCAGTTCATGAGGGGTTGCATTTGCACAGTCAGTGCAGTCATTTTAGTTTCCCGTACGATTCACTTTCAATCACCGCAGACACCGACACCGGCACTCACAATCAGCTCATAAAATCACTTTTCGTCTTATTCGTAGTTCGTATAGCAGAATTTGTACTCACTTATACCGTTGCCACCATGTTGTGTCTCCTTGTGTTCTTATACTATATATATTACGGACACTTTTAGTTCATTTTAGTTAGTGCTTTTACTAAGCTGTATTCTTGCTCTTGTTACAGTGCTGCCGCATGGTGCGGAGTGATACAGGATGTCCGACGCTGCACTGTGCACTGCCCGTGCACAGTGTGCGACATAGCAATATAACTACACCATACCAAAGTAGTTCCATACCAAAGTAGTTCCATTTAACGATGTGATACTATAACAATGTAACAAATACGTTAGTGTTTCAAAAGCTGTGGCATGGGATGACAGAACACAAGTCTGCGCCGGCAGCTCCCTCCTGTGTGGTCAGTTTCCAAACTGAACCAGGCCATTACAGGGATCCGACAAACAGCTACTGCCCCACAGAAAGGAAGGGAACTGAGGTAATCCAATCCATATTTTATTGCATATCTTTGAGGCCTGACACGCAATTCTGTTCCCAGAAGCTCAGGAAAATGTCATCCAACCAGGCTGCTGTGTTATAGAATGGCGAGGGCTTTCAGTAAAGGAGGTTTTTAAAAAAACAAAGGCCAAGAACGGGAGAATCCTAAAATGACCTGAACACTATGTTATAGTAATGAAAATCTCACTCAAGCTTTGATGTTTTACTGTCCTGGGATGTATCCTGAGCACTATCTGTAACGCGGTCTAGGTGTAATTAGGCTGTGTGATGTCTGTGAGAGAAGCTGATGAGTGAATTCTGGTATGGCTGTATTGTACTTTTAATTACCCTGATTAAAAATATTTCAGAAAGGTTAAAGGTCAGTAGAAGACTCCCATGAATATAATTTACATGCATCAGCTTTTTATTCCCGATGTACTAATTATTGTTCCAACATTTTAAATGAGTCCTAATACGTTTTGAAGTGCATTTCTACATAATGGACCCGATAGGGAAATTTTCAGGACATGTACTGTGATTCACAAAAGTAAATAAAGTTGAATCGATATAGTATTCTCCATAAAAGATGCACGGAAACCCAGTTTGTTAGCTATTTCCATCTTTTATCCAGGGGCAGTGGAACAGCTGTGTGGAGATTTTAGGAAGTAAATTTTAGGAGCTTTTTCTTACATTGAAAAACTAAAATAAAGGGCCAAGGCTCACAACGCAGGACACCACCCAGATTGAAAACTGAAGTCATTTGCTGACAATGGCTTGGGTTTCAAAAACCAGCAGATCATAAAAGAAAGAAAGACTTGCATTTGTATAGCGCCTTTCGCGACCACCGGACATCTCAAAGCGCTTTACAGAAAATGAAATACTTTTGAAGTGCTGTCACTGTTGTAATGTAGGAAATGTGGCAGCCAATTTGCACACAGCAAGCTCCCACAAACAGCAGTATGACAATTCCCAGATAATCTGTTTTTGTTATGTTGATTGAGAGATAAATATTGACTAGGGCACCGGGGACAACTCCCCTGCTCTTCTTCGAAATAGCACCATGGGATCTGTTACGTCAACCTGAGAGAGCAGACAGGGCCTTGGTTTAATGTCTCATCTGAAAAACAGTACTTCCAGCAGTGCAGCAATCCTTCAATACTGCACTGCAAGTCTCTGAAGTGGGCACTTGAACCCACAACCTTCTGAGTCAGAGGTGAGGGTGCTACCAACTGAGCCATGGCTGAGACTTGCTGACAATGGCTTAGGTTTCAAAAACCTACAGGTCGTGGAAGAAACATTGAGGCAGATCATTGGCCTAGATTTTGCTCTCAGTGGCTCACTGAAAGGAGCTCGCCATTCTCCTCGGTGAGGGCTACCCACAGACTTTTTGCGGGCTTCTCAGTGTAGAATTCCACTAATCTGGTGACTTTTTTTTCCCAGCACGGTGCCTTCTACAGGGGATCTGTGGTGTGTGTGAGTAGGTCAAGCAACAGCGAGGCTCTACAACCAATCAAATTGAAGAATCCTCACTGAAACAAGCAGAGTCGAAACCAGGAACTATAAAGCAGGAATTATAAATTAGATTTAAATGATGTACAGAAAGCAAAATAAAGATTGGAAGGTACAGAGGCAGACAGAAAAGTAAAAAATATACACATTTTTTAAAATCTCCAACGCTAATTTTTTTCTGAGGGAATGAGACTCCACACTTACAAAATTAATTATTTAGGGCCAGAGAGGTTGTTCAGCAGTAATTATCACTTATCAAGCCGTTAAAAACCCACTTATGCCTGAATGCATCAGCCCTAACTTTTTCAGCCATTTTTAATGTGGAACTAGTGGGCAAGTACAGCAAGTTCACACTGCTACAGTCATTTCAATGTTAAGTCTATCGGCAAGGATTGCAAAAGTACACCCTATGGAGGAGCAGGGTCTCTCTGACAGAAACTTCTGGATTTCCACGTTTAACAACAACAACTTGTATTTATATAACGCCTTTAACATAGTAAAATGTTCCAAGGCGCTTCACATGAGTGTTATAAAACAAAATTTGACACCGAGCCACATAAGGAGAAATTACGGCAGATGACCAAAAGCTTGGTCAAAGAGGTAGGTTTTAAGGAGCGTCTTAAAGGAGGAAAGAGAGGTAGAGAGATGGAAAGGTTTAGGCAGGGAATTCCAGAGCTTAGGGTCTTGGCAGCTGAAGGCACGGCCACCAATGGTGAAGTGATAAAAATTAAGGACGCTCAAGAGGGCAGAATTAGAGGAGCGCCGATATCTCGGGGGGTTGTGGGGCTGGGGGAGATTACAGAGATAAAGCAGGGCGAGGCCATGGAGGGATCTGAAAACAAGGATGAGAATTTTAAAATCGAGGAATTGCTTAACCGGGAACCAATATAGGTCAGCAAGCACAAGGTGATGGGTGACCGGGACTTGGTGCGAGTTAGGACATGGGCAGCAGAGTTTTGAATGATCTCAAGTTTAAGTAGGGGAGAATGTGGGAGGCCAGCCAGGAGTGCACTGGAATAGTCAAGTCTAGAGGTAACAAAGGCATGGATGAGGGTTTCAGCAGCAGATGAGCTGAGGCAAGGGCGGAGACGGGCAATGTTATGGAGGTGGAAATAGGCAGTCTTAATTATGCCACAGATATGTGGTCGGAAACTCATTTCAGGGCCAAATATGACACCAAGGTTGCGAATAGTTGGGTTCAGCCTCAGAAAGATGCTAGGGTGAGGGATGGAGTCAGTGGCTAGGGAATGGAGTTTATGGCGGGGACTGAAGACAATGGCTTCTGTCTTCCCAATATTTAATTGGAGGGAATTTTTGCTCATCCAGAATTGGATGTCGGACAAGAAGTCTGAAAAGTTAGAGACAGTGGAAGGGGTTGAGAGAGGTAATGGTGAGTTAGAGCTGGGTGTTGTCAGCGTACTTGTGGAAACTGACGCTGTGTTTTCAGATGATGTCACCAAGGGGCAACATGTAGATGAGAAATAGGAGGGGGCCAAGGATAGATCCTTGGGGGACACCAGAGGTAATGATGCGGGAGCGGGAGGAGAAGCCATTGCAGGTGATTCTCTGGCTACGATTAGATAGATAAGAATGGAACCAAGCAAATGCAGTCCCACCCAGCTGGACTATGGTGGAGAGACGTTGGAGGAGGATGGAGTGGTTAACCGTGTCAAAGGCTGCAGATAGGTCAAGAAGGATGAGGAGGGATAGTTTACCTTTGTCACAGTCACATAGGATGTTTCAGAAAAGGAAGTTGTGTGGTCAGCAGTTTAGTGGTGAACTGCGCGTTTGCCTACTCCAGAAATTCCTATTTGGATTTCCTCCATTATAATGGTGAGCACCATTAGCCTCGCCATTAATAACATCACAAATGCCAGGACCTTGACTTTGGGCGATAGTCTAAAACTGGTGACAGCAAGTTGGCAGCCCGCTTTACATCTTTTAAGAACATATGAACAGGAGGAGGCCATTCAGCCCCTCGAGCCTGTTCAGCCATTCAATTAGATCATGCTAATCTGTATCCTAACTCTACTCACCTGCCTTGGCTCCATATTCCTTAATAGCCTTGGCGAGCAAAAATCTATCGATCACACTTTTAAAATAATTAATTGGGCTGGCATCTGTAAGATTTGCAAAATTTCTACATTTCCCCAAAGGTTATTATTAATAAAAGGGACCCTGCATGGACATTTTAAGTCAAAAAAGGGTACCCAAGATGGCGTCCGCACCTTGTGGCAGAAAGCCTGTGAGATTTTAAAAACTTGGACTTTGTGGCACAGGCAGCTCGTGGAGAAATTGAAACCAAAGCTGCAGTTTCTGTGAAGAGAGACTTTGCATTTTGAAAACCAGACAGGACTTTGAATTAAGTATTAGATCAAATTGGAGACAAAGCAAAACCCAGTTAGGCCTATAGTTAAGGCCATCAAGCAGTTTGCATAAATAATCAGGAACAGATTAAGGAAGCCATCGAGGCTGGACAGGCCCATCAAGGTGTATTCATAACAAAACAAGTGAATTATCGGGCCAGTAGATGTGATTACCGGCCATCTAAAAACAGTTAGTATAGATTGCTACCATTATTTAAAATAGCCCGCCAAGATTAAGACAAAGAACTAACCTGATTTGGCACGCAGATAAGAACCATCCGTAGGAGTATAATTGAAGGCCCCGGGTAGCAATCTCTCTCCTCTCTCTGGCCTCTCCTTGCTCCTCGCCCTCATGGCTGCTGCTCTTCCCCCGTCCCGCGCTTACCCGCTGGCCTCTGCCCATGCCTTTCCCCACTCCATCTGGAAACGCCCAGGAATTGCATCGGGCAGACACGGAAAATCCAGGCCAGGCGAGGCGGGACGCGACGAGGCGAGGAGGCAAGACGAATTGAGGAGATGAATTGAGGAGACAAACTGAGGAGACGATTGAAGACAAGCTTCGAATGATTGGGCCTTCAGTCTCAGCTAACCTGTGACTATCTTCATATAAACTTCAACTGCCGACCAAGGAAGCGGAACCATCGTCCCTGCAAGGCAAAGTACCAAGCAGAGACTTTAACTTTGGGGTGCTCATACCTGAACAACGCCCTTGCAGCACCCAGAGACCATGTGATGGCAGCAGGCTCCAGAGAGCACAAAAAGTGAACCCCGAACCCCACCACTGTTTTTGAGTTCAGCAGATCTTTGGTTGGTGAGCATAAATTCTGGCCCCTCATAGCTTAATCTAGTTAGGTATAGTGTGGAGATGCCAGTGTTGGACTGGGGTGGACAAATGTAAGAAGTCAACGGAAATCTGGCAGTTGATGAATTTCTACCACGATCTCTTCGTTCATCTCATTCCAGTTTGTGGGCTCTTGTTGGCAGAGAATGGCTGCTGCATTTGCCTAAATAACAGTAGTCGCTGCATTTTGAATGTAATTCATTGTATGAAACACTTTGAGGTGGGGGTAGGTTATTATGTATTTATTCCCCTCTCCATTCAGTTAAGGTTTCTTTGTGTCACACACCACTATCAAGTCAAGGAGTGGGCCAGTTAACTTGCTCTAACATCTTTGCTAATGCCAATTTGTAACTGGCTGCTGGGAGGTGTGGTTGAGCACTCTGTAGTGATTCTCCCTCGAATCGTATCCCCATAATTTCTGAAGTGCTTCTTCATGTGGACTAGGCAACTTTTTTTTATTATTCGTTCCTGGGATGTGAGCATCGCTGGCAAGGCCAGCGTTTATTGCCCATTCTTAGCTGCCCCTGAGAAGGTGGTGGTGAGCCACCTTCTTGAACCACTGCAGTCCGTTTGGTGAAGGTACCCCCACAGTGCTGTTAGGGAGGGGGTTCCAGGATTTTCACCCAGTGACGATGGAAGTATTGGCAATATACTTTCAAGTCAGGATGGTGTGTGACTTGGAGGGGAACTTGGAGGTGGTGGTGTTCCCCATAAAGAGACAGCTGATACCCAGGGCTTAATGCTCAGCAACTGTAGGTTCAAAACTATATCCATGGCTCACTGAATTAGGCACTGATTATCACAAAAATCCTTCAAGACTAGAAAAGGGATGCAATTTTTCATGCCAAAATAATTATTTCACTTATAGTAAAGACATTTAATATTCAATTACTTTCACTGACAGATCACATTCAGATAACCACTCTAGAAAAATGCCACAATTCCTGAGCCTACATTAAGCCTTCCATTATTGGCATCTTCCTTTGATTCATTATAGCCCTTGGTGTGGGTGAGCGCAGTGGGTCAGCACAGTGCCTTTGATGTGGGTAGGAGCAAATAAATAAAAAACATCCTAGTGAAGGCAATACTGAGATTGAATCACAGTTTTATAGCCATTTCTCCAATTTTCTGTCTTTTTAATGCATTTGTAATCCTCCCCATCGTTGGAAACCTTGCAGTGATGCGAGTGACTTCCTGTCATCAAAGTCTTCAGCTGAGATATGAGGGCAGCCAACACTCACTCACTCACCTTGTCCCATTTCCATTTGGCTCAACAATAGTGCTTCAACTTTGAACTTCACGGTGCAACAGCAGCCGGCAGGCACTGGAGGGAGACTTGGGTGTATCCATGCCATAGCTTAACGGGAGTTCTTGCTGTGTCATGCTTAAAGGATGAGGAAAATATCGAGGGCTACTTTTTGAAAGTGCTCCCCCCGTGGCAGTCCATTCCAAAAAAACTGTTTTAAATATGACTTTATTTTTAAATAAAAACACTTTACCTCAATACAGACCAATCATCTCAGGTCTTCTTGTCACCAGGCAACCCCTGGGAGGCTCCATGCGTGCTGGAATCTATATATATAAAGCGGCTCTTCTGTCTGTCTGTCTGTCCGCCTGGTCTCTATACGTTTGGAAGTTACAGAGCGTACCGACGCGCGCGTTGCCTCAAAAGAAAGCTTGCGATTCCGGACCGGTCATAGGCGTATTTACGTTTCAGCCGGACAAAAATTCCGCCCGCGGTATCCCAAAAACGTTCAGCGTTCCGCTCATTAGCATCTCATTAGCGACCGTGTGACGTCGAGGTCTTCCTACAGTTGAGTGTCGAGTGACTCGACGATTGACCAATCCTACGCTTCGGTGACCTGACCGGTCGACCAATCGGTGCATGTGTGGGCGGGCCTTATCCTTCTGAACCGAGGTGAGTGGCCGCCATCTTGATTTTCCACGATTTTTTCCCCCACACTTTCTGTGTGTTAGGGAACTAAGGTAAATATTTCAATTATGTGTTAGGCAATTAATTAACATTTTATTTGAGTTTTATATTGTGTTTAGCAACCCCCCCCTCCTCCTCACCCTCACGCAGGGGGGACTCGGGGCCTGAAGCTGAAACAATTTCTCTCTCTCTTTCTTCCCTCTCTCTCTCTCCTTCTCCTCTTCCCTCTCTCCTCTTCCCTCTCTCTCCTTCTCCTCTTCCCTCTCTGTCTCTCTCTACTTCCCCCTCTCAGGTGTCGCGGACGGAGCGCGGGCGCGCCGCCCGAAGTTTCCCGCTCGCTAACGGCCTTGCCGGCTCCTGCGGGCCGCTCGCACTGACCGCGCATGCGCCGCCCGCACTCACCGCGCATGCGCCGCCCACACTCACCGCGCATGCGCCGCCCACACTCACCGCGCATCCACTGCCCGCCCGCAGCGGCCGTCCATCAGCCGCGCGATACGCGGGGGACCTCAGCAACGGCACTGGACCTCAGGCGCTAGGCAGGGGGAGGGGCCGGAGAGAGGGACAGAGGGGAGTGGGGGAGGGGAGAGGGAGACAGGGAGGGGAGGGAGGGAGACGGGGAGGGAGGGAGAGAGGGGAGGGAGAGAGGGGAGGGGAGGGAGGGAGAGAGGGGAGGGGAGGGGAGGGAGAGAGGGGAGGGAGGGAGAGGACATGACAGGGAGAGGGGGGACACACAGGGGCAGGGAGACCAAACGCCCCAAAATTGCCCTTGCGCCCCAAAATTGCCCTCGCAATGCAGGGCTCCCCAGCTAGTATTTCTATAAATTGCAATGGGGCTGTGAATTCAGAGCAGCCTGAGAGCCAATGTAGAACTACCCGACACCTAGACTATCTTTCCTCTATAAGAGCCAGAATACATTTACAAGATTATAGACAATGTTAGCGCCTAGGCTACAGTGTTTTTGAAAACTGTGCTGAAAAACACTTGAATCACTCTTCTCCACTTTGACTGCAGAAGAAAAGACAAACAATCATATGTATATTAATTAAATGTTCGTGCAGGAACAGCACTGCTCAAAAACTATATCCCACAATATCAAATTCATTGTTATCTTCACCAGAAAGGCCTTCAATAGAGTGGATAGATACTTGGATAAATTTGACACTGTAAGAAGTTGTCAGGAACAGATAACCATTGTTAAGAAATTCTAGAATAGGATGTTATTGTAAAGTAGAGGATAGAAGGACAAAGAGATTTGAAATAAAGACTTGTATCTGGCAGGGATGTTTCTTCTCACTCTTGTTATTTGAGCAGTACATCAGCAAAGTGGAGGAGGACAACGATAGGCCCAGATGGCAGTGACAACATGCACTTGGAGATCTCGATTTTCTGAATGACATGGCACTAATGGCAGAAAGAGAAGAAATGGAAACAGGAACAGACTCCTCATGCCTCAGAATTAAAATCCTCAGTGACAGGTCTCGCTGCATATCAGCACTGCCAGACATCTGAATTCATTTAAGTGTAATAATTTTGTTTGAACAGAAGAATTAAGGATGTTCTCTGAGTATTGTTGTAGCAGTTATTTAGTAATGGCCCAAAGCAGCTAATGAATCAAAAGTACCGCATCTGTACAGTTGACAGATGGCGAGCAGGTCTGATACGAAATGGAATCATCAACTACTTTTTGTGTGTGTTTATCTGTATGTGTGTGTGTATATGTATATGTATGTATATATATATATTGTTGAAGACTGCCAGTCATCATTCTATTCCTCTAAGTTTTTTTAAGCAAGTAACATTCCAAGTAGACTGTGGTCAGCCCCACAATATGGTCTATCTGGATTTTAAGAGGCATTTGACAAAGTTCCATACAAAATGCTACTAGTTAAGCACATAAGTACCACATGATAGATTTGTTAGCAAAATTAAAGCCCATGGTATTAAAGGGACAGTGGCACCATGGTTAAAAAATTGGCTAAAGGACAGAAAGAAGAGAGTAGTGGTGAACCGTTGTTTTTCAGACTGCAGGGAAATATACAGTGGTGTTCCCCAGGGGTCGGTGTTAGGACCAGTGCTCTTCTTGATATATATTAATGGCCTGGACTTGGGTATACAGGGCATAATTTCAAAGATTGCTGATTATACAAAACTCGGAAATGTAGTAAACAATGAGGAGGATAATAACAGACTTCAGGTGGATAGAGACAGGCTGGTGAAATGGGCAGACACATCGCAGATGAAATTTAATGCAGAGAAGTGTAAAGTGATACATTTTGGTAGGAACAACAAGGAGAGGCAATACGAACTAAGTGGTGCAATTTTAAAGGGGGTGCAGGAACAGAGAGACCTGGGGGTGTATGTACACAAATCTTTAAAATTGGCAGGACAAGTTGAGAAGGCTGTTAAAAAAGCAAAAGGGATCCTTGGCTTTATTAATAAAGGCATAGAGTACAAAAGCAAGGAAGTTATGCTAAACCTTTATAAAACATTGGATAGTCACCAGCTGAAATATTGTGTTCAGTTCTGGGCACCGCACTTTAGGAAGAATGTTAAGGCCTTAGAAAGAGTGCAGTAGAGATTTACTAGAATGGTACCAAAGATGAGGGCTTCAGTTATGTGGAGAGACTGGAGAAGCTGGGGTTGTTCTCCTTCGAGCAGAGAAGGTTAAGAGGAGGTTTGATGGAGGTGTTCAAAATCATGAATGGTTTTGATAGAGTAAACAAGGAGAAACTGTTTCCAGTGGCAGAAAGCCCAGTAACCAGAGGACACAGATTTAAGCTGTTTGGCAAAATAACCAGAAGTGACATGAGGAAACATTTTTTTACACAGCGAGTTGTTGTGATCTGGAATGCACTGCCTGAAAGGGTGGTGGAAGCAGATTCAATAGTAACTTTCAAAAGAGAATTGGATAAATGCTTGAAGGGAAAACAATTACAGGGCAATGGGGAAAGAGCGGGGGAGTGGGACTAATTGGATAGCTCTACCAAAGAGCCAGCACAGGCATGATGTGCTGAATGGTCTTCCTCTGTGCTGTATCATCCTATGATTCTTTGAAAGTGGTGGTGATTCAGGTAAAGAGACAAGAAATTGACTGATGGATGCTTATTTAAGGAGTTACATTGGGAGGGAAGGAATATTGAGTTGGATGTCCCAAGGATCGGTATTAGGCCACTACTGTATCTAATTTACGTCAATGACTGAAATTCAGAAACAATAAAGTAGTCAAATTTGTAGTTGATCAAAGGGAGCTCAGTTTAACATCTCATCATATCAAATCTTGCCCAGACATCACATCAAGTCCTACCCAGATATTACCCCAAGTCTTATTCAGCTTGCGTCTGCGCTCACTCGGAGGTCGAACTCCAAACCATCATCAACACCTTCACCGAAGCGTACGAGAGCATGGACCTTACACTAAACATCCGTAATACAAAGGTCCTCTACCAACCTGCCCCCACGACACAGTACTGCCCCCCAATTATCAAAATTCACGACAAGGCCTTGGACAATGTGGACCACTTTCCATACCTCGGGAGCCTACTGTCAACAAGATGCAGACGTCGATGACGAAGTCCAACACCACCTTCAGTGTGCCAGTGCAGCCTTTGGTCACCTGAGGAAGAGAATATTTGAAGACCAGGACATCAAACCCGGCACCAAGCTCATGGTCTACAGAGCAGTAGTGATACCCGCCCTCCTGTATGTTTCAGAGACATGGACCATTTACAGCAGGCACCTCAAAGCAGTGGAGAGGTACCACCAATGCTGCCTCCGCAAGATCCTGCAAATCCATTGGCAGGATAGGCGCACCAAAGTCAGTGTTCTCGCTCAGGCAACATCCCCAGCATCGAAGCTTTGACCACGTTCAATCAGCTCCGATGGACGGGTCACATCTTCTGCATGCCCGATACGAGACTCCCAAAACAAGCACTCTACTCGGAGCTCTGACACGGCAAGAGAGCCCCAGGTGGGCAGAGGAAACGCTTCAAGGACACCCTCAAAGCCTCCTTGAAAAAGTGCCACATCCCCACTGACACCTGGGAATCCCTGGCCCAAGACCGCACAAAGTGGAGGAGAAGCATCCGGGAAGGCGCCGAACATCTTGAGTCTCTTCGCCGGGAGCAAGCGGAAGCCAAGCGCAAGGAGCGCACGTCAACCCAAGCACCCCACCCACCCGCCCCTTCAACCACCATCTGCCCCAGCTGTGACAGGGACTGTAGGTCCCGCATTGGACTCATCAGTCACCTGAGAATTCATTTTTAATGTGGATGCAAGTCATCCTCGGTTCCAAGGAACTGCCTAAGAAGAAGAAGAAGAAGAACTCAGCCATCACACCAAATCCTACTCAGCCATCACACCAAGTCTTACTCAGCCATCACACCAAGTCCTGCCCATAACATCACACCATCCTCCTGAACTACATTGGCTCCTGATCCTACAACACAGCAGGAATCCATGTCCTTGTCTTTAAATTCTCCTGTATCCTTGCCCACCCTATCTGTGCAATCTCCTCCAGTTCTATATCCTCTCCCAAATGGATGATTGCTTTTATTCCAGCTCTTAGTGAATCCCTCTTTCTTGTTTCACCCTTACAATATGCTCTACAATCACGTGAGTCCAGCTTCCTCAGTCCTACAATTTGAAACTGCTTCTCTGAACCTCTCTGCCTCTCTCTTTAGCTTTAAAACCCTTGCGACCAAAGCTTTTAATTGCCCCTCCTAATCTCTGCCTTCCTTGTTCTGTCTCCATTTTCCTTACACTTATTTATGATGCACCTTGGGCATTTCATTACAAAAATGACAGTTGTTGTTCTTCGAAGCTGTACAGAAAATACTAAATAAATTACAGCAACACAGCAAGCAAAATCAAAATAGATGTGTTAAGTACTACGAATAGGAAGAAAGATTGACAACATACAAGTACTCCAAGAATGGTGTTCAAATAGCTAAGGATGAAATTGAGAGAGTTCTTGAAGTCTTAACAGACTCGATATTCAACGTGCCCGGCAATTGCAGACCAGCAATCAGCAAAGCAAATAGAATGCTAAATTATACAGGCAAAAGAGTGCATGACAGAGTAGGTCTCTGGTCAGACCACAACTTGAGTACTGTGTCCACTTCTGGCTACTAAGACATAAGCGGGACATTCAAGCACAGGAGAAGACCCATAAAGCTGATTCCTAGTTTTTGAAGTCTGGAGAAACCTTGACTTTTTTGCCTTAATATAGGAACATAGGAGCAGGAGTAGGCCATTCAGCCCCTCGAGCCTGTTCCAACATTCAATTAGATCATGGCTGCTCTGTACAGCAACTCCATTGACCCTTGGAAGGAAGCATCTGAGAGATGATCTTCTATAGGTATCTAAGATAAACTTGCATCTACTAAGAAATGAACGCAAAGCCAAAGAAAGAGTTATTAGCAGGGGTGACCCAAAGCTTGGTCAATGAGACAGGTTTTTAAGGAGAGTCTTAAAGGAGGAAGGGGAGATGGAGAGATGAGAGGTTTAAGGAAGGAATTTCAGAGCCTGGGACCTAGATGGCTGAAAGCATGACTGCCAATGGTGGAATGGTGGATAAAAGGGGGTAGAAACACAAGCGGTAATAATCGGAGGAATGAAGCATTCTGGGGGAAGTAGGGCTTGAGAAGGTTATAGAGATAGGGAGGGCAGGGGCATGAATGGATTTAAACAAGAGGATTAGAATTTCAAATCTGGCGCATGTGGGGGGAGGGAGGCGAGAGCCAATGTAGGTAAGCAAGTATAGGGATCATGGATGAACAGGAATTGGTTCAGGCTAAGACATAGGCAGCAGAGTTTTGAATGAGCTTACAAAGTATGGAGGATGGGACCAGGAGAGCATTAGAATTAGAGTAGTCGGGTCTGGAGGTGACAAAGGCAGTAGTTGGGCAGGTGATGTTACAGAAGTGGGAGATGGAGAGGATATGGGGTCAAAAGCTTAGCTCAGGGTTGGAATAGGTGTAAGGTTCACAAAATTATACAGATTCCTCCAAAGTAAGAAAAGAAGAGATATTGGACTGTTCGAAATAATATTGGGCCAAAGAGGACCTAAAATCAAAACCCCAGGAAGATTTGGCTGGTTTAAAAGGCATATTCAGGCCTGTGGAAAAACCTGTGACAAAAGGCGGTGGGACGGTCTTCCGAAACACAGACAGTTTGAGTATTGGAAAGGCCAGATCGTCTGGGAATGTTCTAGGCCACCCCAACCATTCTACATAAAGACAATAAGTTCACGGAAAGACTGTTCCCGCCGAAAACCCACAGAGCCATTAAGAACATCAATAATACAATACATGCCAACAGTCAAATTAAGAGAACCTGGCCCCAGCAGGAAAAGGACAATCAAACAACAGTTTAAAACCAATCAGAAAGATTTCCAAAACACTTTACACATTTTAAACTGATTTCAAGGCAATCCCGAAACCAGTTAAAAGCCAATTAAAAATAAATGGGACCATCCCTGAAACTCGATGAGAATTGAAACATATTAAAAATAACGAGCCCGCCAAATTTAGCAAAGGACCAGAGATTGGGCAGTCAGATAAGCCAGGCCTCAAAACAGTATAATTGAGGGCTGCTTGTTCAGTGAAACAGACAGATCAGAAACACAGCACAGTGAGACAGAACATCAGACAGCATGTTAACATCCAGGAGAGATCAAGCTCAACGCTGCCTTCGAAAGACAGTACGGTTCAATCAGAGACTTGAAGAAAGAAGAACAAAACAAAAGGAAAAGGAAAGTTGCGGCAATCAAAGGCCTCAAGAAACCAACAACTAACAATATTACCACCAACCAGGTAATATTTGGCCACCGCGACCAACAAGAAACCAACCACCGAGAAATCGAAAATCACAAACTTGTTTCCACTCTACAGGCTAGTCTGACTTACCCCATGGTAGGATTTGACACAAAAGACTCTAAAAACTATACCTAACCAAAGAAAATTGGGTACTTACCCGATAAATCCAACTATGCAGCTAACCGCATCAGCGGACAGGCGAAGACTGAAAACCCAATGCAGGTGCAGTCTTCCACCACGTCTGGGGTACAGCAGGCCCCAACCACCACAACTAAAGAGAACCCCGAAATCGCGAACCTCTACAACCTGTCAAGAAAGTCGTTTGGTGAGCATTTCCTGGTCCTCTGGAATTCAAGCTAGTTAGGATAGTGGGGTTGGGAGGGTAAGGTAATTTTGTCTATTGTAATTCTAACTCGCATATTCCGTAGTGTTCCTCCTTTTAGAGTATAAGATTTATTGTATTGTATATTTTCCTGTCTCAAAATAAAAATCTCAATTCTTTTGACCAACTCAGGTGTCTGTTGCAATTTCATTACAACCCCGAAATAACTCCAAAGTCTAGAACCAAGGGAGTGGGAGCAATTCGATCTGCTCAGGGAGTCAGAGCTAAAGCTGACCACACACACACCACCCCTTACAGAATGGCGACTGTTAGATCGGGTAATTAACTTCAGTGGACCACACTGATCTGAGGTCAACACACTAAAATTAAAGTTTGCAAGTCCGGTGGTAAGTTTTAAATAGTCGATTTATTGCATCACTTGATTTACACTGTTTGACTTCCTTTATCCAACTAACATCATATTCAAAATGGCTGGTTTTTATACAGCAGCAGATGTACCCACCCCCTTTATTACCATTGGCTCAGCAGCATGCATGCAGAGCTATGGTTGGTTCAACTACATCACACTGATTGGATCTCTGGTACATCAATCATTCCTTTGTTCTCTAGTTAAGCAGAATCATCACTTTCAGTTTTAAGCTAAGATCAGCACTTTCACAGTTTAAGCTAAATCAGCATTTTCATTGTTCTCAGTTTTTAAGTCAGCCGATGTGACGTTACCAGCTGTGATTGGATCTGATACATCACACCGTCCTTTGGCATGTGGTCAGCTTAAGCATAATCTGATTTCTTTAAATCATTAGATTTTAATCATATTAAAATCTATGTTATTAAAATATATATATATATATATATATATATATATATATATATTCCCTAACACTCCCCCCCTCTGATTCTTTCAAAAATTGAATCATAAAAGTAAAAAGTCAGGTTAAAAATATAATCAATCATTGCTGTGTTTTGCCACTGTCCGGATCAGTGGCTTTTACACAAATTTACATCAACCAGGATTTTACGCGGCCACAGTAAAAGCCTGGTTTTAATAAGTTAATTGATTTCATGATCTTAAATTAATTATTGCATCTTAAAAAGTGGGAGTAGCTCCCCTCAGCTTATGGCTTTGAAAAATACATTCAGGTAAAAATTAAAAAGTAAAAAGGTACAAAACAATCTAGCAACTAAATATAACATGCCCCTTTAAGATGTAAAAATGGTCTGCGGCGACCTGCAAGGCGTCTTGGCCGCGGGGCAGCAGCCGCCTTAATCAACAGAAACACACAATTTGATCCCCATCCTATTGTACAAGGCCTCCCTCTTATCTTTCTGAGGAGTGTTTTGTCAAGATTATTCAACGACATTTTATGGCTTCGTGGCTCCTTGTTATCGAGCAGGTGCTATCCTCCCTGTTTCCTTGCATTTTACCATTCCCTTATCATTTCTATTTGTCTTTTGATGCTTGATATTCGACCTTGCTGGCATATATGCTATCTTTTTCCGCTTGCCTGTTGTCAGTCCCTGGTCTAAGAATTAAAACCCATCTTTGAATCTAACAGCAGGACTTTGGCAAAAGGGATGTAATGCAATAGACCATGTGTTCGATGAAAGAATGAAGATGGAAGAGAGGATTTCCTCTTATGTTTTTGAGAAGGTGAATATCACCAAGAAATGGGTGACCAGTCTGTTGCGTGCTGAGCGTCCCATGGACGCTGCAGCCAAATGGACTGAGAGCAAGGATCATAAGAAGTCGGTAGAGAAGGCCATCTGGTTGGTTTGCACCCTACGACAGATCCAGCTTTTAGATCAGCATATTAAAGTTTTGACAGCAGAGCTGCAGGAGGCAGCCAAACTGTCTCAGGCAAGAGCTGTGGCAGGGGAAGAACTATTGCAGGAATTACAAGCCCAAAATCAAGAGAAGTTAAAGCTGGTAGAGAAACACAGGAACAGGCATGAATATTTTCGGTGTCAAGTCACCAAAGCAAAAAGCAATGAGCTAGTACTGAAAGAGGAGAATGCTCGCCTAACCAGACAGTTAAAGGAACAGTAGGAAAGGTTCAGAGATGTGAAGGCAGCTTATAAAGTAGCAAGCACTAGGGATTTTGAAGTGGGAGATCACAGCCCCTGTCAAAAGCAGATAGACAGTTTAAAACTTGCTCTGCCCAGGACAAAAAGCATGGTATGCCTAGTGAGCCCGGGTGCGGCCCGGGTGGACCTGGAAGTAGAAGTAGAAACTGTGCAGACGTCACCTGTGGTGCCGGGGAACAAACTGGTTGGGCAGCAGGAGGGACAAGCAATCTGTAGGGAGGACAGGGAGGAGTGCACACTGCCGCCACCTGTGGCGCCAGGTTTTGACTCGGTTTGGCAGCAGGCAGAAGTGGGCACACAAATGCAGGAAAGGTCGGAGCCGGGGCCGATGTGCCTGGCTCGACAGCAAAAGTTTGGCCCACCGGGGGTTGGTGGGGGCAGGGGCCCCTTGAAAGCCAATTCGTGATTCCCCATGGGACCCAACAGCTTAGGGCTATGGTAAGCCACCTGAGCAAGCTCACCCACAAGAGAGTCCCCTCAGTCCACTTTATGGAAGTGGAACAAGCAGGAGGCATTAATGAGTGCGACGACTCAGAGATGGCCAAAATGCTTCTGTTCACCTTAGATGGCAAGCTGTACCAGTCCCTCTCTGCTGAGTGCAAGGGGGGACAGGGAGGGTACGCTGCCATCCAGGATCAAGTTATGGAGGTGATGGGGATGAATGATGGCAGTCCTTTCTCCCGGGTGGAGAAGACGACACAGTTAGCAGGGGAGACCCCACAGGCTTTTGCAGACAGGCTGTGGCCTGTGTACAGGAGTGCCTGTAATGGGGATCTTGACCGGAATAATTTGAACCAGGATGAGCTGGCTCACTGGCTCCGAAGTCTGGTGGCAAACAGCTTGCCACGGATCAGAGCTAAGGCCGAGCTGTGGTTCGACCCAAAAGGCCCCCAAGTCACCGAGGAGACAGTGGTCAGACAACTGACCCTGGCTTACCATAACGGTAGGGGGGTAGACGAACCACAGACAAAAGGCAAAGTTCACGAGTTAAAACCCAGCCAGGGTAAGAAGGAATGGCACCAGGAAGGGGGTATCCCTTCCGATACGAGGAGTACTGCTTCGAGTGCGGGAAAAGTGGACATTGGAGAAGTGACTGTAGAAATCCTTGGAAGGATAGTGTAAGGAAGAATTCCCCAGCTCCTGCCCCAAAGACAGAAACACCGACCTTTCCCCCCACAGTTGATTCGTTAGTAGCTGCACTTCGAGTTTTGTTGGATGGCCCAGGGAAGGTAGTCACAGCCACGGGTGCTTTAACTCCATCTGCTCCACCTAACACAGACTTATGACTAGAGCCAGTGCAGCCTGTCTATCTGTGTCCCCTTGAGTACGATGTATGGAAAAGACTGCTTGTTAAGATGGAAGTGGAAACGGTGAAAGGGAGCTACCTGTTGGACACGGGAGCTTTGAACACCATAGTCTATTCAGAAAACCCCACTGCCTCACCTCTGTCTAATGGGGTCCCGTAGAGCTTAGTGGGGTTCACAGATAATGAGCAGGTTGGCTCGTTCTCTATCCCGCTGTCCATTTATTTAGGAGCACTCCACACCAAGTGGACTTGTGTTTTAATGAAGTGGGAGCAGGAAGGGAAAGGGATCCTAGGGGCTGATTTTATCATAGGCCACAGGATCCTAGTGGATCTTAGGAACCACTGTCTGTGGGGAGCATGCACCGACAAAGAGAGTGAAGTGGCAGTTATCCCAGAAAAACCGGGCAAGGGGACCTTGTGTACCCTAAAACCCAAGGAGGGTTACGACCTCGAGCAAATGGTCAGTAACACTCCAGTGGAGTACCAGGCATTTGTGCGCGCACACCTCGGCACATTTGCCACTCACAAGCATGATTGTGGGAGGGTGAACGGGGTCGAAGTAAGTGTAGATGGGGACCCCATAACCCGACCACAAAAGCAGTATAATTTCCCAAAAGAGGCAGAGAAGGACATGGAAATGGCCATGACCTCTCTGGTCAAACAGCGGGTATTGAGACTGATAGCCACCCATGTAAACTCTCCAAACCGGACAACTCCTGGACAGCCACAGTGGACTATTGGGTACTCCATCGAAACATCCCCGCCTGTGCACCCACAGTTGCAGCTGTTGCCGTCCTCATTGGAAGTATTCCAGCCTCCGCGACCACCTTCACGGTGCTGGATATTTCCAATGGGTTTTGGTCCATCCCTCTATGGAGAGAGGACCAGTACAAGTTCGCCTTTACGTTTAAAGGCCATCAATACACCTGGAACTGCCTACCACAGGGGTTCCACAATAGCCCCAGTATCTTCCACCAGAGTATGGCAGATTGCTTAAAAGGCTTCAGCCGACCCCGACAGTTGGTCCAATATGTGGATTGTAGTGTATGTACCTTTAAGAGAGAACTACTTTTACAGCTCCTGTATACTGTAGTACTGGCAGTGACCACACCTGTATATAAGCCTTGCGCATGCCTCTGTACCCCCAGTCTTGAGATTAACTTACTCCAGTAAATACCTGTTGATTGTTAAGTTACAGCATCCGTGTGGTTATTGAAAAACATCATACTCTCAGAATCACGGATCGAACAGTGGCGACGAGTGTCGATTCGAATCTACCAGCAACTCTGCATTTCCCTTCGAAGATTCGCTCCGGAGGGCGGTGGAAGAAAGTCGCGGCCAGAAGCACGGGCGTCGACCACGAGCAACCGCCCAGTCGTCCGGCAGAGAGTGAACATCGCAGGGGAGGCTGTGGAGAGCCGGGCTTGGTTCCCCAGCCACGACGATCAGCAATAGACTGATGACAGGTACAGCGCAGACCCTTCCCGGACAGCGACGGCTGGAGCTGACCGACGGCGGAGAGAAAGCCGAGCAGCGTCGACAGGGTAAGACAGAGGGTGAAGCGCACAGGGCGCAGCCGGGTGTTGAAAACCGAGCGGCGTTGAGGAAAAAGAAAAGAGAGAGAGAGAGAGGGTAAAGCAGCAGCCGGGTTCAGGATCGAGGGGCAGAAACGGGAAAGGCGCACAGAAAAAAAAAAAAAAAACGCGCAGAGCACAGCCAGGGCTCAAGGGCTGAACAGTGTCCACGGGGAGAAGAAGGGAGAGCGTGGGAGATGCCATTCAGCCACGAAGAAGGAGGAAGAGCGCGGGAGATGTCATTTTTAGAAGCCGCAGTGGAGAAGAAGGGCGAGCGCGGGAAGGAAGGAATGCGTGAGAGACGCCATGTTGTGCCAGCGGAGAAGAAGGGGAAGCGCGGGAGATGCCATTTTTGACAGTTAAATCACACCCAGGGATGCCGAAGAGTGGCAGTATGTCTACGTTCGACAATGAAGTCGAAGATTGGGCGACATATGTGGAACGTAGAGGTGTACTGCAGGGCGAATGAAGTGCCAGATGCTAGGAAAGCACTGGTTTTGTTAAATTCCATGGGTGCAAAAACTTATGGGTTACTGCGAAACCTAATAACCCCAGAGACGCCTGTGGACAAAAATTCGAAAACATAGTAGAAATCCTACAGGACCACGTAAACCCCACACCGCTGCTGATAGCAGAACGATTTAAGTTCCATAAAAGGAACCAACACAAAGATGAAAGCAATGCTGAGTACTTAACGGAACGGCGCAAGCTATCGAAACACTGCCAGTTTGGAGTGGGACTAGCAGATACGTTAAGGGACAAGTTTGTGTGTGGGCTGCAAAGTGAAGGAACCCAGAAACGGCTTCTATCAGAAAAGGATCTTACGCTGGACAAGGCTTTCAGTATGGCAGTATCACACGAAGGAGCCGCAAGGGGCACTGCAGAGATACAATGGAGACCGCAAGAATATGGCACCAATGAAATGTCCTATGGAACAGGGAAGTGCTATCGCTGCGGCAGAACAACACACGACCAGAAGGATTGTTGGTTCAAGGACTAAGTGTGCAGACAGTGTGGGAAAGCAGGACACATAGCAAGAGTCTGCAGGTCTGGGAAGAAAACCAACAGTAAGAAATCTCCACAGGAGAAGTACAAAAAGGTACACAAGGTGATGGACAGTAGTTCAGACGAACAGAAAAGTGACATAGACTCCGGAAGCAAGGAGCTGGGTTGTCTGAAACTACATAAGGTAACCAAAATGGAGGATCACCAGACTATCTGGGTTACTCTCAGGATAGACGGAGTCCAAGTGAAAATGGAATTGGACACAGGATCAGCCCTAACAGTCATAAACCAAAGGGACTACAAGCGGCTATTTTCACATATACCCTTGAAAGCTATAGAGATTGTCTTGAAGACGTGCACGGGGCAAAAAGTCTACCCCAAAGGAAAAATAAGGGTGAAAGTGATATATAAAGGCCAGGAAATACCCAAAATGGATATATATGTATTGCCAGATGGAGGACCACCACTGCTAGGACGTGAATGGATCCGGAAGATACAATTAGATTGGCATTCCATACAGGCACTGAAGGTTGAGGCTAAAAAGGATGACGACGTCACACCTGGACGACTGTCAAAAATGCTAACTGACGCAAAAGAAGTCTTCCAGGAGGGACTCGGAACACTAAAAGGCATAACAGCAATGATTAAAATAGAGGAAAATGCAAGCCCAAAGTTTCTTAAGGCCAGACCAGTGCCTTATGCAATCAGACCAGCTGTCGAAGCAGAGCTGGAAGGATTGGAACGTTCAGGAGTACTGTCCAAAGTAGACTGGAGCGAGTGGGCTACACCCATCGTTCCTGTAATGAAGAGGTCGTTGAGTAATACGCCTGGGGAACCAAAGAAGGTCCGCATCTGTGGGGATTTTAAGGTGACAGTGAACCCAGTCCTTCACACGGTACAATATCCGCTTCCACGAATTGAGGATATTTTCGCCTCTCTATCTGGAGGTATACGCTTCACCAAAATTGATCTAGCCCAGGCGTACTTGCAAATGGATGTAGAAGAAGCCTCGAAACAATACCTTATGATTAACACTCATAAAGGTCTCTATCAATACAATCGGCTGGTGTTCGGGGTAGCATCGGCTCCGTCTATTTGGCAAAGGGCGATGGATCAAGTCTTGCAAGGGATTCCAGGGACCCAGTGTTATTTGGACGACATCCTGGTCACGGGCGAAAATGACAGGGATCACCTCGCCAACTTGGAGTAGGTGCTCACCAGATTAAAGGAATATGGACTACGAGCTAATCGCCACAAGTGCGAGTTTTTCCAGAAGCAGATCTCGTATTGTGGCCAGGTCATCGATGAAGAGGGGTTACATAAGTCCCCTGAAAAGATTGAGGCATTAGTCAAGGCTCCAGCACCGGAAAATGTGTCACAACTGAGGTGGTTCCTCGGGCTGGTAAACTACTACCATAAGTTCTTACCAAATTTGTCCATGGTATTACACCCACTGAACACCCTACTGCAAACAGGGGTACCATGGAAGTGGAATGACGAACGTAGACGAGCTTTCCAGAAGTGTAAAGAATTGATCACATCAAAAGAGGTGTTGGCCCATTTCAACCCAGCACTACCAATTCGTTTGGCACGTGATGCATCACCCTATGGTATTGGAGCGGTGCTATCGCACAAATTCCCAGACGGGTTGGAGAGGCCAGTAGCCTTTGCGCCTCGGTCACTAACCTCAGCCGAGCGCAACTACGCCCAGATTGACAGGGGGGCCCTCAGCCTAGTATGGGGAGTAAAAAAATTCAACCACTATCTGCAAGGGCAGTAGTTCACCTTGCTGACTGACCACCAACCACTTGTCTCCATCTTTAATCCTAAGAAGGGCGTTCCAGTGATGACTGCACAACGGTCACAAAGATGGTCCCTGTTTCTAGGGGTGAATCAATATGAAATAATATATAAAGGCACGAAACAGCATGGAAACGCTGATGGGCTATCGCGCCTGCCACTGCCTACTGTGGAGGAAGGACCAGCAGTGGACCCTATCGAGATATTTTATTCGTCAATAATTGAACGATTGCCGGTAATGAACGCGGATATAGAGGAGGAGACCCGGAATGATCCGACGCTGTCTCAGGTATATGATTTGACGGTGAGGGGATGGCCAACACATGGCGACTCACTGTTGCCAGCATTCTCATCCAGAAGAGAACAGCTGTCAGTATGCCAGGCGACAGTGATGTGTGGATCCAGAGTGGTGATTCCACCCAAGTTAAGGGAGAGAGTGCTAAATGAGCTACATGAAGGTCAACTGGGGGGAGTGAAAATGAAAAGCCTTGCTAGGGCTTATGTGTGGTGGCCGGGAATCGATCAACAAATCGAAGACCTAACCAAGAGCTGCTCAGGATGCCAGAAGGTCCAAAATGCACCACCACATGCCCCTCTACACCCATGGGAGTGGCACTCCTCTCCATGGCAACGGGTGCATATTGATTTTGCTGGTCCATTCATGGACTCAATGTTCTTAATAGCAGTGGATGCTCATTCGAAGTGGCCTGAGGTGATAAAAATGTTCTCAACCACTACAGAGAAAACGATTGCAGTCCTACGGACCATATTTGCCAGAAACAGCTTGCCAGAGTAGATTTGCTCTGATAATGGACCACAGTTTGTGTCCGAAGAGTTTCGAAAATTTTATGAGAAGGAATGGGGTAAGGCATTACACATCCGCCCCGTATCATCCAGCCACAAATGGATTGGCTGAGAGGTTTGTACAAACCTTTAAAAAGGCGATAAAGGCCATGTGCGACGATGAAATTCCACTACAGCATAAGGTGGACAATTTCTTATTAGCCTACCGAAACGCGACACATGCAGTTACCAACCAGACCCCGGCCATGATGTTCTTTAACCGAAGGTTGAGATCTCGTCTGGACTTGCTCAGACCAAATGTGCGAAGAAATGTTGAGGATAAACAATTCCAGCACATCAATGAGAAGCCGACAAGGAGCTTCAATGTAGGACAACCAGTCTTGGCCCGTGAGTACCGAACAGAGAAATGGCAACCCAGAACGATATGCACAAGGCAGAGGCCATTAATTTACGCAGTGGATGTCGGGGAGAACATTGTGAGACGCCACGTCGATCAGATCTTAGCGTCACAGGAATGAGTCAACCCCATGTCTCGAGTACCTGGGGATGAACCCGACATACCGGTAGCATCTACCTCAGAACCAGTAGCAGTGGAAACCGACGAAAAGGGGCCAGAATCGCCTCCGCACCAAGAACAAGAACCTCAGGGAAGGCGCTATCCCAAAAGGATCAGAAAGCCGCCCCAAAGACTGAATCTATAAATGGACTATTGTTGTTTAATGTACATGTTGGAGTGTTAATTGTTATTTGAATATTATGGTTACTACTAATCTAAAAGGGGAGGAATTGTAGTGTATGTACCTTTAAGAGAGAACTACTTTTACAGCTCCTGTATACTGTAGTACCGGCAGTGATCACACCTGTATATAAGCCTTGCGCATGCCTCTGTACCCCCACTCTTGAGACTACTCTACTCTAGTAAACACCTGTTGATTGTTAAGTTACAGCATCCGTGTGGTTATTGAAAAACATCATACTCTCAGAATCACGGATATAACATGGATGACCTGCTCCTATTCACTGATGAAGGAGAGGAACACGGTCCACTACTGTCTGAACTGCTGGAGTTGCTCAAGCAGGAAGGTTTTAAGGTAAACCCCAAGAAGGTACAGATCGGCCGTAAGGAAGTAAAGTTCCTATGGCTGGCTGTAAGAGCAGGAGAAAGGGCCATAGATAAAGCCAGAAGGGAAGCAGTGCAGGAGTTACCAGCCCCCAATACAGTGACAGGAGTGAGATCTTTTCTAGGGCTGACAGGGTACTACAGAGATTTTATTGAGGATTACGCAGCCACAGCAGCCCCTCTGCTCTGACTCCTACACAAGGGAGTGGAGTGAGTTTGGGATGAGGGTTGCGAGGCAGCATTTGTAAGCCTCAAGCAAAATCTGCAGACCGCACCAGCTCTAGGAGCCATTGATGGGGACAAAGAGTTTTTCTTGGAGGTAGTAGCCAGCGGGGACAGTCTGAGTGCAGTGCTGCTCCAGGAGCGGCACAGTCAGCTGAGACCGGTGGTTATTCCTCCAGGATGCTCACGGATGTGGAAAAGGGCTATTCCAACTGTGAGAGGCACCTCTTCGCCATCACTGGGCTGTGAAAAGATCATTGATCTTCACAGGCACCTCGCCCTTCACCCTCCTCACCCATCACACACCCACCCAGATGCTCTTAGATGGGAGAATTAAAGATGGGACAGTGAGCAGTGCCCGCATTGCTTGCTGGACTCTGCTTCTCTCCCAGATGGACCTAAGGGTGAAAGGTCTCTGCGAGCCAAAGCTCGCAGCCAACATGATCTATCCAGGGACAGCCCACCGGTGTTCTATTGAAGGAGAATGGGAAGTCAACATAGCTTTTCGGGCCGGGATACACCACACAGGCCGCAAAATCTATGTGGACGGTTCCAGCACAGTATCTGCTGGGAAACGACTCACAGGGCGTGGAGTTTATGACCCAGGGGCAGACATTGCCCTGGCAATTAAACTCCCCAGCACCATGAGCGCCCAGCAGGCTGAACAGTCCGCAGTAGTGTACGTGGTTACACACCCAGAGAAATTCCCTACGTCATCTGGTCCCGTCGGGGATACACCTCCGCCAACGGGAGACCCCTGGCATTCAAGCCTCTGCTGGAGAAAATCATGACAACCATAGGGGAGGATGGGAAGGTCTATATGCATAAGGTTAAGGCCCATTCGAAGACAGAACTCATGAGGGAGGGTAACCAAAGGGAAGATAAATTGGCCAAGCAGGGAGCTAGGGAAGGAGAGTATTGGGACCCCTACCAGACAGGTTCGGTAGCCGCAATCTGGGACAAGGGAGGTACACAAGGGGTAGCCTTGGTCCCAGACCTAAAGCAGGCCCAGGTACGGGATCCCATCCTCAGAGCTGTCTTGAACACGCTCACAAAAGGGGAGAAAGTAGAGGGCCCATACGGTACAGCAGCCATCACTGTAAAGGAAGGCATGCTGTTCAGGGGGGAGCAATGGGTAGTGCCGCAGCAGCACCAAAGGGAATTCCTCCAACTGGCCCATGAGGGTCCAGCAGTGGGGCATCCCGGGCCCAAGGCCACCTGGCAGCGGGTGGAGCAGGCAGGATGGTGGCCAGGACTGAGGGAACAGGTCCGTGAGTTCTGTGCTGACTGTCTGGTGTGTGCTGCCAATAACCCTGACCCCCAGAAAAGGAAGGTATCTTTGGGACATACCAGGGGGGTAGAGGGACCATGGCAGTCGATCCAGATCAATTACATCGGGCCCCTACCCACCGCCCAGGGAGGCTACAATATTGCCTAGTCCTGGTGGATGTGTTCTCAAAGTGGGTAGACGCTATTCCCTGCCGTACAGCTACCGCGTTGGGTACAGCCAAGATCCTGGTCAGGGAAGTGTTCTCACGATGGGGACTCCCACAGTACGTGGAGTCTGACCAAGGGAGTCACTTTACTGGACAGGTCATGCAAGAGACCCTTATGGTACTCGGCACTGAAGGGAAATGGCACGTCGCCTACAACCCACAGTCATCGGGTCCTGTAGAGAGTTTAAACCGCACTATAAAAGAAAAGCTGCACAAGGAGACGGGAGAATCACCCAAGAAGTGGGTGGAAGTCTTACCGTTGGTCCTAATGGGGATCCGAGTCAGCCAGTCAAAAAGCACGGGGTATTCCCCACACGAGCTGATGACCGGCAGGGTTATGGCGGACCCCCACCCATGTGCTAGCTCCGGTGCTCACTGAAGGCCAGCTCAGAGAGGTGAACCGGGACATTTTTGTTAGGAATCTGTTTGAACAGCTCAAACAGATTCACTGGCAAGCCGCTAGCAACATGGGAAAACATCATCGGAGTAACCGATTGCTGCTAGAACCCAACAGGCACCATGAGTGGGAGATAGGGGATCAGGTCATTGGAAGGAACTTTGCCCGGTTGGGAAGTTTCGAACCATTGTATATGGGGCCGTAAAGCATTGTGGACAAGGCAAGCCCCATGGTGTATGCCAGCAAAATGCCCCGCTGGGTCTCCTCGCATACCACAGCCTAGAGTACCGTGGTCACCCGAGTATCATTTTAAACGGTCCAGCCCCAGGAGAACCATTAACAGAAAGGGAAAAACCAAAGTCAGGGACAAGTTAAATGACACGGATTCCCAGCCTACAGCCTCCAAAGGTGAGGGACTCACAGGAGAGGCAGTGTTGGGCAGAGAGAGAGCAAAGGGCCCCCAGCCTGTGGCATCAGGCTGCGGGGAACCCACAGGACAGGATAGGGACTCGGCAGCCACTCAGAAAGGGGTAGTGTGCTGCAGCACAGGAGGGCACACTCCCCCGATTAACTGAGAAACAGGGAAGCTCCCAGGTTTTTTAAGGAGGACTCTCCGAATCCGGTGGCACAGATTACCTTACGCCCAGGCGTACAAGCTGCCCAGATTCCACAAAAGGCAGAGGCCTAACAGGAATTAGCCTGGCTGTCCAGAGACGGGCGGCAGATGTATATAGCTTTCTGAAGTATTTTAAGTGTGTTTTACAGTTTGGTAGTTTTGGAATTTAATAGTTTAATTTTGGTTTAGTATAAGTTTAAGTTTTGAATTTTGGTAACTGTGTCAGGCCAGAGAACCTTTTCGGGACATGGCTATTTTGTTTGTGTGTCCCTACAGAGAGGAAATTGGGATGAGGAAGGTTCTGCTCCTGCTCGCCCTGGTAGGGGTGAGCATCAGTGATCGAGGAGACGTGGAGAACTCCCATATCTAGGGGTGTTCAGGAGAGAGAGCACCAATCGTTACCGCAGGGGGTGGCGAACGGGGTGTGGAGGAGCTCGCCATCTACTTCCACGAGGAAAGGTGGCCATGGTGGTTGGGGTCCAACTCAACTCAATACTCCAGCCAGACCGGGTTCACGTACGGGGAGGCCTCCATCCTGTGCCCCAGGGTACAGATCGTTGCTACAAGGTAAATCGTGCTTGACTAATCTACTGGAATTTTTTGAGGATGTAACTGGTAAAATAGATAAGGGAGAACCAGTGGATGTGGTGTATTTGGACTTTCAGAAGGCTTTTGATAAGGTCCCGCATAAGAGATTAGCATGTAAAGTTAAGGCACATGGGATTGGGGGCAAGGTATTGACTTGGATAGAGAACTGGTTGGCAGACAGAAAGCAAAGAGTTGGAGTAAACTGGTCTTTTTCAGAGTGGCAGGCAGTGACTTGTGGGGTACTGCAGGGATCGGTCCTTGGACCCCAGCTATTCACAATATATATTAATGATCTAGACAAGGGAACTAGATGTAATATCTCCAAATTTGCAGACGACACAAAGCTGGGTGGGCGTGTATGCTGTGAGGAGGATGCCGAGAAACTCCAGGATGATTTGGATAGGTTGGGTGATTGGACAAAAACATGGCAGATGCAATATAACGTGGATAAATGTGAGGTTATCCAGTTTGGTGGCAAAAACAGGAAGGCTGATTATTATCTGAATGGCAATAGTTAGGGAGAAGGGGAAGTGCAACGAGACCTGGGTGTCCTTGTGCACCAGTCGCTGAAGGTAAGCATGCAGGTGCAGCAGGCGGTTAAGAAGGCAAATGGTATGTTGGCCTTCGTAGCGAGAGGGTTTGAGTACAGGAACAAGGATGTCTTGCTGCAGTTGTACAGGGCCTTGGTGAGACCACACCTTGAGTATTGTGTGCAGTTTAGGTCGCCTTATCTGAGGAAGGATGTTCTTGCCATGGAAGGAGTTCAGCGAAGATTCACCAGGCTGATACCTGGGATGGCAGGAATGACGTATGAGGAGAGATTGGGACGATTGGGCTTGTACTCGTTGGAGTTTAGAAGAATGAGAGGGGATCTTATTGAAACTTATAAAATTCTGACAGGACTGGACAGACTAAACGCAGGAAGGATGTTCCCGATGGTTGGGGAGTCCAGAACCAGGGATCACAGTCTAAGGATAAGGGGCAAGCCATTTAGAACAGAAATGAGGAGGAATTTCTTCACCCAGAGAGTGGTGAACCTGTGGAATTCTCTACCACAGAAGGCAGTCGAGGCCATATCATTAAATATATTCAAGAAGGATTTGGATATATTTCTTAAACCTAAAGGGATCAAGGGGTATGGGGAGAAAGCAGGGACCGGGTACTGAAATTGGATGATCAGCCATGATCGCATTGAATGGTGGAGCAGGCTCGAGGAGCAGAATGGCCTACTCCTGCTCCTATCTTCTATGTTTCTATGTGTCATCGAGGGGAAACATGTGTGTTTGACATGTAAGGGACGGATTCCTTTGGATAGGTGGTGGTGGCTTATAAAGCTGAGCAAGGATATAGGAAACCCCACAGTCGATTGGGAACGATTGGGGAACAATACCCATTGGACGATTACAGGGACCCGAGGGGGATTGAGTGTGTGCTGGGACAAGTGGTGGGAACCAGATATGGGGATTTATGTTTGTATGTGGGGTCAGTTAAAGTCTGCCCCACAGGTATATCCATCATCTTCCACAGACAATGGCACGATGCCGGGGAGGGGATGGAGTAGGATTCCAGCCTGCATGCATGCGCGATCCCACACTCCCCGATCCCAGTCAACACCACTGAACTTGTAACCCACCCCCAAAAGCCCCTGCCCACGACCACAACATCACGGACTATAGTACAGCGGTGTCCTACCACCACCAAGGGACCAGGGAATGGGTTAGTCCTAGTACCGACCAATAAGTTACTGTACCAGGAGGTACACTATGCAGTGGCCTCAGTGATCCTGAACCTGACCAAGGTGCACTTACCTGAGTGGTGCTCTAATAAGGCAGAACAGTTGTACCAAGCCCTGCTGAAGGAAATGTTTAGAAAATTTTATGAATTCGACTTTGCCAGGGTAGACAAAGCGAAACTGTACAGTTTACATCTTGAACATAATATGGGTGCGGGGAGTCAAAGAAGGGGGACCTGGAATGATATTTTTACAGCTTATAGTACAGGATCCTCAGTGATAAACAGCCTAGGCGATATAGAGTTACAAACTCAGATAAATGGTTTAAAGACCCAGTTAAGAAAACTCCTAACAGAGGAGAACACAGTGGTGGGCTCAGAGCTACATGAGGACCAGGCTATGATGGTCCATTTAAAGGAGATAATAGCCGAGCTGCAGAGGCACGTCAAAACAGTAAATGCACTCATACGGGAGGACAGGAATGCTTCGGATCAAGCTGCACAGAATGAGGTGTGCGTGCCATATGGGGCATGGTTGCTGGGCGAGGGCCACAGCAACCTGGAGGATTTAAAACAAGGTTTGTCCCCTCCTGGATTAGCAACAAGCACCTCGCAGCCCTCCACCCATTTAGTAATTCAATAATCCCGTGTCAGCTCCGCCTAGCCTCTGAAGCCTACCCTGTCCCAGTGGATTGTGGACGTTCCAATCACACTATCATGGGGATAGTAGTGAGGGTGCCGGTCATGGGTGTGACAGCCCGACCCACACCGGTATACAGAGTGGAGAACATTGGGATCATTCAAGGGTGTGCACACGTCCGCTTTGCAGAGGTCACACCTTATGTCATAAAGTGGGAGCACGCTATGACAGGTACAGACCGCTCCGGGTGCCGGAGCCGGGGAGCACACATAATACTGTGTCCCCAGCACTTGAATGCCTATTCAAGACCACAGTGCGGGTTTAAAGCTGCTGGTGCACGACCTGTGAACTGTACCATGGAGGAAATGGCACAAGACCATGTTCACCCTCAGGTAGCATTCATAGGGGGTGGGACATATTGTGTCACCACAAGTGCGCCCCACCAGCGACATGGACAGTGCATCTGGTGTCCGGTGAGTGACATCAGTTTCTGTTTTAAACCCGAGGCAGAAGTTCAAGTGGCCCAGGAATGGATTGTACCCATCCCTGAACCCTCAACTGTTCACCTCACTGTCAGGGAAAAGATTGCCAACCTGCAAAATTACGTAACAGATTTTGGCTATGAGATTCCCCCTCTGCTAGAACATCTTACTGGCCTATTAAAAGCAGTGGTCATCTCACAGAAACATTTTTATACATTAGAGTAGAAGACAGTCGAGATAGGGGCAAAGATCTTGGATATTGTAGTTCCACCCTGGTGGGACATTTTAGAAAATATAGAGGTCCCTTCTTGGATTAGGCTGGCTTCACATCTTCTAGTACTTTGCCAGCTCGGCATAGTTTTCTACTTGCTGTGTACAAAGTGCAAAGGAAGGGACCAAATGCTCCGCTCTCAACATGAGGGAGCATGGGACAAAAATAAAGTCTATGACCAGGTATAAAACCAACCTTGACCATTATTGAAAATAAAGTTTGATGAGTGTGTGTGTCATTTATTTTTCCTACATGTGTGTAATTTTGCCAAGTGGTGCAGGGGTGCTGGACCCCCTCCGTGCTTGGATGTAAATGTAATAAAAGTTTTCGTACATTGTATGTATATTTGTTAAACATTACACCTAAAGGGAATGGGAGAGAGTGTTTTGTTTTTGAGTTTTAGTTTAAATAATACAGGGAAAAGTTGGCTCCCGAGGATCAGAAAATTTTGCTCACAACTGCATGATACTATGGTAATAAAGTATCACAGGGGGGGTGTAAGGTTCGCAAAATTATACAGATTCCCCCAAAGTAAGAACAGAAGAGATATTGGACTGTTTGAAATAATATTGGGCAAAAGGGGACCTTAAATCAAAACCCCAGGAAGATTTGGCAAAGGTTAGATTACTTCAAACTGGCTTGAAAGTGTAGGACAAAGGATATAGGTTTAAGCTAGCAAATTGGAAATTTAGGACTGATGCCAGGAAGATTTTCTTTGCAGAAAGAATTGATTTTCTGGTAGAACTACAAAGGAAAAATAAATGGATTTATTTAAAGAACATTCGGACGCTGTATTGGGAGATCTTTCCGGATGAATATATTTATTTTATTTATTATTTTTTTAACACACACACACACCACTTCTAAGAGTGTAGTTAAGGCTCATTTTTGGGCAATGTAAAGGGAGCTTTACTGTGTATCAGCCCATGTTATACTTGAAACTGGGAGTGAATGATGCTGAAACGGGAAGCAAAATGGCAAAAGTTTCTTTAACTATTATTGTCATTTCTCACTTTGATAAGCATAAATATATTCACAAAATACAAGTACTTTGGTACTGTCAATCATTCCTACAGGAATGATAAACATAACAAAAAGCAATAATTTCTCTCATGCTCTCTTTTTCTATGCATGAAAGGCACCAACCAAATTGATACTCCATCAGCACTACTCTTTGAACAGTTGCTACTAACACAGCACAATTCCAATCCAATAAATCTTTGTGACTGCAAAGGAGAAGCCAGTGATTCCTGAGTCACTTCCACACACGTCATTGACTGGTTCAAAGAGGCGTAGGAACGGTCATAGGTCTAATCTCCAACCCTTTCGGTTATAGATTGATTGTGTGGCTCGGGGAAAGAGAAGTGGGGGGCAAAATAAAGAGAAAATGAGAAACTATGTACTGTTCAGGGAGAAAAAAAAAATCGAGCAGTCAGAAGATGGGTCAGTAGAGTCACAATTTCCTCTTTTGTTACCATTGAGATAACCTCCCATTGCAGTCATTTGGTAACCAGGTGTAACTGGAAACTGGATAGAAGCACATCTTTACCACCAATACCAGATAGAAAACAGCATTACTGCTAACCATAGTGTTAATCATCAACCTCCTTCCCTCTGTGGTTCTTGCATCATGTTTCAAGCAAGCGCAAGCCAGTTGAGTGTACGGAACAGGCTTTATTTGTGCAATATGGATGATCAGTGCATACAATACCAAGGGTAACAATTTGGGTTTCGCTCTCTCCAACTACCTGACTTAGCTCTGCAACTTCACCCCTTTTTATACACTGGTTGTTTACCACAAAGATGGTATGTCAGGCATAGACAGACCTTCACACTGCTATCTCCTTTATGAGGTTACACTGCTTGCTTTTTTCAAAGCATCTATATTATGGATTATAGTACTAGGTTAATCACTCATGGTCGATGTTCACACTAGCCAGCCCTCCCCTGCATTTCAGTTGATAAGCAGGCATCTGGCGTAGAATAGAACCCCTCTATTCATGTTCTCTTCTTGTGTTTCCCAGGCAACCAACTGGTCCACCGACCAGTTGTGGTTGCTATAGGTCACGATGGTGATTATAGTTCAGTTCAATTATTAATTCTCAACTCGCCATCATGTCCAACACGTAGCATCTAATACTCTCTATTATCAACAGAGAAAAACATTGCTCTCTGTATCACACACACACGAAATCAAACTGCACAATTAATGAATAGATTCGTCATGAAGCAGGGAAGCTGGGAAGTAGAATGATGGATAAGATTGCTCAAGTTGTCTGTTCCCTTTCAACCTTTTGTGCTTCAGAACATGCATTATCTACTTACTGTCAAACAAAGTTAAAAGAATAAAGTTACTGCTCTGAGCAATTATAACAAACGCAGGACATCTGACAGGGAAGCGCAATTATTTACATTCTATTTTAATTTATACACAATCTCGTCTGAACACCTTATTTTCCAGGGTATCTTATGCTTATACTTGTGATATATTGTCAATGCATAAAAGGGTGCATCAAAACGTGATACTGTCATGGAAATAGCTTGTGTGTGTAAGATTTAGCAGAATACACAGTGTCTGACAGACTTAATACAGAATCTATTTGGTATACCTCTTACAAATAGCATTTTGGAAGGGAGCTTTATTTTTAACTCATTACAAGGAATCTTACAAGGAGAGCTGATTGGTGGGATCCCCAAATTTTAGAATGCTTCCATTTTCTTTATGCTTCAACAGAATATTCGTACCCACTGGAAATCTGAGGAAGCAATGCCCTCAGTTAAAGAGTGTGACATAACTGAATATCGCTAAGCACAGTGCTGATTCTGTAAGATTCTTTATAGGGCCATCCCATGGTACAAATGGTGCAAGCTTCCCGATACTGGTTAAAGCACCTGCCTGTCATTCAGAACAGAGCGACAAGTCATTTGCCTCAGTATTAGAAATTGCCTTCACTCCAGCACGCACGTGTGCAGTTGTTGCTGGCTTGTGGAAGGATGAACCTGAAATTGGTTGCCAATTGTGAGCTGTCATTCCTGTTGGCATCCCTGATATCTCAAGCAGTGCAAAGTTCATGTATTTAGGTTGCTCAGAGTTTTTATGACCAGTAACAGTCATAGCAGAGAAGATGCCATTGCCCCTCTGACTGCTTTGCCTTTGAACCCAGGTCTTGAGGTGAAAGGTCAATGTTTCCGTTTAATTCTCTAGGCCCTTCAGTCCAACAGGAGGGGTGCCAATTCAGTTAATTTCATTTGACTGGTTTGATAGACTGGCAAGGGAAGAAGGCAAAGAAATATAAGGAGGTAGATTTTCTGAGGTTGGCAGGAACGGAGCAGTTTGGGTTTTGCCACTATCCAAGTTGAAGATGGCCAATCTTGTGCTAACTTCTGTGTTCCTAATAATCTGTGCAAGCTCCCAGCCTGGCTGGTGCGCAGTGCTGGGAGTTTGCACGAAGATGGGATGCAGTGTTGCGCATTGCTACAGCAACATCAAGGGGTGCAGCAGCTATTTAAATGGAAGAGGCCACTTAAAAGTAAGTCATCAAATGTGATAGGCAAAAAATTATTCAGCTAAATAATCAGTCAATAGCAATGGAAATGGGGAGATATAAAATTGAGTCTTTCAATAAGTGATAGGGCAGTGCAACATGCAAATACAACACCCCCCCACTACCACCCCCATTTGATCAATGGAACAATGGTGGTGCAGCTGCAGGAGGTGGGTTCAAGGAGGACTACCCCATTTGGCATTTGGGAGCACCCTCCTCAGAGGAGGGCAGTGATGTATGTCAAGCAGGTGATGACATCCAGGCTCAATGCTGCATAGAACTTGTAAATGAATGTGGAAAAAGATGACAGACTTACTGAACCTAACAAGGTAAGTCTACCCAACAGAGGCATATACTGGGTGGATGGCCTAACCCTTCATTACATGCCACAAGAGTTCCCTGGCAACTTGCTACACAGACTGCTATCTCATGCCGGACATCCACATGCTCTTTCATTGCTTATCACGCATTTCCACAGTCCAGCAGGGCATGTAATCAAGTTGCAACTTACAACTGATGTCTTTGGAAAACTGACATCGTAAAAGGACTTCACACAGCAAATTATTCTGACTCAGTCTAGTCACATGGCCAGTTACTGACACACAGGATGGGCTATTAATTGGACACATGCATGTCACTTTATGTGCTTTTTAAACTGAAGACCTCAAGTCTACTCGCTGCGTGTAGGACACACGAGGGAACAGACCCAAACTGTGGGCCTAGAAGTGACAAGCCATTGACTCATTTTGATGAGGCCACCGTGGATATCTGTGCCAATATGAGAATTGAGGGAAGGTGAAACCTCAGAATTGCCCTAAATGCAGGGCTACGACTATCCTGCTCTTCCTGTACCTTGCTTCCCTTCTCAGTCACTCAGACACACAACAACAACAACTTGTATTTATAGAATGCCTTTAACATAGTAAAACATCCCACGATGCTTCACAGGAGTGTCATGAAACAAAATTTGACAACAAGCCACATAAGGGGAAATTAGGGCAGATGACCAAAAGCTTAGTCAAAGAGGTAGGTTTTAAGGAGCATCTTACAGGAGGAAAGAGAGGTGGAAAGGGTTAGGGAGAGAATTCCAGAGCTTAGGGCCCAGGCCGCTGAAGGCACAGCTGCCAATTGTGGAGCGATGAAAATTAAAGGACACTCAAGAGGGCAGAATTAGGGGAGCGCCGATATCTCGGGGGGTTGTGGGACTGAATAATCAGGAGGGCAAGGGCTGTATCCGGAAGCATCAGGAGAGAAGCACCATGAAGCGGTCTTGTCATCTGGAGCTATGGGACGGGATGTCCTGGGCTCTGCCAGCATCGGGAGGAGGTTCCCAAGGCCTGAGAGAATTGGGAAGGTGAATCCCGGAGTCCATGATAACTTGACAGTGGGATCCCAGGTCCCAGTAATATTCAGGAGGAATCTGGCAACATTGAGGAGGGAGGGTAGTGGTGGGGGGAGATGAGGAGAGTCTTTCAGCACTGAAGAGGATCTAAGGCTCCAAGCCCATCCCGTTACCCATTCACTCTTTCTTAACTTCTCAAGGCTCAGGGTCGAGTGGCACTGGGAAAGTAGTCCATGACCTGAACATTGAGGTGGGTGTGGTTTTTTTTGCAGCATTAGGGGTGTTGGGCCTAGGGTATGACATAATTGGTGTCGTGGGCCTAGGAGAGTATGGCCAGACAAAGAAAGGAAAAGAAAAAAGAGGTACAAGAACAAAAAAGAGAGGCGAGACAAACAGATTAATAGCAAGTTTATTTTGTATTTTGAAACCACTGCAGGTAGCAGTCAAATTTTCACCAATAATTGAGCGATTAAAATCAGGAATGCTCAAGAAGCCAGAATTAGAGGAGCACAGATATCTCGGGGGGGCTGTGGGGCTGGAGGAGATTACAGAGATAGGGAGGGGTGAGGCCATGGAGGGATTTTAATACAAGAATGAGAATTTTAAAATTTTGGCGTTGCTTAACCATGAGCCAATGTAGATCAGCGAGCACAGGGGTGATGGGTGAACAAGACTAGTTGAGAGTTAAGATACGGGCAGCCCAGTTTTGGATAACCTCAAGTTAATGTAGGGTAGAACGTGGGAGGCCAGCCAGGAGTGTGTTGCATTAGTTAAGTCAAGAGGTAACAAAGGCATGGATGAGGGTTTCAGCAGCAGATGATGAAGGAGTCCCTACCCGCATGCAACCAGACCTGGACGACATTCAGCTTTGGGCTGATAAGTGGCAGGTAACATTTGCGTCACACAAGTGCCAGGCAATGACTATCTCCAACAAGTGAGAGTCTAACCACCTCTACTTGACATTCAACAGCTTTACCATCACCAAATCGCCCACCATCAACATCCTGGGGGGTCACTATTGACCAGAAACTTAACTGGACCAGCCACATAAATACTGTGGCAATAAGAGCAGATCAGAGGCTAGGTATTCTGCGGTGAGTGTCTAACCTCCTGACTCCCCAAATCTTTCCACCATCTACAAGGCACAAGTAAGGAGTATGATGGAATACTCTCCACTTGCCTGGATGAATGCAGCTCCAACAGCACTCAAGAAGCTCAACACCATCCAAGACAAAGCAGCCCGCTTGATTGGCATCCCATTCACCACCTTAAACATTCACTCCATCCACCACCGGCGTACCGTGGCTGCAAAGTGTACCATCTACACAACCACCTCCAAGTTCCCTTCCAAGTCACATACCACCCTGACTTGGAAATATATCGCCGATCCTTCATTGTCACTGCGTCAAAATCCTGGAACTCCCTCCCTAACAGCATTGTGGGAGTACTTTCACCTCACGGACTGCAGCAGTTCAAGAAGGCGGCTCACCACCACCTTCTCAAGGGCAATTAGGGATGGTCAATAAATGCTAGCCTTGCCAGCGACGCCCAGATCCCATGAACGAATAAACAGTGAGCTAAGGCAGGGGTGGAGACGGGCAATCTTATGAAGGTAGAAATAGGCGGTCTTAGTTATGGCATACCACACAACCACAAAATCATTGTATAATGTCAAGCGCCATTTGAAGGTGTATCTTGGAGCCGGCATTCTAAAGCATGTACCTCTTCTCTCACTAGAGATGTGGGAGAGCAGCTTTCCAGTGTGGTGTATGTGCCTTTAAGAGCCCCAGGTGTGCGTAATGCCGATAATTGCCACTTGGGCTATATAAGCCTGTGTATTGTGTATATCCTTTAGAACCCCCCCCAGACTTGCTTAGTAAATACCTATGAACCAACTCCTGTCCTTCAGTGTCTTTATCTACACACGGACACTACAGTGGCGACGAAGTGGAAATGGACTTACCTGCAATTCAGCAGCACCTCAAGGACATCGATTCCTCCAGCGTCCAGAAGACTCAAGGAAGTAAGAGAAACTGTGGTTTCACCAGCTGGCCAAGCTGGTGGCAGGTACTGCGCTAATCCTTCCTGGGCGTCAGGCTGGGGCTCCAGCGGCGGGCTCTACAGCTGAGACAGGCAGCGAAATCGGAGGCAAGCAATAACGGACTGGGAGGGTGCACTCGGGAGACGGCCGGCGCGGCAAGCAGGTCAGCGTTTAGACCTCCGTTGGGAACGAGTCTCCAACAGTGAATAAACGGAAACCACAGTAAAACAGCGTTGTTATCGGTAGCAGCGGCGGGAAAGCGCAGGAAGCGCCATATCGTTGCTACAGAGAGAAAAAAAAAAGCGCGGGAAGCGCCATATCTTTTTTGAAATGCCTAAGTCTGGCAATATTGATGCTTTTGATAACGAAACAGAGCCTAACTTTGGCAATATTGATGTTTTTGATAACAAGATAGAGGATTGGACCACATATGTAGAAAGAGTGGAGGTGTTTTGCACCGCAAATGGAATAGAAGATGAAAAAAAAGCTTCAGTGCTTCTGGATCTAATGGGCGCAGAAACATACAAGCTGTTACGCAACTTAATCACTCCAGCCGAACCGATGGACAAGAATTTTGAGGAGATTGTTGATACCCTACACTGCCAATTCGAGGCAGGACTGGCAGATTCTCTGCAAGACAAATTCATCTGCGATCCCCTAAGTGTAGAAACACAAAAAAAGGTATCTTCTGGAAAAGATTTAACACTGGACAAGGCTTTCAGTGCAATAGGAGCGGCAAAGATACAGCAAAGGCCACAGGACTTCGGCACCCATGAAATGACACGGGGTTTCGAGAGATGTTATCGCTGCGGCAGATCCAACCATGACCAGAGGGATTGCTGGTTCAAAGAAAAAGCATGCAGGCGATGCGGAAAGATGGGACACATTCCACGTGTATGCCGATCTGAAAATAAAAAATCCACTAACGGGAAAAGAATGAATAAGGAAAAGCACAGAAAGGTACAAATGATGACGGACAGTAGCTCCAAAGACCAGAAGAGCGATAGCGACTCCGGGAACAAGAGACTAAGCTCTCTCAAAAAACATAATGTAATTGCCAATGAAGATTACCAGACCATTTGGGTTACCCTCATAATAGCAGGGTCCCCAGTTAAAATGGAGCTAGATACAGGATCAGCTCTAACCGTAATAAATCGACGTGATTACGAGAGGCTATTTTCGCATATACCTCTAAAAGACACATCCATTATCTTAAAAACATATACGGGGTAGAAAGTATACCCCAAAGGAAAAATAAAGGTGCCTGTGGTATACAACGGCAAAAAAATACAAAAGTTGTATTTATACATTCTACAAGATGGTGGTCCACCGTTGTTGGGACGTGAATGGATAAGGAAGATACGTTTAGACTGGCACTCCATTCAGGCACTGACGGTGACCAGTAAGGAAAAAAACAATGATGACATCATACCTGAACGATTAAAAGACATCTTGGCCAACGCCAAAGAAGTGTTTCAAGAGAAACTAGGAACCTTGAAAGGCATCACCGCCTCAATAAAAGTGGAAGATGCAGCAATTCCAAAATTTTTTAAGGCAAGACCGGTGCCATACGCAATACGTCCGGCAGTCGAGGCAGAGCTGGAGAATTTGGAAAAGGCAGGCGTATTATCCAAAATAGATTGGAGCGAATGGGCAACACCCATCGTTCCAGTCATGAAAAAAGCATTGAAAAATAACTCTAAGGAACAGAGAAAAATTCGCATCTGTGGGGACTTTAAGGTTACTGTAAACCCGGTCCTTCACACGGTACAGTATCCTCTTCCGAGGATAGAAGATATTTTCGCCTCACTATCCGGAGGAAAACGTTTCACAAAAATTGACTTGGCACAGGCATATCTACAGATGGAGGTTGAGGAGACCTCTAAAAAGTATCTCACAATAAACACACATAAAGGCCTGTACCAGTACAATCGACTGGTTTTTGGAGTAGCATCAGCTCCAGCTATCTGGCAAAGAGCTATGGAGCAAGTCCTGCAAGGGATTCCGGGGACTCAGTGTTACCTAGACGACATCCTTATAACAGGAGAAAACGACAACGAGCACCTTGCCAATTTGGAGCAGGTGCTCACTAGGCTGAAAGAACGGGGCCTACGAGCAAATCGCCCCAAGTGTGAATTTTTCCAAAATCAGGTGTCATATTGTGGCCACATAATTAATAAGGAAGGGTTGCATAAGTCACCTGAAAAAATTGAAGCAGTTATAAAAGCCCCAGCACCTGAAAATGTTTCACAATTGAGGTCATTCCTGGGATTAATAAATTACTATCATAAATTTTTACCGAACTTATCAACTATTCTACACCCTCTTAATGATCTTCTACACAGGAGTGATTTGGAAATGGAACGAAGACTGTAAACGTGCCTTCCATAAATGTAAAGACTTAATCACATCCGAGAAAGTTTTGGCTCATTACAACCCATCACTACCAATCAGACTGGTGTGCGATGCATCCCCTTACGGCATAGGAGCGGTATTGTCCCATAGATTCCCTGATGGCTCGGAACGGCCGATAGCTTTTGCGTCACGCTCATTGAACTCAGCTGAGCGTAACTATTCCCAGATAGACAGGGAAGCACTCAGCCTGGTATGGGGAGTGAAGAAATTCAACCATTACCTACACGGACAAAAATTTACCTTGCTGACTGACCATCAACCCCTCATCTCCATATTCAACCCTAAGAAAGGTGTCCCCATTATGACGGCACAAAGACTACAGAGGTGGTCCCTTTTTCTAGGGGCACACCAATACAACATTGAATACAAAGGGTCAAAACAGCATGGGAATGCTGACGGTTTATCGCGCCTGCCGTTGCCAACGATAGAAGAGGCACCTACAGTAGACCCAGTAGAGATATTCCACTCTACCATAGTGGAATGTCTACCGGTGACAAATTCTGCCATTGAAAGGGAGACCAGAAATGACCCTACTCTCTCACGGGTCTACGATTTAACAATGAAGGGATGGCCAGCACATGGCGAACCACTGTTGCCAGCATTCTCACAAAGAAGAGAACAGCTGTCAGTGTGCCGAGGAACCTTGATGTGTGGATCCAGAGTGGTGATTCCACCCAAACTCCAGGATAAAGTGCTAAAGGAGCTTCACGAGGGGCATCTGGGTGGAGTGAAAATGAAGAACCTAGCTAGGGCGTTTGTACGGTGGCCAGGTATCGATGGAGACATCGAAGACATGACCAAGAGCTGCCTAGGATGCCAGAAGGTCCAAAATGCTCCGCCACAGGCCCCTCTACATCCATGGGAGTGGCCCTCATCTCCCTGGCAAAGGGTGCACATCGACTTTGCTGGTCCATTTATGGACTCAATGTTCTTAATCGCAGTTGATGCACACTCCAAGTGGCCGGAGGTAATAAAGATGTCCTCCACCACCACGGAAAAAACCATCACAGTATTAAGGACCATATTTGCCAGGAATGGGCTGCCGGAACAGATATGTTCTGATAATGGACCGCAATTTGTGTCCGAAGAATTCAGGAAGTTCTTAAAGAACAATGGGGTAAAGCACTACACGTCCGCCCCATACCATCCCGCCACCAATGGATTGGCTGAAAGGTTTGTCCAGACCTTTAAGAAGGCCATAAAGGCCATGGGTAATGAAGACATAAAACTTCAGCACAAGGTGGATAACTTCTTATTTGCCTATAGGAATGCAACACATATGGTTACAAACCAAACTCCCGCCATGATGTTCTACAATAGAAACCTAAGATGCCGGCTGGATTTGGTCAAGCCCAACATCCGAAGGGACATGGAGAACCGGCAGTTTCAGGGCATGAATGAAAGGCCAACTAGGGCCTTCCAGATAGGCCAACCGGTTTTGGCCCGGGACTACCGTACCGAGAAATGGCAGCCTGGAACTATCTGCACACGACTAGGACCACTGATGTATACCGTGGACATCGGAGAAAGCATAATAAGGCGCCATGCGGACCAAATCATCAAGTCATCCGAAAAGGGACAACCTACACCACCACGCTATACATCTAACGATGAAGTAGAGATACCCATATCTACCTCCGATCCAGTGATACTGGAACCCGATGAACCCGACACTGGCCTTCAAGCCGAATCAGCCTTGCCAGAAGAACCTACTACACCACCAGAAACTACTACACCCCCGAGGCGTTATCTGGACCGAGTCAGGAAGCCTCCTGAGAGACTAACTTATAATTAATTAATACAGCAATGTATATTATTTTGCATATAACATGTAATTAATAATTACTTAAAATATGATGTACTAGTTAGCTAGAAGGGGAGGAATTGTGGTGTATGTGCCTTTAAGAGCCCCAGGTGTGCGCAATGCCGATAATTGCCACTTGGGCTATATAAGCCTGTGTATTGTGTATATCCTTTAGAACCCCCCCCCCAGACTTGCTTAGTAAATACCTATGAACCAACTCCTGTCTTCAGTGTCTTTATCTACACACGGACACTGCAGCCAGCACTGCCAACGCCCAGCACCTCACAGCATTTTGTGCCCCTCTCACCACACAGTTGCACATAGTGGCACTGTAGCACATTCCTTGGAGGATATAGTTAGTGAGGTTGAATGCTTGGCGCTGCATGATTCATGATGATGCCAGAGGGCTATCAGCAGCTGGCTGCCCAGATGGCATCAATGATTCCTTATATTTTGGATCACCTCTTCTTTATGAATCTCCCTGTGGTGCTGATTTTTTATAAATGCTTCATTCACAGTTACCCCTTCATTAATTTTGGGGAGAATGTTCAGCTATTTTTCTATTAAAATGAATATGTTCTACATGTTCTGATTGGAAAAGCAGGACAAAAAAAGCCATCAGACCAAAAGCAAACTAACGCAACAAAAAAAAAAAAACCTTTGGAGCTTTAAGAGCTTCTTTCTGAATGGAGCTTTACTTTAGCCTCACTGCATGTAAGCATTTTGCACATGCGGCACAACCCTATCAAAAAGAATGGTAAATTGTGCATATGTTCAATCCAACTCCAGAAACTTGAGCACAATTTTGAGGCTGGCACTCCCAGTGCAGTACTGAGGGAGTGCCGCACTGTCGGAGGTGCCGTCTTTTGGATGGGATGTTAAACCGAGTCCCCATCTGCCCTCACAGGTGGATGTGATCTCATGGCACTATTTCGAAGAAGAGCAGGGGAGTTCTCCCCGGTATCCCGGCCAATATTCATCCCTCAACCAACATCACAAAAAAACTGTTCTGAACTTACAAAACAAAAATTGCAAGAATTGTTTACTAATCTAGTGTGAGATATTTCATCAGGAGGGAAGATTTCCTCTCTGAGCTTCGTGTAAATGAAATCATAAACCCGATCTTTTTAACTGGGTCTTCAAATTTTTGCATATAGTGCAGAAGGATAATCATTTCCCATTGCTTCTTGAAGACTAACCTTCTCTCATTTAGACATGGGGGTTAATTTAGACTTTGTGCAATAGTGTAAAACGGATGATAGTGATTCAGCAGCCTGTTTTACAACCCTCCCGAGTTTTATTTCCATTGGCTTCAATCAGGGGAAATGTAAAACAGGCTGCCGACTTGTTATAACTCATTTTACACTATCGCACAAAGTCAAAAGAGTGTTATATTTCTAAATTTTTTGTGCTTGCTTTTTTAAAATAATTTCTGTATTGAGAACTGTTCCTTTATGGTATCTAGTTATTGGAACATGGGTAAGGTGCTATCTGTTTTCAAAAAGGTAACAAAACAGACCCTGGCAACTACAAAACCATCAGTCTCCCATTGATACTGGGTGAAATAATGGAACTGAATATTAGAAGTAAACTTAAACAATATCCTCTGAGAATAACCAGCAAAGAGCAACCAGCAATGATTTAGAAGAGTCCTGTTTGGGTAATCATTGTAAAACATTTTTTTGACGTGGTGACATCCCGAGGGGAATATGGAAAGATGCAAAACAGGCTAGCGATTCGCTAACACCAGTTTCACACTGTCGCACAAAGTCAAAATCTACCCCACAGTTTTGGAATAGTAACTTCATTGCACAGCCTCTTACTCTAACTCCTCACCTGCTTCAGTCCTCCTTTCCTTCATACACTCTACAGCCCAATATTGGCATTACCTAACCACTAAATCTCAATCTTATGTGTCTTCCCTCCTATTCTTTGCTCCTTTTGGCAATGTGCTGCACTGTGGGCGTTGGACTTTGACCTAGATTTCACAATGCAAATTATGCTGGAGGTAAAATTTGATTTCGGTGGGGGGGCACAGAATGGGTGTTAGCTGATCGGCCGCCTGTTATACTCTTCATGCAATCTTCCTTTCTGTTGACTTCAACGTAAAGCACAAACGGGACAGCTGAAGATGAATTTCCCCCCCCCCGTCCCCCACCGCCTGTTGTTAATCTGCAACCTTATGCAAAAAAGAAAGACCTCACAAGATAACAATGAAATCAAATTGAGATATGAGTCCATTTTAGAACCATAGGATTTTACAGCACAGAAGAAGGACATTCAGCCCATCATGCTCAAGTCAGCTCTTTAAGAAAGCCAGCCATTTAGTGCCATTTTCAAAATCCATCTTACCTTTTTCTTATTCAAATAATTAATCCTTTTTAAATGCTATTATTATAAATTCTGCTCACACCAGAGAGAACATTGCCTATTGACACCCAACCTTAACCCACTAGGCTCCCGGATTTCCTCCTGTGCCATATCACTCACATTAAGGAACGACAGTTTTTGGAGAGCATGTGAGACGGGCATGTGTCAACCAGTGAGCCATTGCACCAGCACAACATTTCAAAAATGGTTCAGCAGCTTATGGAACCGAGAAATCCATAGAAACCATGTGTTGTGTATGTAACCTGTTCCACCTTAAGAGAGCTTAAGCCTGTTCCACCTTAAGAGATGTACTACTTTCTCAGGCTGCTGTAGACGTAATACCGGGGGTGAACACACCGGTATATAAGCACTGTGCAGTAATCTTGTATTCAGTATAGTCCCTACCTCCAACCAGTAAAGACCTGTTTGAGTTATACGTTTAAGTCTTTGTGTTAATTGTTCAATACAATACACATACTTAACACTGGCGACGAGTCAGGTTCTTACCCTGCGGCAGTTATTCCACGGCGGTTGAAGAGAGGTTTCAAACCTCACCACTCACCACCCCACTGGATGCGACAGGCATTAGGACCCTGAAGCCTCCATCAGCTTGTGAACCGGAGTAGAAGACAGGACTGGGGAAGAGAGAGGTACAGGGCGATAGCGATCGGCAGATAAGGGCCGGGCCGCTTTCAAGTGAGGGGCGCAGCCGGGCCATCGATCGCATCCGCTGATAAGGGCCGGGCCGCTTTCAAGTGCGAGGCGCAGCCGGGCCATCGATCGAAATCCCTGATAAGGGCCGCACTCGGGCTGAAAGGCGCAGCGTCGGCAGACACTGAAGGCGCGAGAGCCGCGGTGCACAGCGCGGGCCATCGATCGCGGCGAAGATAAGGGCCGCACTCGGGGCTGAAGGGAGACGGCGTCGGGGGACGGGTGAAGACCGCCAAGCGCGGGAAAACCGCCATTTTGTGGGCGGAGGACGACGGCAAGAGCGGGAAGCCGCCATCTTGGATAGCAGTAAAAAAAAAAAATCTGAGAAATTGCAAATCTGATAAAGTACTACAATGCCTAAACACGGGAATATTAGCAACTTTGATAGTGACATCGAAGATTGGGCCATATATGTTGAACGAGTTAAAAATTATTGTAAGGCCAATAAAATTCGTGAGGCTGATGAAGCACTAACATTATTAAATTTAATGGGTGCGAAGACATACGGGCAATTGAAACACCTGTTATCACCAGATGAACCGGCGGATAAGACGTTCGATGAGATTGTTACTGTCCTGAAAGATCATCTAAACCCCACGCCGCTGATGCTAGCGGAACGATTTAAATTTTACGACAGAAGGCAGCTACAGCATGAAAGCAATGCTGAATATTTGCTGGAATTGCGTAAATTAGCGAAATATTGCCAGTTTTGAACGGGACTGACAGATGCACTACGAGACAAATTTGTGTGTGGTTTATTTAAACAGGATACACAAAAGCGACTGCTCGAGGAGAATGAGCTGACGCTTGAGAAGGCGGTCACTATGGCAGCAGCACACGAAGCCGCAGCGAGAGGCACGGCAATAATGCAGCTACGGTCACCGGAGCTCAGTGCACACAAATTGGGTGTGAGTTCTGGCAAATGTTATCGTTGTGGAAAGACAACGCATGATCAGAACCAGTGTTGGTTTAAAAACCAAGAATGTAGAACTTGTGGTAGGCTTGGACATATAGCTAGAGTATGCAGGTCAGGGAAGAAGACCAGCAACAAGAAGTCACCGCAAGGAAAATACGCAAAAGTACACAAGGTGGCCGAACAGGAGTCCGATTCAGACGCTAGCAGTAATGAACTGGCTGGCTTAAGCAGTATTGAACTGGCTAGCTTAAGGGTACTCAACGTTGGTAAGGGTGCAGACCTCCAGACAATTTGGGTTACTCTTCAGATAGAAGGAGTCCAAGTAAAAATGGAATTGGACACTGGATCGGCATTGTCGGTCATGAATAAGAAAGATTACAGAAGGTTATTCCAACATATTCCCCTACAGGATACGGAGATTATATTGACAACCTACACGGGGCAGAGAGTGTACCCCATCGGGACAATAAAGGTTGCAGTGGCCAACAAGGGCGAAGGAAGTCAAATAATGGACTTATATGTGCTACCGGAGGGAGGTCCACCACTACTAGGCCGGGAGTGGTTTAGAAACATAAATATGGACTGGCATTCGCTAAAAGCCATAAAGAGTGAGAACTCGGTGCAGATAATCAGCCCAGACTCTAGAACTGATGATGGTAAGACCAACCCATGTGCAAAAGACAAAGTTTCAGCACAGAATTCCACTGAGCAACAACAACATAGTTTAACAGAGAATTCTGAGTCTGTCAAGTCTACTGATATGCACATTCTTGAGGGACACTGGGCTCAAACGCAACTCCATTTCAAACTACAACAGCAATTAGAACAAATGATTCGCCGTTTTGAGCAAGAGATGACTGAAATAAAAAAGTTCTTTGTTACAGAGTGGGAGAATCTGGAAAGGCAACAGAAGCAACTGATGGAGAAAATGGAGCAGGAGCACACCAACCATCTGCGCGAGGAGGCCGAACGAATCAAAGCTGATTCAGGTTCTGAAGGTGCGTGCCATAATCTGGTGTCAGAAGAGTTAACGGTCAGCCAACTCCTTCATATGCTGAGGGACAAGACTCTGAAATGGGAAAAACTTGAACACGAGCTGCGATCTTCAAAGGAAAAGGGTTCGGAGCTCTCAAAAGTCATTGAGATGGCTGCTGTGACGACACAGACTGAAACGACTGCAACAGAGCAGCCATTGGATGCCAAAAGTACGCTGACTCACGTCAATGTAGAACAACAGACCGCTGAAACAGCTGCTCCGGTAGAGGGACTGCATAGTCCGAGCAATCAATCTCCAAAGGAAGTTGAAGTATTAAAATCACAAATGAGGTCACTAGTAAACGACTTGCTGAAAGCCCAGAAAAAGCTGGATGCAGAGGTACACATGAAGAAGTCTCTTCAGGAAAGATGTCTGGATTTGGAACAAGAGCTGGCTAACGTCCAGCTGGGTATGGAGGAAATAGACGACCCTCTCGCTGGCCTAGCTCAGGACGACACCGAATATTACCATGACCTGTCGGACGACTCCGAATATTACGATGTCCTGTCCTGCCCAGCTTGTAACTTCGACCCCCAAAGTGCAGAAATCATGGAGGAGCACCAAAAGTCTACGGAACATCGGAAGAAGGTGGCTCTACTACGGGAAGTAAGAGAGATAGAGAAGGAACAGCAGTCGGATAGCGTCCAGTTGGGTAAGGAAGAAGTAGAAGGGCCTCTCGACCTTTTGAGTGATAGTGAATACTACGAGGATGTGGTATGCCCAAATTGTGATGGAAACTCCCAAAGTGCTGAAATCCGGAGGAAGCACTTAAGGTCTAAAGAACATAGAGAGTTGGTAGCATTACAGCTGTCCGCCGAGAAGATGGGAACGACAAGAGATGTAAAAAGGCAGAAAAGAAAAAGAAGAGGCCGAAAATAATAATGTTTAAAATATTGTTACTTCAACTACCTCCGGCCGAACACTACGAAAAGATGCTGTCTGGAACGAATTAAGATCAGAGACTGAATTTACGAACTGTTCCCACAGAGACTGAACCTGTAAACTGTTCCCACTAAGAGTATGTTGCAACTGTTCGTAGAGATTGAATCTGTGAACTGTTTTCCGCAGAGACTGAATCTGTGATATGTTACGTTAAACATGAAGTTATATATGTATATATGTTATTACGTTATGTTAAATGGGGGGGATGACTATAAAGCTAAGAAGGGAGGAGTGTTGTGTATGTAACCTGTTCCACCTTAAGAGAGCTTAAGCCTGTTCCACCTTAAGAGATGTACTACTTTCTCAGGCTGCTGTAGACGTAATACCGGGGGTGAACACACCGGTATATAAGCACTGTGCAGTAATCTTGTATTCAGTATAGTCCCTACCTCCAACCAGTAAAGACCTGTTTGAGTTATACGTTTAAGTCTTTGTGTTAATTGTTCAATACAATACACATACTTAACACCATGTGCATTCAATGTAAAGGATTTTGGACTTTTCAATATGGACTTTCAATACTTGTTTCTAAAGAAAACTAAATGAATGGATTTTAAACCCTCGGTTTCTTGGTAAAAGCACACAGTACTATTAACTTGAGCAAAATCGGAAAGCTGGGAAATTAGCCCATAGACAAGTCCTGCAAAGGATCATGGATGTGTTTATTGGCAGGATGCAGTTTTGCCGAGACAGTAGGTAGGATGTGTCAGCCAGACTGACCTTGCTAAGAAGAAACTGTGCTGACAGTTGCAAAAACAGGAAACAAGGCCTGGAAGCTGATAAGAGATAGTGTTAGAATTGGAAAACAATCTAAATATGGTATGATTTTCAGTGGCAGACTTTGAAGGAAAAACATAAAAAACAGCCCATTCTGCAAGGGTTTCCAGGAGATCCACATGAAAGAGTAGGACAAGACAACATAGGAGAGCAACCTTCTAATTCTCCCAAGACCAAAGAACTTGATCAATCCTTTATTGTGAGCCGTACTTGCTGGAAAAAGGTTGTATGAGAAGTTACTACTTTCTTTCTGGTGAAAAGCTGCCGCGTCTATATGTCAAACTAAATTCTTTACAGTTAGAAAATAACTACAGTGTCTCGCGTGATCCTTGACCTTTTGTATTCTGAGCAAGAGAGAAAAGAAATCCTACCATTGTAGAGTTAGAGTGGAAGGCAGACCCATAGAGAGAGTGATGGTTTACTTCACAAATTTTAAACATAAGAACATAAGAAATAGGAGCAGGAGTAGGCCAATCGGCCCCTCGAGCCTGCTCCACCATTCCATAAGATCATGGCTGATCTGATCCTAACCGCCAATCCACTATCACAGAACCATCTCCTGAATCTAACAGAATTAGACACATGAAATAGGAGCAGGATCAGGCTACACGGCCCCTGGGCCCGCTCCGCTACCCACAGGGCCCACATCTTTGTGAAATACTCTGCAGCTTATGATTTTGAAGAGTAAGCTGTACGTGTATTTTTACATTTGACAGGGACGGGTGATGGTGCCTGCGTAACTGAAATCCACTATCCCTGTCCATTATTCACTCTAACAGTTGTAAGTCTTCTGGTGATTGTCAGCCTTCTCAGCAACTGCGGTTGGTCCTCACTAATATTGGCATCAAGCGTCTAAGCTTGCACTTGACAATAGCGCAGTCTGTTGACAACACGCTGAAACATAAGGTATTAATTCACTGCCTTTAATGAAGCATCAACTGTGTGGATTTAGTGCTCATCTCTTAGGTTCTCACCAGCATCTTTGCTATTTTCTTCAGCTCGTCAGGTTCGGGAACTGCTAATCAAGTGCAATGTGCAAAGGGATGCGTTAAAATGGCACAGGTTCCCAAGTTACCGTAAAGTACTCAGCAGTCGCAAAGAAAAAATGGAGCAAAGCAGCTGTGCTGTGTTGCCTGACGTATTTGCTCAATAAATAACAGCAAATGGACAGGTTCTGAAAAAAGCAGGCTGTGATTTAAGCAGCACAAAGCATGGCTGAACCAATTTATCTTATGTTCTCATGGATAAAATACCAATATGCATCAGTTTATGGTGCTGTAGATGGCTACAAATAAAAACTACTTTCACCTGAAAGCCATTTGCCTCAATTTTTGACAGTCTGCCCAAAGGAGTGCATGCTGGTTCACTGCAGATTTCATGCCCTGTCTCGATAAATCCTCACGAGTCTTTGCTTTTTAAATCTTTCATCTTGAAGGTGCTTTAAAGCTTTTTTTTTAAGGTTTTCTGATAAGACTACACTCTTCATACTTCCCCTTGTCTGCTGTACATCAATGCATGTGTCACTTCAACGAACAAATCAATGGGCGTCTAAAATAGAATTAATGGGTTCTATCTCCAGGTAAAACTTTGCGACTAGGACTAACATATTGATGTCCATATAAGGATTCCTTGAATGAAGCAGACCCAAACTTTAACATTCCCCGCCCCAAATAAAAAAATTGCATACAAGTCATACAGGTATAGTAGTATAGTGGTTACGTTACTGGACTGGTAATCCAGAAGCCTGGACTAATAATCTGCTAAGCATGAATTCAAATCCCACCTCATGGCTGGGGAATTTATAATTCAATTAAATTAATCTGGAATTTTTTTTTAAAAGCTAGTATCAGTAATGGGATTTTTGTAAAAACCCATCTGGTTCACTAATGTCCTTTAGGGAAGGAAATCTGCCATCCTTTCCTTGTCTGGCCTATATGTGACTCCAGACCCACAGCAATATGGTTGACTCTTAACTGCCCTCTGAAATGGCCGAGCAAGACACTCAGTTGTAGTCATAGAAGGCAGCTCAGCACCACCTGCTCAAGGGCAATAAATGCTGGCCTTGCCAGTGACATTCACATCCTGTGAATATTTTTTTTTTTAAACAAACAAAACTAATATTTCTTTATCAATATGCAATATGTAGTTTGGCTGTTTTATTTTACATTTTTAAAGAATGAAAATGAACCAGCTACAAATTGACATTAGTTATGAGAAAAATAGTCCACCAGGGGAGGCAGTCCTGAACACTAGCCCTTGAAACCTGCTGGCAAGTATGGATGTGTGGGTATTGGGTGAAAAATAGATTGGATTTGGCTGTGATGCTCCCCATGATTAAACAGTCTGCTGATCATTTTTCAGAAATTCTCATTCCTGAGTGAAGTGTTTATCAATCAGACTCCACTTATAGAATGTCTGGGTAGGACTTGGTGTGTTTTCTGGGTAGGGCTTGGTGTAATGAGATGTTAATCCAAGCTTCCCTTGATCAACTGCAAATTTTACTAATTTATTGTTTCTGAATCCAAGTCATTGACATAAATTAGATACAGTAGTTGCCTTATACCGATCCTTGAGACATCCAACTCAATATTGCTTCCATCCCAACATAACTCCTTTAATAAGTATCCGTTAGTCAATTTCTTGTCTATTTATCTGAAATAACACCACTCTTATAGAATCATAGAAATATACAGCACAGAAAGAGGCCATTCAGCCCATGATGCTTGTGCTAGCTCTTTGAAAGAGCTATCCAATTAGTCCCACTCCACTGCTCTTTCCCCATAGACCCAATATTTTCTCCCCGTCAAGTGTTTATCCAATTCCCTTTTGAAAGTTACTATTGAATCTGCTTTCACCATGTTGGACATCCTGGAGAGATATATGTTGGACATCTTGGGGAGTTAAAAGTTAACAGTCAAACTTCTTGTGTCTTAGAGCAACAGGCTTTCCAATATAAATAGGATGACTTTGAAGTGTTGTGAAGGGAAAACATAACTTGTCTTCTGACATGTAAAGTGCTTGTGTAAAGAAACAAGTGTTAGTAATGACATCAGCCATGAGTGATTAAATTGTAACTCTAGGGTAATAAACATAGCTAGGGTAATAAACATGGGGAGGAGGAATCCATTAGTTATAGTGTGGAAAGATAACTGTTGATAAAGCTTATTCTTCAAAGCTGTTCGCAACTATTATGTCAGGAAATCTAGCTTAGACAAAGTAGCTCTGGAGTAAACAACTACAAATGTTTACATGAATAGTCTGTTTTCAAAGGATTTGGAGTTAGATGTGTCATGCAGTCTTATCGATAATGTTTACCTTGGATATAGGCAAAATATGGTGTATAAAGAAGCATGGTTTTCAATATTTCTTCAGAGGGCTTGAAAGATAGAACTTGAAGCTGAAAAGCCACTCTCTGTATACAGTTAGACTGATCACCTGTACTGTGTATCAATAAAGTTTGTTCCATATACTACACCATGAAGTGTCTCGTGCTTACTCAAAACCTGTTATTGTGAACCAGAGGAGGAAGGAGGTTGACTGCTAACACACTACCCTTTCAGGTAGTGCATTCCAGATCATAACAACACTCTGCATAAAAAAAATATTCTCCTCATCTCCCCTCTGGTTCTTTTGCCAATTATCTTAAACTTGTGTCCTCTGTTTATTGACCCTCCTGCCACTGGAAGCTATTTACTTTAGAAAAACCCTTCAGGAGTTTGAATGCCTCTATTAAATCTGCCCTTAACCTTCTCTGCTGTAAGAAGAAGAATTTCAGCTTCTCTAGTCTCTCAATCTACTGAAAAAGAAAGAATTATGGACTGCAAGCAGCATCTCACCATCTGATGCAAGTGCCATTGCTGCTAGACACCAAACATGCTCTTACCTACCATTTGTATTAACAGCTGGAATGCTGGCTATGTTCATTTTATGGACCCATCTCCTTCTTGTTTGCCAGAATACATTCGGTAATGAAGTAATGTCTGAATATTTGTTCTAACTACCATCTCAGCTGCCACCATGAGGGGATGGGCACTTTCAGTTGTCAAGAGCTAAAAGATAATAGGTCATTACATTTAGTAGCTTACTGTTTCTTGAATGTGAAAGACGTCTTTCTCACAAATCATAAAGGTGCAAACTGAATTGTGATTATTGTTTTCTCTCATGTGAAGGACAGTTGGAACAAACCTGGTAAATATAGTTGGTTTATTCTGTAGGCATTATAGATCAATGCATTAAACTTCCTCCACAAGGTGCTACAGATTACCAAATGACATTACAAATGCAATATTGTTTGTTATTTTATTTTCACTGGCACACATTATCCTTCTCAGGGAATAGTAACACCGAAGTGTTCAGTGTAACTAATGGAGAGTTCGCACATTTAGAATCGCCAGTGTACCTGTACCATAATATCTAGTACCATAATATCTTGTGGCCATTCAGGCCATTTTGAGAGTACGCGGGGATGGTCAACGTTCCCTCTAAGCTGCTCTCTGTCAGTCCCGCACAAACCTGGAATGGCTTTTCCAATGTTAAATTTTGCGCATGCGCAAAACTGTGAATTGGTTGTGCCGCCCCTTAAAGGGGCCTCACACCCCAAAAAAATTAGGGGGAACATTGATGATGGTCAAAGAGAAACCTAGGCCGAGAAATTCAGTATCACCACATTTAGGGCGCTACAGCCGTGCGTTCGCTAAATTTAGCGCCCGGCGCAACTTAGCGCCACCTTCGCTGAAATTGAGTTGCATCGCCCCAAGAGGTTGCTGCTGCGCTAAAGCAGGCAATGCATGACTATCATATGGCGCTAAACCGGTGAGCTGAGGCACTAACACCGAGGGCGGGCGCAGCGCAGGTGCGGCGAGTTGCTGATTGAAGACAGGCACGCTGGCGCCGGTCAGCTCTTAAAGGGGGAGGGTCGATTTGTTTGGCTGCCATGCCCTGCACACTGCAGCCCTGAAGCAAGGCCTGACCATTGCTGGTTCAACAGTTCAACACCCAGGACAATGGAGAAGGCTAGGGAGCGAGCGGAGTGCTTCAGCGAGGGTGCCCTGAGGCTACTGGTTGGCGCAGTGGAGCACAGGCGACCTGTCCTCTTCCCTGACAGTGGGAGGAGGCCCTTCCCAGCGAGTACCGAAAAGCCTGGAGGAAGGTAGCAAACAGGGTGACCACCAACAGCATGGTTGCCAGGACTCCAGTTCAATGCAGAAAAAAGTTCAATGACCTCACTCGGGTTGTCAGGGTGAGTACACTTTCCACTATCCTCTTCATCCCTGCATGTGCACCTAAGTTTCTGGCCAAAGGGACCTGAAAGCCCCAATGCCCAGCCCTCATCCAAGAGCTATGGGACTCTCATGAAAACCACTTGCACATTCAGCACTTTACACGCTGTCAGGGCTATTCCACCATGGGAGGCAGTGCAGGCAAGATGAGGGCTTGACACTGTCAGGGCTATTCCACCATGGGAGGCAGTGCAGGCAAGATGAGGGCTTGACACTGTCAGGGCTATTCCACCATGGGAGGCAGTGCAGCCAAGATGAGGGCTTGACACTGTCAGGGCTATTCCACCATGGGAGGCAGTGCAGGCAAGAGGAGGGCTTGACACTGTCAGGGCTATTCCACCATGGAAGGCAGTGCAGGCAAGATCAGGGCTTGACACTGTACTTAGAGGCCATCCTTCCTCTTGCAGGGCAAGCTGGCCCACAATCGCAGGCAGCAGCTACGGACCGGGGGAGGCCGTCCTGACCTGAAAGAGCTCAGCGACCTGGAGCAGCATGTGGAGTGCATTATGGCAGGCCGGCTGATTGGCCCCGTCACCAGTGGAGAGGCCGACCCTGTTCTGGGCAGCAATGGTAAGGTCATCACCTGTTTGACCTCTCTCTTTCCACTTGTGCCTCACACCAGCATCCTTTGCCACTATCGAACCAATGCAGTGCATAGCAGCACTCATGCCTCCCTCGCTGCCGCCCTGTCCTCACTCTAAAGCAACTCTTGTGCCTCCCTGCTTTCAGATGCTGATTCGCCAGGTGAGGAGGTGGCCCCTCAAGCTGCCACTGTCAGTGATTCTGAATTCGAGGAGGAGGAAGAGGAAGCTGGCCCATCAGTGCCACCCTCAGCCGAGGCAGCCCATGGCCATGATGGGGACACGTCTTCCCTGGAGGGGAGCAGGGGGGAAGGGTCTGAGGAGAATGAAGCTCCGGGACCCAGAAGGTGAGTGCGGCCTCCAGTCCTGCTATGGTGAGCGCAGAGGAGGTGCGGTTCCTTGGTGAAATGGGTGCCCAGGCTGAGCGCAGGCACACTGAGCTCATGGCTGCAGTGGCAAGGATGCCTGACTCCATAGAGTCACTGGCAAGGAGTGTTCAGGAATTCGGGGCAGCACAGGCCAGGAGTCTGCAGGAATTCGGGGCAGCAGAGGCCAGGAGTCTGCAGGAATTCGGGGCAGCAGAGGCCAGGAGTCTGCAGGAATTCAGTGCAGCACAGGCAAGGAGTCTGCACAACTTCGTGGCAGCACAGGCTAGGAGTCAGCAGGACTTTGCTGCATCACAGGCGGCTTCCAGCCAAGTGCTCAGTCGTGCCGTGCATTCACTGGCTGGTCTAATGCAGACACATATCAGGGCCACACGGGCACTAACTGCTGCCACCCTCGCTGGATCGGTCAGGCATCGCCGGGGCCCTCGCCGCGCCGCAGCAGCCCAGCAGTCTGTGCTTCAGCAGATTGCTGCGCATGCTGCAGTGCTGGCCCGTGCGAGTGCATCAGCCGACCAGGGAGTGCCTGTGCTCTGTCAGGTTGGCAGCATTCCTGCTGCCAACACTGTCACTCCTACACTGCAGCTGCCACCACCCGTAGGACAGACTGCTGCCGCCCAAGCAGAGTTGGAGCAGTCAGCAGCCGGGCCCTCCAGGCCCAGAGCTGGTCCAGGCCGTCCCCCAAGGGCATCTGCCGTCTCACCATCTGAGCCTCAGCAGCCTTCCCCCAGCCTTGCCGTAGCCACTGGGGTCCCATTGAGGAGGAGCTGCAGGGCGGGAGGGGGCCACTCGCGGAAGCGAGGTGGATCACCCTCGCAGGGGAAAAAGTAAAAGGTGTGGCCAAATGTTGCGTTTATATATGAAGGCCGAGAATGTTTTTTTTTTATATATGAAGGCCGAGACTGTTGTGTTTGTTTTTTATATGAGGGCTGGGAATATTGTGTTTGCTTATTATATGAGGGCTGGGAATGTTGTGTTTGTTTTTTATATGAGGGCCGGGAATGTTGTGTTTGTTTTTTATATGAAGGCCGAGGATTGTGGTCATTTTTGTTTAACTATTTTTTTCATTTTCTGAAGGTTGTGAGAGCCAGTTATGTCTCTGACTGTTTTTTTGGGGGGTTTATCTGAATTAGTTTGTCATGCGGGAAGGGCACAGAGTTTGCATAATAAAAAATGTTCTTTATTCACATTGTCCATGTTTGCACTTTGAACTATTTGTTGCCTTGACCGGTTCAGGGTTTGCGGAGTGGCTCCATTCATGTTCTTTCATTGGCACAAGCCATTCCCTGAGAGGGGGCCTAGAACCGAGTTGCAATAAGCCGCCGATGGACGGCCTTTGCACTTTGTGCCTCCCTCCCGTCTTGGTCCTCCTCCTCCTCCTCCTCTGGTGGTCCTCCAATGTCTGCTGGCAGTGGCTGAGTCCTGAGGATAGCCAGGTTCTGCAGCATGCAGCACACTACAACGAAATGGGAGACTCGCTCAGGTGAGTACTGTAGGGCTCCTCCGGAATGGTCCAGACTACGGAACTGTTGCTTGAGCATGCTGATTGTGTGCTCAATGATGTTCCTGGTAGTTTGATGGCTGTCATTGTATCGCTCTTCAGCAGGGGTGCTGGGTGCACGGAGCGGGGTCATCAGCCAGGTGCACAAAGGATAGCCCTTGTCCCAGAGAAGCCATCCTCGTGGGTGAGCCTGGGCTTCGAAAATGTCTGCCACAGAAGTCTGGCGCAGGATGAAGGCATCGTGGCTGCTGCCTGGAAAGCGGGCATTGACAGCTAGTATGAGCTGCCTGTGGTCACACACCAACTGGACATTGAGCGAATGGTAGCCCTTCCAGTTGCGGTAATCCTCGGCATTCTCTAGAGGTGCCCGCAAAGCCACATGCGTGCAGTCAATGGCGCCCTGGACCACGGGAAGCCCGCTATTCTTCCAAATCCCATTGCATGCTCTTGCTGCTTGTCCAGGTTCATGGGGAAGGAGATGTACTGACGTCTCCTTCTGAAAAGGGCATTGGTCAGCTGGCGGATGCAGCAATGTACCGCAAACTGGGAGATGTTGGCAATGTCCCCAGTAGCGGATTGGAAGGAGCTGGTGGCATAGAAGTTGAGAGCCACCGTCACCTTCACTGCCACCAACAGAGACGTCCTGCTCCTCAGCTGTGGCTGCAGATCTCTGCGAAGCAGGTGGCAGATCTCAGTGACCACCTCCCTTCTGAATCGCAGCCTCCGAACACACTGCTCCTCAGACATGTTCAGATATGAGAACTGCTGGTGGTATACCCTGGGTGGGTAAGGCCTCCTGTGCCGACGCCTGTTGGCCCTTCTCCGTCTGGTCATGATTGGCACTCTCTCACGGCATCTCTGAGCCCTTTGAATGCAATGCAGAAAGCCAACGTTTCCACCCATTGCAGCCCCCATTATATGTGGTGACTCTAGGCTAAGGCACTGAAAGTTAAATCCAAGTGCCAAGCTGTGCGATTGCTGAGTCAAAGCAGAAAGCTCTCTCCCTTTGTCTCTCTCCAAATATCTGTCTCTCACACAGAAGGATTGGCACAAAATGACTGCCACTTATAATGCAGGAGGAGTCCCCTTTAAATAGTGCCCCCCGCGCCCCGCAGCAACTGGGAACCATTCCCCTCTACCAGTCGCTGGGGGCGCCAGGCGCACAGAAAGGGGGCGCCACTGAAGTTCCGGATCGGGGCGCATCAAGGGCGTTGCACCATGAAATGACATCAGGATCTGCGCGCGCAGCTGAGTGGGTGCTGCGGTTTTGCGCCGCCGCTAAATCTTGACTGAAGTTCGCGAGAGGCGCAGATCGCGCCGCGCCCGAGCGCTAGCCGCTTAGCGCCCCACTTCTCCTCCTAAGGCGCTAGCGGCTGGTGCTAACAACTGAATTTCTAGGCCCTAATGTCTTATGAATGTTATGAGGGAGAAGCAGATGTTGGAGCATGAGACCTATCCCATGGCAAACAAGAACCGAGTGACTACCTGAGGATTGTTTCTGCACAATCTGTGCCTATCAATGGAACTATGCCATGAGCTGTCAGAGAGAAAGACAAAAGGATTTTCTCCCCTCCAACACAGATGTAGCAGCATTTGATTATGTATTTGGCAGGATATTGGTGTTATTTGAGGTGAATCAATATGTAACATCAAGCGCAAAACTGACATGATTTCATATCTTCGCTCGACATGGTTATACTGGTGCCTGCTTTGCTTTTTATTGTATTTAACACAAATGACAGATGTGTAGCTATTGTCTGAATCTTGTTATACATTAAAGGGAAGGGGAAAAGCACACCTTCTGACTAATCCTTCTCATTTAGGGTTAACAACAGTAATAACTTGCATTAACATACTCAAACATTCGAAGGCGCTTCACAGGAGCGTTATCAGGCTAAATTTGACACCGAGCCACATAAGGAAATATTAGGACAGGTGACCAAATGCTTGGTCAGAGAGGTAGGTTTTAGGAACATCTTAAAGGAGGAGAGAGAGGCAGAAAGGTTTAGGCAGGGAATTCCAGAACTTGGGATCCAGGCAGCTGAAGGCACGGCTGCCAATGGAGGGACAAAGGAAATCAGTGATGCACTGGAGCGATGGAGCACACAATTACCACCTGAAAGATACACTCCAGATTTAAAGCCAATAAAACCCGGAAACATGCCTTGGTGCTGGTACGATGTAGCCATTTTTATATTTTTCCCCAGAGTACTTCATCTTCTCTGCATATGCATGGCAATGTCCATGCAGAGTGCACTGTTAGTTACCCGTGTCACATTCAGTTCACTAAAATAAGTTTCATGGGTGAGGAAGATCCCATGGCACTATTTGAAAAAGAGCTGGGCAGTTCCCTTGGCCAATATTTATTTCTCAATCAATACCACTAAAGAATAGATTATGTAGTAATTTATCTCATTGCTGTTTTTGAGATCTTGCTGTGTAAAAATTGGCTGCTGCATTTCCTTATATTACAACAGTGACTATGCTTCAAAACTACGTAATTGGCTGTGAAATGCTTTGGGGCTTCTTGAGGCTACATAAATACAAGCTTTTTCTTTCTAAGTATTTATTATCTAGTTAAATTGTAAATGCATAATGTAAGTCACTGAATGAGAAAGGCTTTGGGCATTTCTCAGAGCTGTGATAAGCAGTCGATTATGCCAATCAACTTGTTTCCATGTTGTAATTTCAATGTATTTCAAGTAATATAAATGCTCTTTCTTCCACTCTCTTGCTTGCTTTTGGTTTCAAACCATTTTTGCTGATTATACCCAATATTCGTTGAATTCAAATATTGTCCTAGCCAATATGGCGGGTGTGCACTTCCTGCCCGCCATTTTGGGGCTATAGGAGGCCATGTAGTGCCTGAAAAACAGGCATAAGCAACCCAAATTCTAGTCCAAAGAGTCTAGTGATCAATCTGGCCATTTGTAATCTATATTATTATACTTTTCAACTGTCAGTGCCAACAAAAACAGTCAATTATGACCAAAGAAAGCAGAGTAGCAGATCAGTGAACTGCTGCCACAAACTAAATATTGTTAGAGTAACTTTTGTTTGTTCCTTTTGTAATATTTTGGCCTGCTGTTCTGCTTGCCGTGGCAGTCACGGTATGTACTTAACATATTAAACCTTATAACAGATACATAAAAACCAAACTGAATATCTGTCACTTCATACTGATTGATGAGTGGGTGGGAGTGATTGCAAAGGGAATGGGCTCATTAAAGTGCTCAAATGTTGATTGAAACAATGGGAGCTAAGCTCCTAAACCTGAGATGAGATTATGCTCATTGTAATACTTCTTGCTTAACCCCTTACATAAGTGTTGGTTCCACCAATGCTCGAACAGTGGTTGCACTTCAAAATTATTGCATTGGCTGCAAAGCACTTTGGGACGTCCTGAGGTCGTGACAGATGCTATATAAATGCTTGCTTTTCTTTATTAACTTTTAAATAAAATGTAAAAGTTGTTTGACCTGATGTAATACGGAAGGCTTTTCTATATCATAGACAACACCAGTGGCTGAGATTCTCCATTTAGCTGATATATATAACTTTCTCCCTCAGGTTAAATGTGTTTCTGAAGCTCCATGGATTTACCCAGCAAGTAGCTGAACCACATGGACCAGGAAGATCTTGGGTTCAAACTTTGGGCTGTTGTAGCTGATCTATCTGATCTTAGTTAGGGCATCAGTAGAGTACTAAAGTTATCCTCAATATCCCTAGGTCAGGGAGAGGAAAATCAACTAGGATTCCCGCTTACGATTGCCATTCAGTGCCTCCTGCTACAAGTCTGCATGTGTGGGTGTTGATTGAGGACAGGATTGGGCTTGTCTGTGATGTCTCCTTATGGTCAGATTGAAACAAAGAAAGGAAGCCTCTCACAACGTCCCAAAGTGCTTTACAGCCAAGGAAATACTTTTGAAGTGTTGTCACTGTCGTAGTGTAGGAAACGCGGCAGCCAATTTGCACACAGCAAGATCCCACAAACAGCATGTGATAATGACCAGATAATCTGTTTTAGTGAAGTTGGTCGAGAGTAAAATATTGGCTATATTATAAATCTTCTTCAAAATAGTGCCAGGGGATCTTTTACATCCACCTGAGAGGGCAGACAGGGACTTGGTTTAACTTCTCATCCAAAAGGCAGCACTCTCCAACAGTGCAGCACTCACTCAGTACTGCACTGGATTTCCTTCAAGTTAATTTGGCATGTATGGCTTCAGTACCTAATCTATCTGAGTACCATTATTCCAGTGTATACTGCATATAAATTGATGTTCAAGTGAAAACTAGACTCATCTAGTGTCATCTAGATTTTCTGCTTATGTCCCTGGAGTGGGATTTGAACCTACAAACTTCTGGCTCACTGAGCCACAGCTGACACTCACTGTTAATACTCATGAATGAACAATGGCCATTTGGGGGAGGTGCCAGAGAGTGATGACTGCCTGTGAAAATGGACACCAGCAATGAGTCAATAAATTTCAAGGACCAAAAAGAGTATGGGCTAGAAATTCAGTAGGCTTTGCGCCCAGTTTTCGCCCAAAGAGGGCTTTTGCACCACTTGCTGAGCTTTCGCCGATATTCAGCGCTGCGGTAATGGCGGCGTTAGCCAGTAGCGCTGCGCCGCCACCGATGACGTCATCGGTGTGCGCAGTGCCCCGCTACCGGCCCGACCGCCATATTTAGTTGCGGCCGCCTCTTCCGCAGCGGCCGCAAACAGCGATCAGAAAACGGGGCCGTCCTGTAGCCTTAGTGGGGCGCTTTAAGGTGGAGGTGCGGCCGGCCGCTTTTTCGGCGGCCGCCTGCCCGCACCTCCTTCCCCGGCCTCCTCCACCCGCCCCCCCACGGCATTGCCGGCTGCTTTCCGCGAACCCGGCACTTCTCCGTGGTGCCGGGCTCATTTGCCGGCACTATCCAGCGGCGATCTCCCCGTTGCAGGCACCTCCCCCTTAAGAGAAGGAGGAAGCCTGCAGTACCGCAGCCTGCCGCTCCGCAGCGGGTGGCGCAGCGGCGCCTAGAGCGCTGAAATTCAATTTCAGCGCCCCAAGCGGGGGCGGGCACACCCTGGAATAGCGCCCGGTTCCGACTTGGGGCGCAAAAACTGAATATCTGACGGGCGCAACTGGCTCCGTGCTCAGCGTTAACTTTTGGGCGCACGCCAGCTGGCGGGCCCAAAGTGAATTTCTAGGCCTATATCTATTTCTGAAAAATAGGAAACTTCTGTTGTTTATAAAACGCTACCTTTACAGTGATATCAAGTTAAAATTGTCATCTGATTGGTGATGTTAGCTCTAGGAGTAAAGAACTGGACTCTCAATCTCAACCAGAAGGTCATTGACTGAAGTACAAGCTTTGACTAACATTTGAATTCACTAGTCTTCATTACTTTGAATTCTTGCTAGTTTTCTGCCAGAATAAGATCATTGGCCAAAGAGCCAGGGGGGAGATAAGGGGCTGGATTTTACCATTGGTGGCGGGTTGGGGGCGGGTCAGGTGGTCAGTGGGTCCCCCTATTGCCTCCACTGTCAGGCAGGATAATTTATCTATTGTGCCCTAATTAGGCAATTGATTCCCAGCGTGTGCGCACCCCTGGCCCAATTAGTTGTTTGGGCCTGAAACTCGCCTCTGATGACGTCATTTCTCCAGCTGCATTTAAGGGCTCCAAGTAGCCTTGTTTCATTTTCAGCCTCTACACTTGTGATTGCTTCGCTTGTTTGGAGCTCGTGGAATGTCGACTTCAAGGCCCAAGGCCTCACCACGGTTTGATGATGACTCCCTCCATGCTCTGGTGGAGGGAGCCAGAGCACAAAAGGGATTTTTCTTTTTACACAGCAAGTTGTTATGATCTGGCTAGCACGGCCTGAAAGGATGGTGAAAGCAGATTGAATAGTAACTTTCAAAAGGGAATTGGATATATACTTGAAAAGGAAAAACATGCAGGGCTATGGGGAAAGAGCAGGGGAGTGCTACTTAGACAGCTCTTTCAAAGAACCAGCACAGGCACGATGGGCCATATGGCCTCCTCCTGTGCTGGATCATTCTATGATTCAATGAATACTAGATACTTGACACTGAAGTTGTGCAGGAAATGTAAATGACACCAGTTCTACTACACAGGAGCTGTTGATTGCACAAACACAAACATTAGCATCTGCTTCATAAAAGATGCCCATCTTAATTACATGACCAGCCTCTGGATTGTTTTAACTTGACCTGATTTCAATTGATTGATGCTGAAGTGAAAACGTCAATTTATATGCAGTATACACTGTAATAATGGTACTCACATAGGTTTAGTACTGAAGCCACACGTGCCAAATTAATTTTAAGGAAATCATATATTACCAAGGATAGTCTGTACAAATACAACTTATTTGACCTAACAAGCCCACTCCATCTATTATAGATTCCATCACAACCAGCTCATTCTCCAAGTTCCCCAGTAAAAAAATATCAAGTATAACCATTAATATCTCTGAAACCCTCAATCTCAAACAAATATCATCCAGTTCCCTTTCAAAGGTCCAATTAAACACAAATGACCTTTTGTAGGAGTCTATTCTACATGTCCACTATCCTGTGTGAGGAAAATTCTTTCCAATCTCTAACCATAGTGTGTCCTCCAGTTCTATGCTCCTTGTCCAAATTAAATCTTTTTTTTTACTTAATCTACATCTTTCATTATTTTAAAAGCCTATTGGCAACAGTAATATTGTTTTTAGTTTCATCCATCACTGCCTCTTCTCGTGCTTCAGCAGTGATCCTGCATCCTTAGTGACCTCGGACACCTGGATATGGACCAGAAAAGGAAAATTCAGCCTTTAATGTCTAATTTCCACCTCTCAAACTTACAAAAGAAAGTTTTAACTACGGCAAAAGTTTAAAAGTTACCAATGATTCCAGGGGGCTTACTGCTTAGGCAGGAGAGAGAAGAATTAGTTGGTTGAGGAGGGATGTTCTGGAGAGCAACGCAAAACGCTGACCTTCAACCCCAAGATCACAATGGCCCAGGATTTGCTGGAATGGGGCATTTCGCAGTGTGTGCCCCGTTAGTTAGACTTTTTTCCCTCACCCTTCAGCTCGAAAATGTTTTGAACTGCAAGTGCGATCTGATAACGGTGCAATGTATAATAATGCTACAACAAGGTAGCTTGAATTCATGTCTAATATTGGGAGTTATTAAATGAAGATTTGAGGATAAGCGAATCATATAGGGTAAATGCTGAGAGGTTGTTTCCTCTGGCTTGGGAATCTAGAACTAGGGGGCATAGTCTCAAGATAAGGGGTCGGCCATTTAAGACTGAAATGAGGAGGAATTTCTTCACTCAGAGGCTTGTGAAACTTTGGAATTCTCTACCCCAAAGGGTGTGGATGCTGTGTCATTGAGCATATTCAAGGCTAAGAAAGATACATTTTTGGACTCCTGGGGAATCAAGGGATATGGGATCAGGCAGGAAAGTGGAGTTGAGGTCAAAGATCAGCCATGATCTTATTGAATGGTGGGACATAGGAACAGGAATAGGCCATTCAGCCCTCGAGTCTGCTCCACCATTCAATGAGGTCATGGCTGATCTGCGACTTAACTCTATATGCCTTTGGCCCAAATCCCTTAATATCTTTTGTCAACAGAAAGCTATCAATCTCCGATTTAAAATTAACAATTGATCAAGCATCAATTGCCGCTGGCACAAGAGAGTTCCAAACTTCTACCATCCTTTGTATGTAGAAGTGCTTCCTAATTTCACTCCTGAAAGGTGTGGCTCTAATCTTTACACTATGCCCCCTAGTTCTAGAATCCCCAACCAGTAGAAATAGTTTTTCTCTGTCTAGCCTATCTGTTTGCCTTAATATCTTGAAAACTTCAATCAGATCAACCCTTAAGCTTTGAAATTCCAGGGAATACAACCCTAATTTGTGTAATCTTTCCTTGTAACTTAACCCTTGGAGTCCGGGTATCATTCTGGTAAACCTACGCTGCACTCCCTCCAAGGCCAATATATCCTTCCTAAGGTGTGGTGCCCAGCACTGCTCACAGTACTCCAGGTGTGGTCTAACCAGGGAGTTGTATAGCTGCAGCATAATTTCTACCCCCTTGTATTCTAGTCCTCTAGATATAAAGACCAGCATCTCATTAGTCTTTTTGATTATTTTCTGTGCCTGTTCATGACATTTTACATCTATGTATCTGGACTCCCAAGTCTCTTTGGACGTCCACTGTTTTTAGCCTTTCACCATTTAGAAAGTACTCTGTTCTCTCCTTTTTAGTCCCAATGTGGATGACCTCACATTTGCTTACATTGAAATCTATTTGCCACAGTTTTGCCCATTCACTTAATCTGTCGATATTCCTTTGTAATTTTATGCTTCCATCTACACTGCCTACAATTACACCTATCTTTGTGTCATCAAAAATTTGGATATATGACTTTCTATGCCATCATCTAAGTCATTAATAAATACTGTGAATAGTTGAGGCCCCAACACAGATCCCTGCGGGACACCACTAGTCACTTCCTGCCAATTTGAGTACTTATCCATTATCCCTACTCTCAGGAGCACGGTGGCATAGTGGTTAGCACTGTTGCCTCACAGCGCCAGAAACCCGGGTTCGAATCCGGCCTCGGGCGACTGTCTGTGTGGAGTTTGCACATTCTCCCCGTGTTTGCGTGGGTTTTCTCCGGGTGCTCTGGTTTCCTCCCACAGTCCAAAGATGTGTGGGTTAGGTTGATTGGCTATGATAAATTGACCCTTAGTGTTAGGGGGATTAAATACGTGGGGTTACAGGGATAGGGTGGGATATGTGTTGGTGTAGGGGTTACGGGGATCGGGTGGGATATGTGTCGGTGCAGGCTCGATGGGCCGAAATGGCCTCTATCTGCACTGTGGGGTTTCTGTGATTCTGTGTCTCCTGCTGCTCAGCCAATTTCCTAACCAGGTCAATAATTTGCCCTCAATTCTGTGGGCATCTACCTTAGTTAACAGTCTCTTATATGGGACTTTTGGAAGTCCATATAAATAACATCTATAGACATTCCCCTGTCCACTACTTTAGTCACCTCTTCAAAAAATTCAATCAGGTTTGTCAGACATGACCTACCTTTCACAAACCCATGCTGGTGTTCAGTCATCCTATCCTTAATTATAGACTCTAGCAATTTTCCACCAACAGATGTTAGGCTAACTGGTCTATAATTCCCTGGTTTCCCCCTCACCATTTTTAAATAGCAGAGTGACATGTGCAATTTTTCAATATAAAGGAATGGTTCCTGAATCGAGAGAACTCTGGAAGAACTCCGAGAGAAATCGGAGCAGGCTCGAAGGGGCCGTATGGCCTACTCCTGCTCCTAATTCTTATGTTCTTATATATGAAAGACTTAATCATTTTGACTTGTGAAGAAACATCACAAATCTTTGTTGGGTATGGCAACTAAAATGGGGCTTTCAAGGAGAAATTTGCACTGGACAGAGAGATTTTTAAGTGTTCATAACAGACAAGATGGTTTTGTCAATATAAATTACATTCAGAAACTGAATTTTAAAAAAATGTTTTGAAATAACTTTTTTTTTGGTAAATATTTAAGATATTTGCCACCTGTAGCATTTTTATTGGTTTCAAGTTTGGAATTGACTAAATAAGGTATTACACTGAATTTCATTGATGTTATAAAGATAGGAGTTTGCACATTCTCCCCGTGTTTGCGTGGGTTTACTCCGGGTGCTCCGGTTTCCTCCCACAGTCCAAAGATGTGCAGGTTAGGTTGATTGGCTATGATAAATTGACCCTTAGTGTTAGGGGGATTAAATACGTGAGGTTACGGGGATAGGGTGGGATATGTGTTGGTGTAGGAGTTATGGGGATCGGGTGGGATATGTGTCGGTGCAGGCTCGATGGGCCGAAATGGCCTCTATCTGCACTGTGGGGTTTCTGTGATTCTGTGATTAGTCTCTGTCACTACTTGTTATTATGTTTTATATTGCTTGCAGCATTTAATTTGTATCACTGCTGATAGGGGTAGATGAAGAGGGGTGGGAGGAGGCTTGTGCGGAGCATAAATGCCGGCATAGACCAGTTGGGCCGAGTGGCCTGTTTCTGTGATGCAGACTCTAAATAATTCTATGTAATATGTAACTGGAATGGAATTTATCAATGTCAAATCAGAAAGAGTTTGAGAAAGTATGTACTCCCAAACTGCTTTTAACCTGAAGTTTTAATGCATAAAACATAGTAGTAAAGGGAGACCAACTAAACAGAAGGGTACATTCAGCCTTGTTCAACAGGGATCTGGGTTTGAGATAGGACGATAACACTGTCCTCTGACGTGCAATTACATTCAATGAGACTCCCTGTTTGGAGTACAGTGAATAAAGCCTAGAGTTCCTTGCACATTTTCTCTCTCTCTCTCGCACACAGTCTCACACACACAAACTGGGCATGGCAGCCATCCTGCTGCAGATTTGTAATCTGCACATAAGAACATAAGAAATAGGAGCAGGAGTAGGCCATTTGGCCCTTTGAGCCTGCTCTGCCATTCAATGAGATCATGGCTGATCTTCTGCCTCAACTCCATTCACCGGCCCTATCACCATATCCCTTGATGCCTTTACTAGTCAGAAATCTATCGACTTCGGTTTTGAATATACCCAACGACTGAGCCTCCACAGCCCTCTGGGGTGGAGAATTCCAAAGATTCACCACCCTCTGTGCGAATAAATTTATTCTCATCTCAGTCCTGAATGGCCAACCCTTTATCCTGAGGCTGTGGCCCCTGGTTCGAGACTCCCCAGCCAAGGGAAACATTCTCCCAGCATCCACCCTATCAAGCCCTGTAATAATTTTGTATGCTTCAATGAGATCCCCTCTCATACTTCTGAATTCAAGAGAATACAGGCCCAGTTTACTCAATCTCTTCACAGCACAGAGAAATGGCATTTTCTGGCATGCGGCTGTTCACATTTAAGATGCTTATTCCTGGGTGTTTAAAATGATACTGGGCAAAAGTCTGAGAAACTTCCAGTTGCCATGTGGGTTTAACAGACCAATTGTGCTGACTGCACCCCATGCGCTCCTCTGCCCATCTTTGTCTTGGTTCTCTCTGCTCCTTTGTGCTGCTTTCTTCTGGCTGCTTTTTGACCTCCTGCCTTTTTTTTCTCTGTGTCCCGCTGCTTTTCTTCTCTGTTGTCTTTCTTCCGGTTGCCCTAGTTTCTCTGCTTTGACCTTCATCCGACTGCTGCTCGCTGACCTACATTGGCTCCCAGTTAAGCAATGCCTCGACTTCAAAGTTCTCATCTTTTTTTCAAATCCCTTCATGGCCTCGCCCCTCGCCATCTCTGTAATCTCCTTCAGCCCCACAAAACCCTGAGATGTCTGCGATCCTCTAATTCTGCTCTCCTGAGCATCCCGGATTATAATCGCTCAACCATTGGTGGCCGTGCCTTCTGTTGCCTCGGCCCTAAACTCTAGAATTCCCTCCCTAAACCTTTCTGTTGTGTATGTAACCTGTTCCACCTTAAGAGAGCTTAAGCCTGTTCCACCTTAAGAGATGTACTACTTTCTCAGGCTGCTGTAGACGTAATACCGGGGGTGAACACACCGGTATATAAGCACTGTGCAGTAATCTTGTATTCAGTGTAGTCCCTACCTCCAACCAGTAAAGGCCTGTTTTATTGTTACTGATTAAGTCTGAGTATTAATTACTTGAACAACTCACAGACTTAACACTTTCCACCTCGCTACCTCTCTTTCCTCCTTTAAGACGTTCCTTAAAATCTACCTCTTTGAGCAAGCTTTTGGTCATCTGCCATAATTTCTCCTTATGTGGCTCGGTGTCAAATTTTTTGTCTTTTAATACTCCTGTGAAACGCCTTGGGGCGTTTTACTATGTTAAAGGTGCTATATAAATAAAAGTTGTTGTTGTTGCTTTCTTCATTTTCATCTGGCTCCTGCTCCTCCTCGGCCCCAGTACTCTTCCTTCTCAATAATGCCTTGCTGCCGCTCACATATTCTCTACAATCCTCTTCAAGATGAAGAAAGGTTTGCATTTATACAGCTCCGTTCATGCCCTCAGGAAGTCCCAAACCACTTTACAGCCAATGAGGCAGCTTTTGAAGTGTAGTCACTGTTGTAATGTAGGAAACATGACAGTCAACTTGTGCACAGCAAGGCTCCGCAAACAGCAGTAAAATAAATGACCAGATAATCTGTTTTAGTGATGTTATAGTTAAGGCATAAATGTTGGCCAAGATACAGGGAGAACGCCCCTGCTCTTTTTCAAGTAGTGCCATGGGATCTTTTACATTCAATTGAGAGGGCAGACGGGGCCTGGGTTTAATGTCTGACCTGAGAACCGGCACCCCTGACTACACAGTACTACACTGAGAGTGTCAGCCTAGATTTTGATAACACAGATATACGTAAACTATTAGCTACCATCAGATTTGGTTGAACAAGGGGCAAGGGTACATGCAGAGCAATAAACATCAACCAATGTAATACTCTTTGGGGGAGAAATTCGGTATCGCCCCGTGTGGGGCACTAATTTTTGAAATCATGAAAAATTAGCGCCAGGCACTAATGAGGCTGAGCTTCCCCTTAATTGGCTGTTATCGCTCCTGGACAGAATTGGAGCACTAAATCAAGAGCTAATGACTTAAGTAGGGCGCTACAGGGGCGCTATCAGCAGAGCGATAATGAATTTCAGGTGCTATGCAATCAGGACTGATCCTTCACACTGACCCCTTAAAGGGGAGGTTGCATCATTGTGCAGATCCTCATTATCAGCATTGCTGACTGCGAAGGCGACCTGCAAGGAACTCAATCCCCTGATCGTGATGGCTGATCCCACTCCCAGGGAGAGAGCTCGTTGTTTCATGGATGAGGCATCGGAGGCATTGGTCATGGGAGTGGAGCGAAGGAGGGCAGTGCTGTTCCCAGACACTGGAAGGAGGCCATTGCCTCAGGTCTTCAGGACAATGTGGAGGGAAGTGGCCCAGGAGGTCTCGGCCAGTAGTGTGGTGGAACACAGCCTGACACAGTGCCGCAAGAAATTCAAAGACCTCGGTCGGGTGGTCAAGGTGAGTACATGATTCAACAGCTCCTACAGCATCTGAACCTCAGTCTGTGCCCACTGTGCAAACAACCACACCACCACCACTCACCCACCAAACATCTGCACCTACTCAAACTCACATCCACATCTTATGCTTGCCTACAATCACAGCTATTTAACGACGGCAGGCATATCCCCCAAACACGTAGCTGGTCTCTGACTCAAACACATTTGTTTATCTTGCAGGCCAAGATGGTCCACAATAGGAGGGAGCAGCAGAGAACAGGCGGGGGTGATGCGCAGCTCCAGCAGCTCTCAGACCTGGAGGAGCGAGTGCTGTGATTCATTGGGCAGCAGGAGGTGGTCGGCATGGCCGTCGGTAACATCGACACCCTTGGGGGCAACAACAGTATGTTCATCCCTCTCCTTCTATCATCTCACTTCCCCCTCACACTACAAGCCTTTCCCACTTTCCAGCTCCTGATACTGTCTGCATTCGTTGCTCCCTTCCTGCCCCCCTGCCCTCACCTTAATGCGAACCTTGTGCTTTTATGCTTTCAGAGAATCAGCAACCAGATGACCAGCCTGTCCCTGAGCCCCCCCACTGAGAGTGAAGACGGAGAAGAGGAGGAGGAGCAAAGCACCGCGTCACTGCATCTCTCACCCGCAGGCACCACCTCAGCAGAGCAATAATGAATTTCAGGTGCTATGCAAACGGGATTGATCCTTCACACTGACCGCTTAAAGGGGAGGTTGCATCATTGTGCAGATCCTCATTATCATCATTGTTGGCTGTGAAGGCGACCTGCAAGGAACTCAACCGTGGCTAACAAGGAAAATTAGGGACAGCATAAGATCCAAGGAGAGAACATTTAAATTGGCCAGAAAAAGCAATAATCCTGAGGATTGGGAGCAGTTTAGGATTCAACAAAGGGGGACAAAGGGATTAATTAAGAAAGGGAAAATAGAATATGAGAGTAAGCTTGTAGGGAACATGAAAACTGACTGTAAAAGCTGTTATAGATAGGTGAAGAGAAAAAGATTGGTGAAGTCAAGCGTAGGTCCCTTGCAGTCAGAATCAGGGGAATTTATAATGGGGAACAAAGAAATGGCAGACCAACTAAATACATATTTTGGTTCTGTCTTCACAAAGGAGGACACAAATAACCTCCCAGAGATGCCGGGGAACATAGGGTCTGATGAAAGGGTGGAACTGAAAGAAATCAGTATTTGTAGGGAAATGATGTTAGGAAAATTGATGGGACTGAAGGCCGATAAATCCCCAGGGCCTGATAATCTACATCCCAGGGTACTTAAGGAAGTGGCCCTAGAAATAGTAGATGCATTGCTGGTCATCTTCCAGAACTCGATAGACTCTGGAACAGTACCCATGGATTGGAGGGTAGCTAATGTTACCCCACTATTCAAAAAAGGTGGCAGAGAAATAGCGGGGAATTATAGACCAGTAAGCCTGACATCGGTAGTGGGGAAAATGCTAGAGTCCATTATAAAAGATGTAATAGCAGAGCACTTGGAAAGCAGTGACAGGATCGGACAAAGTCAACATGGATTTACAAAAGGTAAATCATGCTTGACTAATCGGAAATTTTTTGCGGATGTAACTGGTAAAATAGATAAGGGAGAACCAGTGGATGTGGTGTATTTGGACTTTCAGAAGGCTTTCGATAAGGTCCCACATAAGAGATTAGCATGCAAAATTGAGGCACATGGGATTGGGGGCAAGGTATTGACTTGGATAGAGAACTGGTTGGCGGACAGAAAGCAAAGAGTTGGAATAAACGGGTCATTTTCCGAGTGGCAGGCAGTCACTAGTGGGGTACCGAAAGGATCGGTCCCAGGACCCCAGCTGTTCACAATATATATTAATGATCTGGACGAGGGAATTGAATGTAATATCTCCAAATTTGCAGACGACACAAAGCTGGGTGGGAGGGTGTGCTGTGAGGAGGATGTCGTGAAACTCCAGTACGATTTGGACAGGTTGGGTGATTGGGCAGAAACATGGCAAATGCACTATAATGTGGATAAATGTGAGGTTATCCACTTTGTTGGCAAAAGCAGGAAGGCAGATTATTAATTGAATGGCAATAGATTGGGAGAAAGGGAAGTGCAGAGAGACCTGGGTGTTCTTGTGCACCAGTCGCTGAAGGTAAGCATGCAGGTGCAGCAGGTGGTTAAGAAGGCAAATGGTATGTTGGCCTTCGTAGCAAGAGGGTTTGTGTACAGGAACAAGGATGTCTTGCTACAGTTGTACAGGGCCTTGGTGAGACCGCACCTTGAGTATTGTGTGCAGTTTTGGTCATCTTACCTGAGGAAGGACGTACTTGCCATGGAAGGAGTGCAGCGAAGATTCCCCAGGCTGATACCTGGGATGGCAGGAATGACGTATGAGGAGAGATTGTGTCGATTGGGCTTATACTCACTGGAGTTTAGAAGATTGAGAGGGGATCTCATCGAAACCTATAAAATTCTGTCAGGCCTGGACAGACTAAATGCAGGAAGGATGTTTCTGATGGCCGGGGAGAGTCCAGAACCAGGGGTCATAATCTAAGGATAAGGGGTAAGCCATTTAGGACTGAAATGAGGAGGAATTTCTTCACCCAGAGAGTGGTGAACCTGTGGAATTCTCTGCCACAGATGGCGGTGGAGGCCAGTTTATTAAATATATTCAAGAAAGAGTTGGATATATTTCTTAAGGCTAAAGGGATCAAGGGATATGGGGAGAAGGCAGGGACAGGGTACTGAATTTGGATGATCAGCCATGATCTCATTGAATGGCGGAGCAGGCTCAAAGGGCCGACTGGCCTACTCCTGCTCCTATCTTCTATGTTTCTATGTAACTCAATCCCCTGATCGTGATGGCTGATCCAACTCTCGGAGCGAGCTTGTCGTTTCATGGATGAGGCATCGGAGGCATTGGCCATGGGAGTGGAGCGAAGGGGGGCAGTGCGATCTTTGGAGGCAAGTTTTGTGGAGAGGTCTGCACTGGGTGATGCTCCGGGGACGAGCGGGCTGCAGCAAGGCCAGGGGGAAAGGGTAGCTCTGGAGCCAGCTCCCCGGAGGGCGAGTTCACGCGTGAGTTCTGCTGCACAGGACTCAGATGAGGACCTCGATGGGGAGGCGGTCACAAGAAGCGTGATGGCCATGCACACTGAGATGCTGGGTGCAATGGCAAGGGTGCCCGAGAGTCTCTCAGCAATGGTAAGGAGCGTGGAAGAGTCCACGCCCAACATTGCACAGAGCTCTGCGCACACCATGGAGCTGATCATTTCCACTCTGCAGAGGATGGTAGACTCTCAGAGAGACCGTGTGGATCCAGACCTCATGACGTGTGTCATGGGTGATGAGGCAGCTTCCATTGCAACACAGGTGGAAGTGCTGTCATGCAGTCAATGGTTTGTGGCATCGAATCTTAGACTGCTTTCATGCAGTCTCAGCTTGATGTCAAGCAAGCTCTGACTGCTGCCATCGTCGCTGGATCCACCACATTCCACTGGGGATCTCACGGTGTCGCAGTAGGCCAGCAATCTGTGCTCCAGACAATTGGTAGTGATGCTGAGGTGCTGCCCCGGAGGAGTGGCAGTGGGTCAGTGGAACAGGAACCTGCTGTCCTCTCTCAGGAGGACTGCATTCCTGCTCCCACCACTGCCACTCCGCCATTGCCCTTGTCGGTGCCGGTCATCCAGCCAGCCGAGACTGCAAGGGCGTCCTGCAAGGCCATCTGAAGTCTCCCGCATGGACACTCAGCAGCCTTCCACCAGCCCTGCTGCAGCCACTGGGGAGACACAACCTCGGAGCAGTAGATTAGGGAAAGGCACTGTAAAGAGGGGAAGTAGGGGTTTGCAAAAGGGTGATTAGTTAATATTGTTGCTCCATATATATGGTTGCTGAATTTGGATAACTTTATTATTGGAATGTTGCAGGTTTGGGGCTGTGTCTCATTTCAGCTATGGGGTGTGGTATGGAATGAGAAATTGATGGAATGATGGGGACTTGCTAAGCAACCAGAAAGTGGCCTCGAATTCACTGGAGCCGAAGTCTGATGAGGCGATCATGCCTTTCCACAAGGCTGATTGAGTGGCAGCCTCTTCCGTCGCTGCTGTCCATGCTCCTATTCCTCCTCTTCCTCTGCATCCTCATCCTCCTCCCCCTCCATGTCCTCCTTGTCTTCCATTTCCTCCTCCTGAAGTGGTGCAGCTAGGCCCTCATGATGGTCAAGTTGTGCAGTATGCAGCAGATGACGAAAAGGGACACCCACTCAGCCGAATACTGGAGGGCTCCTCCCAAGCGGTCAAGACAGCGGAATCATTGCTTGAGCACTCCGATGGTCTGCTCAATGATGTTCCTGGTGGCAGCATGTCTCTCATTGTATGAGTGCTGGGCACAAGTGTTGGGGTTGTGGAGGGGAGTCATGAGCCAGGTGGAGAGCGGATAGCCCTTGTCTCCCAGCAGCCAGCCATGAGCTTGATGTGGTGGCTGGAACAGAGATGGCACACCGGTTTGGTGCAGGATGAAGGCATCGTGGCTGCTACCAGGATAGCGGGTATTGATGACGAGGATGCACTGTGTGTGGTCGCACACTAACTGCACTATAGTAATCTGGGTTGTAATGTTTAAGTTATCCACCAGATGGAGCCAAAGATTAAGGTATCGCATTCACCAGTGTTTAAGGTAATGGGTCATGTAGTCAATGTCCTGGTACACCAGTTATTAAGGTAATGTGGCATTGCATTATGGGTATGACTCAGAGGTGAATCCTCCATCTTCCATCGTGCAGTTAGAAATACTGTGTTTTGCTTGCAGCCTGTAAGAGATGTTTCTCTGCTACACCATGTAATAAACATTTGGGTTTTGTTCCTTAAGATCTCGCTTCTCTCAGTTTCGGACCTTACCACTCGGATATCACATGCACATTAAGTGAGTGATATCTTTGCAGTTATGAAATACCTCAGGTTTGTTACGGGGTGCCTGCAAAGCGACGTGGGTGCAGTCAATGTTGCCCTGCACGATGGGAGAGCCCGCTATCCTGGCAAAGCCACATGCACGCTCGTGCTGCTTCTCTCTGATCATTGAGAAGGAAATGTAATCCCTTCTCCTTCTGTAGAGAGCATCTGTGACCTCGCGGATGCAGCAATGGATGGCGAACTGCAAGATGTTCACTATAACCTTCCTGTTGCACACTGTAAGGATCCGCTGGTATAGAAATTGAGGGCGACGGTGACCTTGACTGCCACTGAGACAGCCATGGTGGTCCTGATCTTAGGCTCGAGGTCTGGCTGCAGGAGGTGGCAGAGCTCTGTGACCACATCCTTGGTGAAGCGGAGCCTTCTAAGACACTGGTCCTCAGTGAAATTGGTGTAGGAGAAATGCTGCCGGAATACCCTGGGTGTGTAAGGCCTCCTGTTGAGAGCCCTGTTGGCCCTCCTCCCTCTGGCCACATTTTGCACTCTTTCTCTCTGCCTCTGCTGCCTCCGATGTTGACGCTGGGGTGCGAGGTCCAGTGCCAGTACAGCCCCCATTAAAGTATGGAAATGTTGCACTTTCAAATCTCACCTAAATGAAAGTGAATAATTTTTCTAAGGCAGACGACTCCTTCAACTTAAAAATGCTGAAATCACTCAAAAAGCCTGTTTGCCTATGTCAAACTAACAAATTTCTTTGCCGACTAAAAATAAACCGGATGTTGACGCCTTTATATAGCGCTCCTCCAGCGCTCATCCGACTGCAGACCGCCTCCTCCACCTGTCGTTGCTAATGGCAGGCACTCAGTCCAAGAACGGAAAGTGTTGAAAATAAAGGTTTCAATGTTTGACAGCACATTAGCAGAAACTTTACATGAACATTGGATAAAACATCCAAGTGCCTACCCTTGTGTGTTGTTAGTTGGTATGATTGCACTAGGATGAGGGTGAGTGTGAGGGGTGGTTAGTGAGATGGGTTGTGATAATATAAATCAAGAGAGAGGGATGGGTGGAGGTGCAAGATATGTTGGTGTGAGTAAGGATGTGCAGGAGTAGGGTAGGGAAGGCAGAGTGATGGGGATGTGATGAGAGACACAGCAGGATGAAGGTGAGTGTGGCTTTGTACTAACATGTTGTGATCTACTGAGATTATTAAGGTTTACGCCACTGCAGCCATGACCTCTTGATGACATCCCTGCTTGTGACCTCCTCGGCAATGTGCAACCAGGCTGTGTTGGTCTCCTGGGGAGGGCTCTTCCGCCCATAGGAAGGGAAGAGGACCTCCCTGCATGCTCTGGCTCTCTCCATAAGCATATGGAGAGAGTCATGGGAGAGCCTGGGTGCAGCCCTGCACCTCTGTGCAGTGATTGTCAGTGTTTGTAGCTCTTCAATGCTGTAGAACACCGACAGCATAAATGTCAAAAGAAAGTTGGCCATGGTCCCTTTAAGGAAACAGGCTGATGAATGGCGTCACCAAACCCGCTTCCTCTAATTGGCCCGGCAAATGCTCTGGGTGGGCTTAACAAGCCCTATCAACGGAAATTCACTTTTCAGAGCGGGATGGAGCCAGCAGTGGGGCCACGACCCACCACCGATCCCGGCCACACCTGACCCGCCGAGGTAAGGAAAATCTCAGCCAGTCTATTCACGTTCCAATTGGCTGGGAAAGCAGAGTGCAGCGAGGATGGACGTGGTTGGAGGCAGGAGGTCATGTGATGAAACCTCCAGGTTAACAGCCAACCAGAGTTGGCAACCCAACTTAGAACAAGTCCTGTTACTTTGTCACACAGAAGCATTTGAAGAGTAGAGCAGGTTGGTTACTGTCTCTTTATGTGTTTAATATTCCCCTAGCGCTTTGCCTGATCCATTTCTTTATACTGGTTCTCTCTGGCTGTTTGCAACTTCAGTAACTTTACTTTGGTGTTGACACTGTTTGATTGAGACACACACATTGGTACCAATGGGACTAACACAGCACTTAGCGCAATATAAAAGCAGCTAAACAAAGGAGTGGAAGAACAGGTATAACTGTAGGCCCATCAGTAGCTCTTGGCCCTTCGCTCTCTTGCATTGACTCTTGTTGGGTCTTGGCCTGCTGCCGCTCGTACTCGTGCCCTGGCCTCGTGGCGGGTTCTCTTCTCACTCCCCGCACCGCTCAACAACCAAGGATGCCCATTACACCGGGACCAAACGCGGGAGGAGAACGAGACTGGAGTTCTAAGTCATACAGGACACACAGACCACAAAAAGGGCAGACGAGACAAGACGAGACGAATAAGAAGGTAAAACCCACAAGAGCAGAGAAGGGTAGCAGAAGACGCATTGGTAAAAACCAAACGCCTAGTTATAAGCTGGCATTTGGGAAAGAAATTAGCAGTGTATGCTTGGACAGTGAGAATAAGTTGGCATTTGAACACTGCGAATTAGCTGGCGTTAGACGCGGGTGTCCGCGCCCGCAACAAATATGCTGGCGTTTGACGCTTGGGTAGTAAAATCGAATAAGCAGTAAAAACCGCCAACCACCCCGTTACCGCCGAAGACCACCTGAGGGAGAAGAAGAGAACCTACTGCGACGAGACGACGATGGTAGCTGAGGAGAGGGAAGGTGTGTCGCATCAACAACTCCAGCACCGCGCACTGAGACCACGTGGCGAAGGGGTATGCCCAAAGGACAGAGGAAACGAACCTCAAAACTCACAACCATTAAGAGCAACAGGTTTTGGATTGGTGAGCATGAATTCCTGGCCCCTCATAGCTTAATCTAGTTAGGTATAGGGGGTGAGATAAGGATAAGGGGGATTGTTAATGTAGTTGTTTTTCCCTCGATGTGTCGTGTGTTCCCCATTCCCTGTATAAGTGTAATTGTTTATGCCTGTATTTATACCAGTAATTCTCATAAGACTGTGTTTTATTCCAGTCGGGACCAGCGGGAGCAGCGAGGAGGAGCTCGGGAGAAAACCCGGCGACCAGCAAGGCCCGAGACCAGTCGGGAGCAGTGAGTCGGAGCCCGGTATAAAAACCGGAGAGAGGCGAGGCCCGAGACCAGTCGGGACCAGCGGGAGCAGCGAGGAGGAGCTCGGGAGAAAACCCGGCGACCAGCGAGGCCCGAGACCAGTCGGGAGCAGTGAGTCGGAGCCCGGTATAAAAACCGGAGAGAGGCGAGGCCCGAGACCAGTCGGGACCAGCGGGAGCAGCGAGGAGGAGCTCGGGAGAAAACCCGGCGACCAGCGAGGCCCGAGACCAGTCGGGAGCAGTGAGTCGGAGCCCGGTATAAAAACCGGAGAGAGGCGAGGCCCGAGACCAGTCGGGACCAGCGAGGAGGAGCTCGGGAGAAAACCCGGCGACCAGCGAGGCCCGAGACCAGTCGGGAGCAGTGAGTCGGAGCCCGGTATAAAAACCGGAGAGAGGCGAGGCCCGAGACCAGTCGGGACCAGCGGGAGCAGCGAGGAGGAGCTCGGGAGAAAACCCGGCGACCAGCGAGGCCCGAGACCAGTCGGGAGCAGTGAGTCGGAGCCCGGTATAAAAACCGGAGAGAGGCAAGGCGTACCAACTCAACAGCGGGGAGAGAGGTAAAAAGTAATCAGTCTGTGACGTCACCAGGGAGCAGGTAGGTGATTGGTTGGTGAGTATTTCTCTTTTTTCAATACAAGCTTGAATTCTGTGGTGTTAAATTTCTGTGGTGTAGTGGGGATAGTTGGTAAATAAAGCGCCCCAGAGCATACCTGTAACTGGGGTATTGAATAAATTTTTAAAGAAATTAAAGGGGTAAGTCATGGCAGGAGAGTTCAGACCCGTGCTCTGCTCCTCCTGCTCTATGTGGGAAGTCAGGGATGCTGCCAGTGTCCCCGATGACCATGTGTGTGTGAAATGCATCCAGCTGCAGCTACTTGTAGACCGCATTGCGGCGCTCGAGCTGCGGGTGGATGAATTTTGGAGCATGCGCGATGCTGAAAGGCTCGTGGATAACACATTTAGCGAGTTGTGCACGCCTCAGGGTAGGGCAGCACAGGGGGTGACCATCAGGCGGAGCAACAAAGGCAGGCAGGTAGTGCAGGGAACCCCTGCGGACATCCCCCTTTCAAACAAGTATACCGCTTTGGATACTGTTGAGGGGGATGACTCACCAGGGGAAGGCAGCAGCGGCCAACTTCCTGGCACTGGGGGTGCTCCTGCTGCCCAGGAAGGGGGGAAAAAGAGTGGGAGAGCAATAGTGGTAGGGGATTCTATAGTAAGGGGAACAGATAGGCGTTTCTGTGGCCGTAGACGTGAATCCAGGATGGTTTGTTGCCTCCCTGGTGCCAGGGTCAAGGATGTCACTGAGCGGCTGCAGGGCATTCTGGAGGGGGAGGGAGAACAGCCAGTGGTCGTGGTCCACATTGGTACCAACGACATAGGTAAAAAGAGGGATGAGGTCCTGCAGCAAGAATTTAGGGAGCTAGGTGAAGGATTAAGGAGCAGGACCTCAAAGGTTGTAATCTCTGGATTACTCCCGGTGCCACGTGCTAGTAAGTATAGGAATAGGAAGATCGAACGGATGAATGCGTGGCTAAAGGGATGGTGCAAGGGGGAGGGCTTTAGTTTCCTGGATCACTGGGTCTGCTTCTGGGAAAGGTGGGACTTGTACAAGTCGGACGGTTTACACCTGAACCAGGGGGGAACCAATATCCTTGCGGGGAGGTTTGCTAGCACTGCTGGGGAGGGTTTAAACTAACTTGGCAGGGGGTTGGGGTACAGAGTGGAGCTATAGTAGGGGGTGATTTACGGCCAAATACAGAGGGAAAAACAAGTCAGCTGGGAAGGCAGAGCAAATATGTGAAGGCAAAAGAGAATATGGCAGGGCTGGAAGGCATTTATTTTAATGCAAGGAGTCTTGCAAATAAGGTGGATGAACTGAAGTTGTTGTTGAACACATGGGAGTACGATATTGTTGCTATCACGGAGACATGGTTGAGGGAGGGTCAGGACTGGCAGCTCAATATTCCGGGGTATAGAATCTTCAGGCGAGACAGAGGGGGGTGTAAAAGGGGAGGAGGTGTTGCAATATTAATTAAGGAGTCAATTACTGCTGTAAGGAGGGATGATATATTAGCGGGTTCCTCTAATGAGGCCATATGGGTAGAACTTAAAAACAAAAAGGGGGCAAGCACTTTGCTGGGAGTGTACTATAGGCCCCCAAACAGTCAGGGGGAGATAGAGGAACAGATATGTAGGCAAATCTCCGAGAAGTGCGAAAATAATAGGGTAATAATAGTGGGGGATTTCAACTTCCCCAATATAAATTGGGACAGTCAGAGTGTGAAAGGCTTAGAGGGTGCAGAATTCTTAAAGTGCATTCAGGAGAGCTTTTTGAGCCAACATGTAGAAAGTCCTACAAGAGAGGGGGCGGTACTGGACCTAATTCTGGGGAATGTAGCCGGGCAAGTGGTGGAAGTGTCAGTAGGAGAGCATTTTGGCGACAGTGACCATAATTCGGTGAGATTTAAGGTGGTCATGGAAAAAGACAAAGACGGCCCGGAAATAAGGGTTCTAAATTGGGGGAAGGCCGATTTTAATATGATAAGGCAGGATCTGGCCAAAGTGGACTGGGAGCAGCTGCTTATAGGAAAATCCACATCAAAACAGTGGGAGACTTTCAGAAAGGAAATAGAGAGAGTACAACGCCAACATGTTCCTGTAAAGGTCAAGGGTGGGACCAACAAGCAAAGGGAACCTTGGATGACAAGGGATATACAAAAATGCATTAGAAATAAGAGGGGGGCTTTTGGCAGTTACAAAAGACTAAAGACAGAAGAAGCCCTAGAGGAGTATAAAAAGTGCAGGGGCATACTTAAAAAAGAAATTAGGAGGGCGAGGAGGGGCCATGAAATAACACTGGCGAGCAAAATAAAGGAAAATCCTAAGATGTTTTATAAGTATATTAAGGGCAAGAGGATAACCAGGGAAAGGGTAGGGCCCATTAGGGACCAAAGTGGCAATCTGTGTGTAGAGCCAGAGGATGTAGGCGGGGTTTTAAATGAATTTTTTGCATCTGTGTTCACTATGGAGAAAGACGATGCAGACATAGAAATCGGGCAAGGGGACTGTGACATACTTGAACATATTAGCATCGAGAGGGAGGAGGTGCTAGCGGTTTTAGCGGGCCAAAAAGTGGATAAATCCCCAGGCCCGGACGAGATGTATCCCAGGCTGCTGTGGGAGGCAAGGGAGGAGATTGCAGGGGCTCTGACACTAATTTTCAGAACCTCTCTGGCCACAGGGGATGTACCAGAGGACTGGAGAACAGCTAACGTAGTACCATTATTCAAGAAGGATAGCAGGGATAAACCAGGGAATTACAGGCCAGTGAGTCTAACATCTGTGGTGGGGAAATTATTGGAAAAAATTCTGAGGGACAAAATTAATCTCCACTTGGAGAGGCAAGGATTAATCGGGGATAGTCAGCATGGCTTTGTCAAGGGTAAATCATGTCTAACAAATCTGATCGAATTTTTCGAGGGGGTGACTAGTGGGGTGGATGAGGGAAATGCTGTGGATGTGGTGTACATGGACTTCAGTAAAGCTTTTGACAAAGTCCCGCATAGGAGACTGGTCAAGAAGGTAAGAGCCCATGGGATCCAGGGTGCCTTGGCGCGTTGGATCCTAAACTGGCTGAGTGGCAGGAGGCAGAGGGTGATGGTCGAAGGTTGCTTTTGTGACTGGAAGCCTGTGTCCAGTGGGGTACCTCAGGGATCGGTGCTGGGTCCCTTATTGTTTGTGATCTACATAAATGATTTGGATGAAAATGTAAAAGGTATGATCAGTAAGTTCGCAGATGACACGAAAATTGGTGGGGTGGTAAATTGCGAGGAGGAAAGCCTCCGGCTACAGGACGATATAAACGGGTTGGTCAGATGGGCGGAAAAGTGGCAAATGGAATTTAACCCTGAAAAGTGCGAGGTGATGCATTTTGGACGGACAAATAAGGCAAGGGAATACACAATGAGTGGTAGGACCCTAGGAAGTACAGAGGGTCAGAGGGACCTTGGTGTACATGTACATAGATCCCTGAAGGCAGCGGAGCAGGTAGATAAGGTGGTTAAAAAGGCATATGGGATACTTGCCTTCATTAGCCGAGGCATAGAATATAAGAGCAGGGAGGTTATGATGGAGCTGTACAAAACGCTGGTGAGGCCACAGCTGGAGTACTGTGTGCAGTTCTGGTCGCCTCACTATAGGAAGGATGTGATTGCTTTGGAGAGGGTGCAGAGAAGATTCACCAGGATGTTACCTGGGATGGAGCGCCTCAGCTATGAAGAGAGGCTGGACAGGCTGGAGTTGTTTTCCTTGGAGCAGAGAAGGCTGAGGGGGGACCTGATTGAGGTGTACAAAATAATGAGGGGCATAGATAGGGTAGATAAAGAGGAACTTTTCCCCTTAGTGGGGGGGTCAATAACAAGGGGGCATAGATTCAGGGTAAGGGGCAGGAGATTTAGAGGGGATTTGAGGAGGAACTTTTTCACCCAGAGGGTGGTTGGAATGTGGAACTCAATGCCTGAAAGGGTGGTGGAGGCAGGAACCCTCACAACATTCAAGAAGCATTTGGATGAGCACTTGAAATGCCATTGCATACAAGGTTATGGACCAAATGCTGGAAAATGGGATTAGACTGGACAGGGATGGATGGGCGGCGCAGACACGATGGGCCGAAGGGCCTCTTTCTGTGCTGTAAAACTCTATGACTCTATGACTCTAATAAAATCTTGGTTTTCTTACACCAAACCACTTGTCTACTCGATTTTCTGTATCGCCGCCTGTGGCCTAAGTCCGGTGTCTAGAACCCAGGGGTGTGGGAGCGATTCGAACTGCTCACAGGACAGTCAGAGGCGAAGCTGACTGGGCGCACACGCCACCCCCTACAGAAAATGGCAACCGTGGCAGGACTCCGGCAACAGGGTTGCGATACAGTAGACAATGGTTCGGATGAGCAAACCATGATGGAGAAAAGGATTTCTGATTATGTGTTTAGCAAGGTGAATATCACTAAGAAGTGGATCACCACTCTATTAAGGACTGGGCATCCAGTAGATGCAGCAGCTAAGTGGACAGAGAGGAAGGAACACAGGAAGTCCTTAGAGAAGGCAGTCTGGCTGATGTGTTTCAAAAAGCAGGTCCAGCTTTTGGACAGGCTCGTTGCAGAACAGGCAGCCGAGTTAAAGGAGTCAGCCCTGGAGATCCAGGATAAGGCTCTAGCAGGGGAGAAGTTAATGGTAGCATTGCAGGCCTTGAATCAGGAGAGGTTGTATTTAATAGGAGAAAACAAGGCCCAGTTGGAATACCTACAGTGCCAAGTCACCGAAGCTAAGGGTAATGAGTTAAGGTTGCGGGAAAAGAATGCCCGCCTAGCAAGGCAAGTTAGGGAACAGGAAGAGAAAATACAGGAGGTAAAGGCAGCTTACAAGTTAGCGAGCGAACAGGGGTTTGAAGATGCAGATCATGGCCCCTGCAAAGAACGGCTAGAAAATCTGACCCTAGCCCTGAGGAAGGCAAAATGCATGGTGTGCCTCATAAGCCCAAAGGTAGGTCAGGAGGATTTTTTGGGGAACGAGGGGAGGACAGTTCAAACATCACTGGTAGTGCCTAGGGATGACCCGGTTGAGGAACAGGAGGTCTCATGACCGCCACCCGTAGCGCCAGTTTTCAGCGAGGTTTGGCAGCAAGGGGGTTGGAGCCAGAGGTGGAAGCGGAGCTGGAGCAGCCCCGCCAGAGAGGTCGGAGCCGGGACCGATGTGCCCAGCCCGGCATCGGAGGTTCGGCCCACCAATCAATGGCGACAATGAGGGACCCCTCCAAAACCAGTTCATATTACCCTATAGCACCCAACATCTTAGGGCTATGGTGAGCCATATCCCGAAGCTCTCCGAAAAAGTAGAGCCCTCGATCCACTTCAGGGAAGTAGAGCAGGCAGCCAGCGTCAACGTCTGCGATAACGCTGAGCAGGCCAAAAAGCTGCTATTTTCCCTGGAGAGTAGGCTTCTCCAATCCCTCTCTGACAAGTGTAAGAAAGGGCAGAGCGGGTGTGAGGCGCTCAGGGATAAAGTTCTGGAGGCCATGGGGATGAATGAGGGATGTCCTTTCTCCCGTGTGGAGAAGACGGTCCAGCTCACAGGGGAAACCCCGCAGGCTTTCGCGGACCGGTTATGGTCGGTGTACCCGAGTGCCTGTCCGGGGATACCGAACCGGGCTTTCCTGAACAGGGATCCCCTGGCCCATTGGCTCCATTGCCTGGTGCTGAACAGCTTGCTACAGGTCCAGGCCAAGGCGGATGACTGGTTCGACCCCAAGAACCCCCAGACCACCGAGCTTACGGTGATCAGACAGTTGACTCTAGCCTATAAAAACGGTAGGGGAGCCGATGCACACCCACCCAAGGGGAAGGTGCATGAGGTAAAACCCGGACCGGGTAGGAAAGAGTGGCACCAGGAAGGGAATAACCCCCCCCAACACAAAGACGAATTGTTACGGGTGTGGGAAGGATGGTCATTGGCGGAAGGAGTGCAAAAACTCTTGGAAAGACAACAAGGGAAAGAATTCCACGGCCCCAGCCCAAAAGGCAGAGGCAGGAATCCCTCCCGCAGCGGTCGAGTCATTCTTGGACACCATGAGATCCATATTGACTGGCCAAGGGAGGGTAGCAGCCACTTCAGGTGCGCTGACCCCGTCCGCCCCATCCAACCCACAGCCATGACTAGAACCAGCGCAGCCTGTCAACCTGTGTCCCTTTGAAAAGAACGAGGGGAACAGGCCCTGTGTTAAGATGCGGGTGGAGACGGTGCAGGGGAGATATTCGGTGGACACTGGAGCTTCCAGCACGGTGGTCCATTCGGAAGACCCGACCAATCCACCCAAGTCTAACAAGGTCCCCTTTAGCCTAATGGGAGTCACAGGGAATGAGCAGGTTGGGGAAATGGCCAAACCTTTGGCCATAGTTTTAGGATCCCTCCCTACCACGTGGGAGGGTAACCAAAGGACCAATGAGGTAGCCGAGCAGAGGGCCAGGAAAGGAGAGTTCTGGGATCCCTGTAGATCAGGCCTGGTAGCCACAGTCCGGGACAAGAGAGGCACACAGGGGGTAGTTTTGGCCCCGGACCTAAAGCAGGTCCAAGCCCCCAAGATCCCGTCTGTAAGGCCGTCCCGGTAAGGAAAGAGAACGGGGAGTCCCCAGAAGGCCCGTTCGGGGCAGCGGACGAGGTTTTAAAACAGGCTGCTGGTTACATTAATCAGTGCAAACTGTTTAAGCCCGAGAGGAGGAAACAGCCAGTTGGGGTAAGGTCTGAGGACAGAAATCCTCAGCCTGCAGCAGGAGCGAGTTCACAGACTACACAAGCAGGCGCTGTGGCTTGTTTAAGGGGAGGGGCCATCCCGCCCATCGATTGGGATATTCCCCCACTCTTCTGGGATCTAGAGGAGGAGGAACCCGAGGGTGAAGTCCCCGCCCCTAACCCAGTTGTAGAGGAGGAGGGACCGGAGGTCGAAAGCCCCACCCCGGACCCAGTTTTGGGACCTAGGGGAGGAGACTCTCAGCCTGCAGCAACAGGCTGCGAAGAGTTACCTGCCCCTAGCCCAGATCCGGGAGAGGTCAAGCCTGAGGGAGCAGCGGTTCGGGTTAAAGGCCCACCAGCCAAGAAAGCCCCACCCGCCAAGGTCCCTAGAAGGTCCTCACGGACGCCCCAGCCAAGGAAACCATGGTCACCAGCTCCCCAGTTTAAAGGGACAGCCTCCCGAGTCAGGGGGAAGTCAAAGGATAGAGGTCCCCAGCCGGCAGACACGGGCGGCGAGGGACCAACAGTGCAGGACAGTGCGGTCACGCCGGAGGAAGCGGTGGGCCGCAGTTCTAACAGGGATTAAGCTGGCCACCCGGAGACGGGCGGCGGATGTACATAGTTTAGGTCATTTAAGTTTTGGTTATTATTAAGTTCAGGTATTTAGCTTAAGTTCGGGTGTTTTAGCTTCAGTTAAGAAAGGTGACGGGTAGTTTTAATTAAGTAGTGGTCTGCTAAGAGTGTGTATATTTGAGTCGAGGTCACGAGACCCGGCTATGCTTCACCCAAGCCAGAGATGTTTTTGTATCTGTTGCAGAAAGACTTTCAGGATGAAGGGGAGCATAATCCTACTTGCCCTGATAGGACTGAGCCTGGGAAAAAGAGACGACGTGGAAGGATCTCACATCTACGTGTGCTCGGAGGAGAGAGCACTGATAGCAACCGACAGAAGTGGCGAACGGGATGTGGAGGAGACCGTCTACGTCCACGAGGGAAGGTGACCAGGGTGGCTGGGGTCCAATTCGTCTCAGTACTCCAGCCAGACCGGGTTCACGTACGGGGAGGCCTCCCTCCTGTGCCCCAGGGTAGGGGTTGTTACCACAAGGGTCAGCGTCACCGTAGGGAAGCGTGTATGTTTAACGTGCAAAGGACACATTCCTTTGGATAGGTGGTGGTGGCTCAGAAAGCTGAGCAAAGATATGAGAAACCCTGCAGTCGAGTGGGAACGGTTGGGGAACAATACCCACCGGACGATTACGGGGACTCACGGAGGATTAAGTGTGTGTTGGGACAAGTGGTGAGAACTGGATCAAGGGATTTATATCTTTATGTGGGGGTCAGAGAGAGTCTACCCCGCAGGCATATCTATCATTTTCCACCGGCAGTGGCAAGACGCCGGGGAGGGGATGAAGTGGGATACCAGCCTGAAGGTGTGTGCAGTCCCATACTCCCCGATCCCAGTCAATGCCACTGAGCTTGTGCCCCGCCCATGACACAGGCGGTGAGGTTGCCCAGGGAAGGGTGCGCCACCACCACCAAGGGACCAGGGAATGGGCTGGTACTAGTGCCTATGGATCAGGTGCTGTACCAGTGGATACACTACGCGGTAACCTCCATGATTTTAAATCTCACCAAGGTACATTTACCGGAGTGGTGTCCAAAAGAAACAGAGCAGCTATAAAAGGCCCTATTAAAGGACATGTTCAGGAAGTTTTATGAGTTCGATTTCGCCAATGTCGACAAGACCGAACTGTACACCACGCACGGCGAGTTTTTGGGTAATGCAGGGAGACAAAGAAGGGTAGTATGGAATGTTTTTACTGCGTTTGACACTGGGACATCTGTCATCAACAGTTCAGATGACGTAGAGCTGCAGACCCAGATAAACCGTTTAAAAACACAGTTAAGGAAGATATTAATGGATGAGAACAAAGTAGTGGGCTCGGAGTTGCATGAGGACCAGGCCATGATGGTCCATTTAAAAGGAGATTATAGTGGAGTTGGAGAAGCACGCAAAGACCGTAAATGCCCTCATAAGGGAGGACAGAAATGCTTCTGACCAGGCTGCACAGAACGAGGTGTGTGTGCTGTATGGGGCATGGTTGCTGGGTGAGGGCCGCAGTAATCTGGAGGATTTAAAACAGGGTTTAGTCCCCTCCTGGATCAGCAACAAACACCTCGCAGCCCTCCATCCATTTGAGAATGCATTAAGCCCGTGCCAACTCCAGCTTGCTTCCGAAGCCTACCCAGTCCCAGTGGATTGTGGACGGTCTAACCACACGATCATGGGAATAGTAGTTAGGATGCCAGTCATGGGTAGGACAGCCCGACCCGCACCGGTATACAGGGTAGAGAACATTGGAGTCATTCAAGGGGGTGCACACATTCGTTTTACAGCGGTCCCACTTTACGTCATTAAGTGGGAGCATGCTATGACAGGTACTGACCTCTCAGGGTGCCGGAGCCAGGGAGCACACATAATTCTGTGTCCCCAGCACTTGAATGCCTATTCAAAACCACAGTGTGGGTTCAGAGCTGCTGGCGCGAAACCTATAAATTGTACCATGGAGGCAATGACACAAGGCCATGTTCCCCCGCAGGTAGCATATATAGGTGGGACATATTGTGTCACCACAGGAGCACCCCACTACCAGCATGGACAACATAGTTAGTGACAGCAGTTTCTGTTTTAAGCCCGCGGCAGTAGTTCAAGTGGCCCAGGAGCGAATTGTCCCCATTCCTGAACCCTCCACTGTTCACCTCACTGTAAAGGAGAATTTTACCAACCTGAAGAAGTATGTAGCGCATTTTGGCTATGAAATTCCCCCTCTCCCTGAACACCTTACCAAAATACTCAAAGCCGTTATAGTTTCACAGAAACATTTTTACACTCTAGAGCAGAAAACAGTAGAGATAGGGGCTAAGATATTGTGATTCCACCCTGGTGGGACATTTTCAATAACATAGAGGTCCCTTCGTGGATCAGGCTGGCTTCCCACATTCTCGTGGTTTGCCAGTTGGGGATAGTATTGTTCCTAGTATGCACTCAGTGCAAAGGAAAAGGTCAGATGCTAGAATTCCAAAACCAGAGGCTCTGGAAGGATCATTATGTGAAGGTGGAGGGAGATACACCTGTTTGAGTTTTTGTATTTTTGATTAAAGATTGTTGTTTTTTGTGCTTTGTTGTTTTTAATAAAGTTTTTCGACGCGTTGTTTTAATAAAGATGTATGTGTACCAAGTGGTGCAGGGGTGTCGGACCCCCTCCATGCTTGGATGTGCGTAAATGACTGTAATTATTCTATGTATGCTTATGTACACTACATTTTCGCGGAATGGGAAGTGCATGTGTTGTGGATATATTAGATAGGTAATTGCAGGGAAGGTTGACTATGGAGGGTCAGAAATTTTGCTCACCTCATCAGGATGATATTAAAACAAGTTTAGTATCAACAGGGGGGAGTGTAAGTTACAGGGTTCTCAAAATTCCCGCACTCCGAGTTATGGATCAAGGGACCCTGTTTTGGACAAGTTATTAAAAGCAGGGGACCCAAAATGGCTTCTGTAAACCTCGTGACCGATACTGACAGGATTTTTAAAACCAGGGCTCTGCCAACAAGCAGGCCTGGAGACAAAACATTAAAATGCAGGAATCCGTGAGAACAGGACTCTCGAGTACCAGCCAGACAAAGTAAACACAGAATACGCATTTATTCAAATTGAATCAAATCAAAGTAGAATGGACCTTTTAATGGTGGCCATTAGCTTTCTGCATGTTTAATCAATAGCTGCTCACAGTAGCCATCAAGGTAGGATGGAGACAATCAAGTCTTATCCATAACAAAGCAACCAGGACATCGGGGCCATTAGACCCGGAGACAACCATTCCTAAGGTCATTAAAACAAATGGTTGTAATCATTCAAACCAAGCCCGCCAAAAAATAAACAATGGACTGACCTGATTTGGCACACAGATAAGGAGTGGAAGAACGGGTATAACTATAGGCCCATCAGTAGCTCTTGGCTCTTCGCTCTCTTGCATTGACTCTTGTTGAGCCTTGGCCTGCTGCCACTCGTACTCATGCCCTGGCCTCGTGGCGGGTTCTCTTCTCGCTCCCCGCACCGCTCAACAACCAAGGACGCCCATTACACCGGGACCAAAGCATCTCACAGCCAATAAAGTACTTTTGAAATGTAGTCATTGTTGTAATGTAGGAAACACAGCAGCCAATTTGCACATAGCAAGGTCCCACAAACAGCAATGAGATAATGACCAGCTAATGTTGATGGAGAAATAAATATTGGCCAGGACACCAGGGAGAACTCCCTTGCTCTTCTTCAAAATAGTGCCATGGGATCTTTTATGTCCACCTGAGAGGACAGGCAGGGCCTCTCATTTAACATCTCATCCAAAAGACGGCACCTCTAACAGTGCAGCACTCCTTCAGTACTGCACTGGAGTGTCAGCCTGGATTTTGTGCTCAAATCTCTGGGGTGGGATGTGAACCTATAACCTTCTGACCCAGAGACAAGAGAGCTACCCACTGAGCTACAGCTGACTCTGAAAGTACATAAAAGGTTTGTGCTAAAACTGCAAAGTGAACAAGCAGTTAATTAGATGTTTCTTTCAAGCTGACAGTTTCTTTTAACTTGACATAACTGTAAAGTCTGTGGGTTGTGCAGTTGATTACGACACAGACTTCAGGAGTAACATACAACAGGACTTTACTATTCGAAGGTCAGGGCGAATCTGCCCTATAAATCATGCCACAGCACTTATATACCGGTGTGGTCACCGTCGGTATTACCGTATACAGAAGCCAAACAAGTAGTGCCACACCTAAAATAGTTCTCTTAAAGGTGAACGGTTACATACAATAGTCTCTTAAAGGTAGACGGTTACATACACTACAATCCTCCCTTTTTAGCTTACAACATACTATTTCTCATTAACATACATATATTCAACTTCAGGTAAACAATTTACAGATATAGTCTCTGTGGGAAACAGTTCACAGGTTCAGTCTCTGTGGGAACAGTGTATAGATTCAGTCTCTAGTCTTGACTCGGTCCGAACAACATCGCTGTGGTGTAGCCGGTTCACATTGCTAGCGTGACTCCTCCACTAGTCTTCCCCTTGACGTAACAGCTTGAACTCCCGTCCTGCCGAACCAGCAATGCTGACTTTTACAAACAGCTGTATTGCCTTGGTAATTTTCCTTACTTTCCAACTGATTTATCTCCCTTTGTAGGGCCCACGTGCATGATCTGGTAGGAGTGATAATGATTTTGATGGTTATCGTCTTCTGCTTCTTCTTTTTCTTTTCTGCTTCTTGGAGACTCTCGGGGCTCCCTTATCAGCTGCCAGCTGTAGCGCCACCATCTCTCTATGTTCCTTAGACTTTAAGTGCTTCATCCTGATTTCTGCACTTTGGGAGTTTTCATCACAAACTGGGCAGACCAGATCCTCGTAATATTCCGTGTCACTCAACAGGTCATGGTAATATTCGGTGTCGTCCTGAGCTAGTCTAGCGAGAGGGCCTGCTACTTCTTCCGTACCCAACTGGACGTTGGCCGACTGTTGTTCCCTCCCTAGACATCTTTCCTGAAGAGACTTCTTCATGCGTTCATATTCATCCCGCTCTTCCTGGGTTTCCTGCCAATCCTTCACTAATGACCTCGTTTGTGATTTCAATACTTCCCCTTCCCTCGGGGATTGATTGATCAGGCTATTCAATCCTTCTACTGGAGCAGCTGTTTCAACATTCTGCTGTTCACATTGACGTGATTCAGCGTACTTTTGGCATCTCTGTAAAATCTGTGTTGCAACCTCAGCTATTTCCATAACTTTTGAGAGCTCCGAACTCCTTCCCTTTGAAGATTGAAGCTCGTGTTCAGATTGTTCCCATTGTAGAGTCTTGTCCTTCAGCATATGAAGGAGTTGGCTGACCGTTAACTCTTCCACGGGAACACTGTGGGTCAGAGTCTTCTCCATTTCATCCACCTTTTCCTCCAATGCTTTCACCTTCTTTTCCTCTTGTACTTTGGCTTCCAGCGCTCGGAGAAGTTGCGCCTTGATGCTCTCTAGCTCATGTTCAGAGGCCATTCTTACAGTCTCTGTGTTTCTTACAGTTCCCTTTTCTTCCACTGAACGGATTCCCAGTTGAATCTGTTCTTCAAGTTGTTTAATCTCGGTCATTGCCGCCCCATATTTGTCTTGGGTTTCCTTTAATATTTTTATGAGTTCTTGTACATCTTGTCTTTCAGGTTCTGCCATGTCTTTCACCTCTAATTTCTCATCTATGGATGGAACTTCTACCGATGAGTCTGTCTTGGCCTTGAGCTCATCAAGAATTTCCTGCAGCCTTTGGACTTCTTGCTCATGTTCAACCTTCAGTTGCTCATATGCTTCCACTGAAACTAGCTTTTCGGAGGTTGCCGAGTTAACCCCTTCCAGAATTGTAGCCTGGGCCTGTTCATACTGTTCTTTCAACTTCTCACACTCTGCTTGTAAGGAGTCGTAGAGAAGAACTGGAATAAAATCCTGGCTTCCTGAAGATTCCTCTTCATTTGCTTCTTCCTGCAAATATTCTAACTCCTGAACAGCATAAGGGAGATGTGATCGGTAATTGGTCACGATGGCTCTATGGTCGCTCTCTGCTTGAGCTAGCTGCTTCTGTTGTCTTTCCAGATTCTCCCATTCGGTGTCATAGAACTTTTTCATTGTTTTCATCTCTTGTACGAGACGGTAACTCAATTGTTCTAATTGTTGTCGTAATTTGAAATAAGTTTGAGTCCGAGCTCGGTGTTCTTCCGTCATGGATATGTCCGTAACTTGAACAGGCTCAGAATTTTCTGTCGAACTAGGTTGTCGTTGTTCGGTGGAGTTCTGTTCTGAAACTTTGTTCTTCTCTGGAGCATAAGCATTTATGCATGCCTTCGTTTTTCCAACCTTCGTCGGCAAGTCCATTTCAGCCTTGTCTTTCATATTTGGGTTGGTCTTATCGTCATCCGTTTCAGAATCTGAGCTGATTGTCTGCACCGAGTCCTCACTCGTTATGGCTTTTAGATAGTGCCATTCCATGTCTATTTTCTTGATCCACTCCCATCCTAGAAGTGGTGGTCCTCCCTCATGTAGTACGTATAATTTCATTCTTGGGTGTTCTTTACCCCTATCTCTCACTTTGACTCTTATCTTTCCTATGGGGTATACTTTATGCCCCGTGTATGTCTGCAATACGAACTTGGTATCTCTTAAGGGTATATGTGAGAATAGCCGGTGGTAATCCCTTCGATTTATGACTGATAGAGCTGATCCAGTGTCCAACTCCATTTTCACTTGGATTCCAGCTATTTTTAGCATGACCCAGATAGTTTGTAGGTCAGCTTCCTTACTCACATTGTGAATTCTCAGACTACCCAGCTCCTGGCCGTTTGGGTCTGAGTCTGAATTCTGTTCGTCTGAACTCTTCTCAGCCACCTTGTGTACCTTGTTGTACTTTTCCTGTGATGGCTTCCTTTGGTTGTTGGTCCTTTGGTTGTTGGTCTTCTTCCCTGACCGGCATACCTTAGCTATGTGACCCCGTTTGCCACATTTCCTACATTCCTGGTTCTTAAACCAGCATTGGTTCTGGTCGTGTGTTGTCTTCCCACAACGATAGCATTTTGTTGTTGTCGAGGTAATTTGATCCACACTTAGTGCTGCTGTCTTTAGCTGCATTTCCGCAGTTCCCTTCGCTGCGGCTTTGTGCGATGCTGCAATAAGGACAGCCCTGTCAAGTGTAAGGTCGTTCTCTTCGAGTAGTCGCTTTTGCGTTCCTTCCTTTGCCAACCCGCACACGAACTTGTCTCGCAATGCCACTGTCAGATTCCCTCCAAACTGGCAGTATTTCGCTAGTCTACGCAGTTCGACCAAGTATTCTGCGTTGCTTTCATCTTTCCGTTGCGTTCTCGCATAGAATTTGAATCGTTCCGCCAACATCAACGGTGTAGGGTTCAAGTGGTCCTTCAGGACAGCCACAATATCATCGAAAGTCTGATCCGCCGGTTTAGCTGGTGCTAGTAGATGCTTCAAGAGCCCGTATGTCTTTGCGCCCATCGAGTTCAGCCAGGTTATAGCTTTGTCATCTTCTTCTATTTTATTGGCCTCACAATAGATCTCAATGCGTTCCACGTACGTGGCCCAGTCTTCTACCTCGGAATTAAAATCGTTGATGTTACCACGCTTAGGCATCTTCCTCTCTTTGGGAACAACACAAGTATTTCTTTAAATTATTATTTCTTTTTTTTTTCTAAGATGGCGGTTTTCCCGCGAAAATGGCGGTTTCCCGCTCTTATCTTCTCTCCCCGCCCACTTCAATGGCGGTTTCCCGCTTCTGTCTTCTTCCCCGCCTAATGGCGGCTTCCCGCGTTTCTTCCCTGGCGGGAGGGGTACACTTTCCCCACGGGCGACGGCCGCTGGCTTTCAGGTTCACAGCCTGCGCGTCGGCTTCAAGGCTTTCCCTTTTTTTTTTATTTTATGGCAGGGCGACCGGCTCTGGGTACCCCGTTGACGGCGAACAGGTTCAGCCGCTGGGCTGGCTCTCGCACAGTTCCCCTTGCTCGGCTCTGCCTCTCTCCCGCTCGCTCGGCTCTACCGGCGCTGGTTACACCCCGTTGACGGAGGACAGTTCAGCCGCTGGACTGGCTCTCGCGCAGTCTCTCTTGGTCGGCTCTGCCTCTCCCGCTCGCTCGGACCCCAATCGCGCCTCCCAGCCCTCTCGCAGTCCGGTGCTTCTCTCCCCGGCTGCAGCTGAGTTTCTCTCTTCCCACGCCTACGCTCCCGGTCGCAGCGCTTCGTGGCTTCGGTCACCACCCGGCTTTTCCCGCCGGTCGCGGTCTCTCACGACGCCGTTGGACCCGACTTTTTGTCCAGCTCCTTTTCCCCCTCGACCGTGGTCGAGTGCCCAGCCCTTATCCTCCGGCTATTCTTTTCACTTTCCCTTACTCACAGTCACCGTGGCAGAAGGGACAGTCAGTGCCTGTTGCTGATGGAAGTTTTTGTCGCTAAAGTCTTCCTCCTTTCTATTGCTGCAGCCTTGAGTTTTCTTCCAGCCGAATGACGAGGGCGGTTGCCTCTTTTCGACGCTCTTTCGTTGCTTTGAAATTATTGTTGCCGCAGGGTACGATCGGACTCGTCACCACTGTAAAGTCTGTGGGTTGTGCAGTTGATTACGACACAGACTTCAGGAGTAACATACAACAGGACTTTACTATTCGAAGGTCAGGGCGAATCTGCCCTATAAATCATGCCACAGCACTTATATACCGGTGTGGTCACCGTCGGTATTACCGTATACAGAAGCCAAACAAGTAGTGCCACACCTAAAATAGTTCTCTTAAAGGTGAACGGTTACATACAATAGTCTCTTAAAAGGTAGACGGTTACATACACTACAATAACTAGCAAATATTGCAGTCAAGAAAGATTAATATTGAAGCACGCAAGAAAGCAATGAAACTACCTTTGTAAAGCATCCATGAGCTTGCTTAATTGCTCTGTGTTCATTGTGCTGCTTTGAAACCTGGATACCCTGGCATCATGGAAATCTGATTGCAGCACATTGTCTTTTTAAGCAGTGTGTGACAATGTGCAAGATATGTAGATGATATAAAGGATAAAGCTTAAAAAATGTGTGTAAATATGGGATAGGTACAGAATGTGAATAAAATGGAAAAACTGGGTCAACTACAGGATAAGGATTTGGATAACACACAAATGTTTAGAGAAGGTATCCAATTATTGCACTGGGATTGCCAAATGTCCAAGGTATGAAAAATATATAGGATGTAGAGAATGTACGAGATGTGTAACAGTCCGTAAGATATGTGCAGAATGTGGAAACATTACACAGAGTCCTGCAAGTGGACAATGTGCAAATGTGGGCAGGTTGTGGAATGCGCGTAGGATATGGGGGAAAAAAAGCAGAGGATGAGAAAAATGTCAGGGTGCTGTTCCATATTTTCTGCCAACCTTTCTGAAACAGATGCCGCAGCTCTGTAACTGCCTCTGGAGACAATGCTCTGCAGCCAGCGGCAGGTCACAGAGGCTGGGCCTGTAGCCTGTCTGAGTGGCATAACAGTTGCTCTGGACACCTTTAGTGCCATTAGACATGTCGAGTAGCCCTTCTCCCTTCTTACTTGTCCTCCACCACTAAACCAAATGATGGGAGCACTGAAAGCAATCGCCATTATAAACACTTTCCATCTGTACAAACTGTGTGAAATTGCTGCAGTTCCCTTGTGATTCCAAACATGAGATTCAGCCTGAGCTGTAACTCCTGCTCAATATGGGCAGATTTCACACATCACGGAAGCACTGCTTGAACGATGAGATTTTGCATGCATGCCCGCCCACCATCCACCCTAACTAGCAATAATTGTGGATTTAATAGTGTCAACCATGGCTCAGTTGGAAGCACTTGCACCTTTGAGTCAGTAGGTTGCTATTTCTAAGTCCCACTCCAGAGACTTGAGCGCATAATCTAGGCCAACAACAACAACTTGTATTTATATAGCGGCTTTAACGTAGTGAAACGTCCCAAGGTGCTTCACAGGAGTATTATAAGACAAAAAAAATTGACACCGAGCCACATAAGGAGAAATTAGGGCAAAAGCTTGGTCAAAGAGGTAGGTTTTAAGGAGCGTCTTGAAGGAGGAAAGAGAGGTAGAGAGGCGGAGAGGTTGGTTGCTTAGAGACAAAGAAGTCCATGAGCTCCTCACACTTGTTATCAGAGGTGAGGGTGGAGGAGACAGGGGAGAGGGGTTTAAGAAGATGGTTAGCAGTTTAGAATAGAAGCCGGGGTTTATCTTTGCATTCCAGAATGATTCTGGAGTAGTGAGCAATTTTGGCAGACGAGAGCAGGACCCAATAATATTTTATGCGGTCCAGCCAGATCTGGCGGTGAATGGCTAAACCAGTTGTTCACCATATCTATTCAAGCCTGCGTCCCTTGGACTTAAGGGAGCGAAGATGAGGGCCGTACCAGGGGGAACAGCCAGGGTGAGAGGAAGTAATTGTTTTAATAGGGACTAGGGCATCAAAGATGGTGGTGAGGGTGTGGTTGAGCAGATCGGTAGCTGCAGAAATGTCATGGTGAATGGCAGGCCAAAGGCTGGAGAGTTGGGATTTCATAAGTGCAGTTGAAAGAGAGTTGGGAGAGAGATTTTTCCAGGGGTGGACACAGAAAGAAGTAGGTTTGGGGGCTGGTGGAAGGGAGATGTGGGTGGAGAGCGGTAAGAGGAAGTGGCCTTATCTGCGATTGACATGATGGGAGTAGCGAGGCCACGAGAGATGGCAAGGTCATGGAGGTGGCTATGAATATGGGTTGGGGAGTTTACATGGAGGGAGAAATTAAGGGAGGATAAGAGGCTAGTGAACTCAGGGAAAAGAGTGCATAATGAATTGAGACGGAGGTTGAAATCATCGAGGATGAGAAGTCATTTGGTGCAGAGGCTGAGGGAGGAAAGCAATGAAGAAAGCATAAAAATGTTATGGTACTTGGTTGGGCAGTAGAGAATGAGAATTTTAAATGAGAGGTGAGAGGGGTGGAATAAGGTGAGATGCTCAAAGGAGGAGAAAGTGCCAGAGGAGTAGGGGGACAGATCAAGGTGTGATTTGGTGATTATAGTGTCCGTGTGTTGATAAAGGCACTGAAGACAGGAGTTGGTTCATAGATATTTACTAAGCAAAGTCTGGGGGGGGGGGATTCTAACAGATATATACAATATACAGGCTTATATAGCCCGAGTGGCAATTACCGGCACCACAGCACACCTGGGGCTCTTAAAGGCACATACACTACAATTCCTCCCCTTTTAGCCAACCAGTACATCATATCTTAAGTAATTAATTACATGTTATAACCAAAATAATATACATTGCTGTAGTTAATTAATTATAAGTCAGTCTCTCAGGAGGCTTCCTGACTCGGTCCAGATAATGCCTCAGGGGTGTAGTAGTTTCTGGTGGTGTAGTAGGTTCTTCTGGCAAGGCTGATTCGGCTTGAATGCCAGTGTCGGGTTCATCGGGTTCCAGTATCACCGGATCGGAGGTAGATATGGGTATCTCTACTTCATCATTAGATGTATAGAGTTGTGGTGTAGGTTGTCCCTTTTCGGATGACTTTATGATTTGGTCAGCATGGCGCCTTATTATGCTTTCTCCGATGTCCACGGTATACATCAGTGGTCCTAGTCGTGTGCAGATAGTTCCAGGCTGCCATTTCTTGGTACGGTAGTCCCGGGCCAAAACTTGTTGACCTATCTGGAAGGTTCTAGTTGGCCTTTCATTCATGCCTTGAAACTGCCGGTTCTCCACGTCCCTTCTGATGTTGGGCTTGACCAAATCCAGCCGGCATCTTAGGTTTCTATTGAAGAACATCATGGCGGGAGTTTGGTTGGTAACCATATGTGTTGCATTCCTGTATGCGAATAAGAAGTTATCCACCTTGTGCTGAAGTTTTATGTCTTCATTACCCATGGCCTTTATGGCCTTCTTGAAGGTCTGGACAAACCTTTCAGCCAATCCATTGGTGGCGGGATGGTATGGGGCGGACGTGCAGTGCTTAACCCCATTGTTTTTTAAGAACTTTCTGAATTCTTCAGACACAAATTGCGGTCCATTATCAGAACATATCTGTTCCGGCAGCCCATTCCTGGCAAATATGGTCCTTAATACTGTGATGGTTTTTTCCGTGGTGGTGCAGGACATCTTTATTACCTCCGGCCACTTGGAGTGTGCATCAACCGCGATTAAGAACATTGAGTCCATAAATGGACCAGCAAAGTCGATGTGCACCCTTTGCCAGGGAGATGAGGGCCACTCCCATGGATGTAGAGGGGCTTGTGGTGGAGCGTTTTGGACCTTCTGGCATCCTAGGCAGCTCTTGGTCATTTCTTCGATGTCTCCATCGATACCTGGCCACCATACAAACGCCCTAGCTAGGTTCTTCATTTTCACTCCACCCAGATGCCCCTCGTGAAGCTCCTTTAGCACTTTATCCTGGAGTTTGGGTGGAATTACCACTCTGGATCCACACATCAAGATTCCTCGGCACACTGACAGCTGTTCTCTTCTTTGCGAGAATGCTGGCAACAGTGGTTCGCCATGTGCTGGCCATCCCTTCACTGTTAAATCGTAGACCCGTGAGAGAGTCGGGTCATTTCTCGTCTCCCTTTCAATGGCAGAATTTGTTACTGGTAGACATTCCACTATGGTAGAGTGGAACATCTCTACTGGGTCTACTATAGGTGCCTCTTCTACCGTTGGCAACGGTAGGCGCGCTAAAACGTCAGCATTCCCATGCTGTTTTGATCCTTTGTATTCTATGTTGTATTGGTGTGCCCCTAGAAAAAGGGACCACCTCTGTAGCCTTTGCGCTGTCATAATGGGAACACCTTTTTTAGGGTTGAATATGGAGATGAGGGGTTGATGGTCAGTCAACAAGGTAAATTTTTGTCCGTGTAGGTAATGGTTGAATTTCTTCACTCCCCATACCAGGCTGAGTGCTTCCCTGTTGATTTGGGCATAGTTACGCTCAGCTGAGTTTAATGAACGTGACGCAAAAGCTATCGGCCGATCTGAGCCATCAGGGAATTTATGGGATAATACTGCTCCTATGCCGTAAGGGGATGCATCGCACACCAGTCTGATTGGCAGTGATGGGTTGTAATGAGCCAAAACTTCTTCGGATGTGATTAAGTCTTTGCATTTATGGAAGGCACATTTACAGTCTTCGTTCCAATTCCAAATCACACCTGTTTGTAAAAGTTCATTAAGAGGGTGTAGAAGAGTTGATAAGTTCGGTAAAAATTTATGATAGTAATTTATTAATCCCAGGAACGACCTTAATTGTGAAAAATTTTCAGGTGCTGGGGCTTTTATGACCGCTTCAATTTTTTCAGGTGACTTATGCAACCCTTCCTTATTAATTATGTGGCCACAATATGATATCTGATTTTGGAAAAATTTGGACTTGGGGCGATTTGCTCGTAGGCCCCGTTCTTTCAGCCTAGTGAGCACCTGCTCCAAATTGGCAAGGTGCTCGTTGTCGTTTTCTCCTGTTACAAGGATGTCGTCTAGGTAGCATTGAGTCCCCGGGATCCCTTGCAGGACTTGCTCCATAGCTCTTTGCCAGATAGCTGGAGCCGATGCTACTCCAAAAACCAGTCGATTGTACTAGTACAGGCCTTTGTGTGTGTTTATCGTGAGATACTTTTTGGAGGCCTCTTCAACCTCCATCTGTAGATATGCCTGTGCCAAGTCAATTTTGGTGAAACGTTTCCCTCTGGATAGTGAGGCGAAAATATCTTCTATCCTCGGAAGAGGATACTGTACTGTGTGAAGGACTGGGTTTACAGTCACCTTGAAGTCTCCACAGATGCGAATTTTTCTCTGTTCTTCAGATTTATCTTTATTCAATGCTTTTTTCATGACTGGAACGATGGGTGTTGCCCACTCGCTCCAATCTATTTTGGATAATACGCCTGCTTTTTCCAAATTCTCCAGCTCTGCCTCAACTGCTGGACGTATTGCGTATGGCACCGGTCTTGCCTTAAAAAATGTGGGAATTGCTGCATCTTCCACTTTTATTGAGGCGGTGATGCCTTTCAAGGTTCCTAGTTTCTCTTTGGCGTTGGCCAAGATGTCTTATAATCGTTCAGGTATGATGTCATCATTGTTTTTTTTCTTACTGGTCACCGTCAGTGCCTGAATGGAGTGCCAGTCTAAACGTATCTTTCTGATCCATTCACGTCCCAACAACGGTGGACCACCATCTTGTAGAATGCATAAATACAACTTTTGTATTTCTTTGCCGTTGTATACAACAGGCACCCTTATTTTTCCTTTGGGGTATACTTTCTGCCCCGTATATGTTTTTAAGATAATGGATGTGTCTTTTAGAGGTATATGCGAAAATAGCCTCTCGTAATCCCGTCGATTTATTACGGTTAGAGCTGATCCTGTATCTAGCTCCATTTTAACTGGGGACCCTGTTATCGTGAGGGTAACCCAAATGGTTTGGTAATCATCTTTGGCAAGTACATTATATAATTTGAGACAGCTTAGTCTCTTGTTTTCAAAGTCGCTATCGCTCTTCTGGTCTTCGGAGCTACTGTCCGTCATCATTTGTACCTTCCTGTACTTTTCTTCATTGATTGTTTTTTTTCTGTCTGTGGATTTATTTTGTCCAGATCGGCATACCCGTGCAATGTGTCCAATCTTTCCACATTGCCTGCATGCTTTGTCCTTGAACCAGCAGTCCCTCTGGTTATGGGTGGATCTGCCGCAGCGATAACATCTTTCAGAACCCTGTGTCATTTCATGGGTGCCAAAGTCCTGTGTCTTTTGTTGTATCTCTGCAGCTCCTCTTGCTGCTGCTTCATATGATACAGCCATACTGAAAGCTTTGTCCAATGTTAAATCTTTTTCAGAAAGCAGTCTTTTTTGTGTTCCTTCACTTAAGAGACCGCAAACGAATTTGTCTCGAAGATAATCTGATAGTCCTGCCCCGAATTGGCAGTACTTTGATAGCTTTCTTAATTCGGTTAGGTAATCAGCGTTACTTTCATTTTTGTGTTGATTTCTCTTGAAGAACTTGAATCGTTCCGCTATCAGCAGCGGTGTTGGGTTTAAGTGCTCCTGCAGGGTATCAACAATTTCTTTAAAATTCTTGTCCTTTGGTTTGGCTGGAGTGATTAAATTTCGTAACAGCCCGTATGCCTTTGCGCCCATTAAGTTTAGAAGTACTGAAGCTTTTTTTTCATCTTCTATTCCATTTGCAGTGCAATATACCTCTACTCTTTCCACGTATGTGGTCCAATCCTCTATTTCGCTATCAAAAGCATCAATATTGGCAGACTTAGGCATTTCAAAAAAGATATGGCGCATCCCGTGCTTTTTTTTCTTTTCTGCAGCAAAGATATGGCGCTTCCCGCGCTTTCCCGCCGCTGCTGCCGATGACAACGCTGTTTACTGTGGTTTCCGTTCTTTTTTTAAAAATTTTTTATTTACTGTTGGAGACTCGTTCCCGCCGGAGTTTCTCTCCAGGTCTGAACGCTGACCTGCTTGCCGCGCCGGCCAACTCCCGAGTGCTCCCTCCCAGTCCGTTATTGCTTGCCTCCGATTTCGCTGCCTGTCTCAGCTGTAGAGCCAGTCGCTGGAGCCCCAGCCTGACGCCCAGGAAGGATTAGCGCAGTACCTGCCACCAGCTTGCCCAGCTGGTGAAACCACAGCTTCTCTCACTTCCTTGAGTCTTCTGGACGCCCGAGGAATCGATGTCCTTGAGGTGCTGCCGAATTGCAGGTAAGTCCGTTTCCACTTCGTCGCCACTATAGTGTCCGTGTGTTGTTAAAGACACTGAAGACAGGAGTTGGTTCATAGGTATTTACAAAGCAAAGTCTGGGGGGGGGTTCTAACGGATATACACAATATACAGGCTTATATAGCCCGAGTGGCAATTACCGGCAGCACAGCACACCTGGGGCTCTTAAAGGCACATACACTACAGTGATGAGAGCCACACTGCCACCACAGCGGTCTGAGTGTAGCAAGTGGTGGAAGGTAGAGCCAGGCAAGGAGGCTTCATTTCAGGGTAAGGTGTCATCACCCCTCAACGAAGTTTCCATCAGGACCATGATGTCGATGCTATCATCCACAATAAGCTCATGGATGGCGAGGGGCTTGTTCGCAAGTGAACGGACATTCTGGAGGGAGATGCGGAGAGAGTCGGTGATGGCTGATCCACTGCCAGCATCCACAGGGTCAGTGCTGGAAGGGATGAGTTGGACAGGAGGAGATTGGCAAGATTAGCCCCCAGTGGGCGCACTGGGCGGGAAGGTCGGTGAGAGAGTAGGATGGGACAGTTGGGGTTGCTGCTCATAAGGAGGCAGCGACGAGTGCCTCGATGGGCAGGAGAGTAGGAAGGTTGAAGAGTAATGAAGGATTGTGGTGGGGATTTGAGAGGGCAGAGTATCCGAGAGAGGAGAGATGAAAGGAGGCATGACAACAGGAGAGAGCAGTCATGGAGGGGAAAGGAAAAGGGAGAGAAAAAGTGGAAAATTATTGAATGGCTCTGGTCTGGAGCAGCAGCCAAAGTGCGGATGTGAATGGACACAGGGGAAAAGCTCAGGTTACATAGGCCTGTTGTTGTAATTAATGGAATAACTATTTCCTGGTAGCAGGGAATAAGTTGGCGACAACAACAACAACTTGTATTTATGTAGCACCTTTAGTGTAGTAAAATGTCCCAAGGCGCTGCACAGGAGCATTTTAAGACAAAACATTTGACACATAAGGAGAAATTAGTGCAGATGACCAAAAGCTTGGTCAAAGAGGTAGGTTTTAAGGAGCATCTTAAAGGAGGAAAGAGAGGTAGCGAGGCGGAGAGGTTTAGGCAGGGAATTCCAGAGCTTAGGGCCTAGGCAACAGAAGGCACAGCCACCAAATGTTGAGCGATTATAATCAGGGATGCTCAAGAGGACAGAATTAGAGGAGTGCAGATATCTCAGGGGGGTTGTGGGGCTGAAGGAGATTACAGACAATAGTAGGGAGACCAGGGTTAAAGTCAAAGTTTCCATGGAAGGACAAAGCCAACGTAAGCAGGATGGGGCCGGCACGGAGCATCAATAAACTGCTGTGAGTAAAGTCCAGAAGCTATTTGATGGGTAGAGAGTTTGAGAATAGAGGTTGTTGCCGTAGGAATGAGAGTCAGTAGCGGTGCAGGAAAATGATGGCGAAACTGACGCATGTTGGAGATCACCGTAGATCAAAGCAGCGGAGAAAAAATAAAACCACAAACCAGCAACCAGCAAAGCTGAGAAACTGGTAGAACGAGTCACCGGACAGCAAGTGAAGCAATAGCTGGTAGCTAGGAGCCAGCAGAGCTGAAAAACCACTAGAACCAGTTCAACAGAGACATGGCCGCAGTTTAAAAGGTAAAAATCTTTTAGCGGCAGAGACAGGTAAATCTTACAGTGTAATCCAGTGCAGAAATGTATTGGTGTAATCCAGTGCAGTTCAAAGCAGAAACATAGTCTAGATGTCCAGGGAAGTCCAGGAGATTAGTAATCACTTTGACAAAAGAATTCAGCAGCATAAGACTTGAAGCGATTGAAAAGCAGAGCAGTCACATAGCCGCTGAGTCAAACAGTGTAGTCAGTAGAGCAACAAAGTCCTGTTGGTAGAGGAAACCAGGTGATGGAAGTCAAGTTTGAGCGGAGTTCCGAGAGTTGAAAGAGCTCAGTGAGAACAAAGACACACCCCGGATGGGCAGCGGATTCTGCAGGGGGAGCTTTAAACTAACACTTCAGTGCAGTACCGAGGGAAAACTGTCGGAGATGCCGTCTTTTGGGCCAATCCAAGAGGGAAGTAAAAGATCCTACGGCACTATTTTGAAGAGGAGCCGGGAAGTTCTCCCAGTGTCCTGGTCAATATTTATCTCTCAACCAACACCTAAAACAGATGATCTGGTCATTTATTTCATTGCTGTTTGTGGGAGCACTCCCTACATTACAATAGTGACTACACCTCAGAAGTACTTTATTGGCTGTACGGCACTTTGGGATGTCCTGAAGTCATGAAAGGTGCTCTACAAATGCAAGTCTTTCTTTCTTTCTTAATGGCCCAGTAATTCCGTTCCAAACGCGCGAGTACGGTCGGGGCACTCACGCGTCTGGCCGGAGGAAATGCCGGTTTTCAGCATGCACAGCGCATGCGGGGAAAACCGGCATTTCCTGTCCTCTGAATGAAGGGGTTCAGAGGCACAGCGCGTGCGACTGCACAGGCAGCGCGTGCGCAGTGAACTTCGTCGATTTCATTCATGGATTCAGTGAGGTTAAGTCCATACAACTTACACATGAAAAAAGCATGTGTAAAGTTGCTCCAGAGGCTGCGGAGGAAGATATATTTTATCGTGGAGCTTCTGAAAGGCAATATTTTTGTTTGGGAAAGGGAGGAAAGTTATTTTAAGAAATGCTGAGGTAAGTTTTAAAGTTTAATTTTTTTTTTTTTTTTTTTTTTTAACGGGTTTTCAGTACTATAGGTAGAAGGAGCAATTGTGGCTGTGTGAATTGAATTTGCTGTGTTTATTAAATGTGAAAATGACTGTTCTAAAATGAGTAATGTAACATTTCCAACATTTTTAAGAAAGAAACTTTTCATCAGTAATATATTCTTTTAAGTAATTATGTATGTCCGTATATATTCCTTTACGTATATGTATGTATGTATATATTCCTTTACTTATGTGTATGAATGTATGTATTTAATTATGATTTTCCAATAAGTTACTTTCTCTGAAAGTCATAATTAAATACATACATTCATACACATAAGTAAAGGAATATATACATACATACATATACGCAAAGGAATATATACAGACATACATACATAATTACTTAAAAGAATATATTACTGATGAAAAGTTTCTTTCTTAAAAATGTTGGAGTCATTTTCACATTTAATAAACACAGCAAATTCAATTCACATAGCCACAATTGCTCCTTCTACCTACAGTACTGAAAACCAGTTTTAAAAAACAAAAATAAACTTTAAAACTTACCTCAGCATTTCTTAAAATAACTTTCCTCCCTTTCCCAAACAAAAATATTGCCTTTCAGAAGCTCCATGATAAAATATATCTTCCTCCGCAGCCTCTGGAGCAACTGTACTCATGCTTTTTTCATGTGTAAGTTGTAAGGACTTAACCTCACTGAAAGCATGAATGAAACCGGCGAATTTTACTGCGCACACGCTGCCTGTGCAGTCGCACGTGTTCTGCCTCTGAACCCCTTCGTTCAGAGGACAGGAAATGCCGGTTTTCCCCGCATGCGCTGTGCATGCTGAAAACCGGCATTTCCTCCGGCCAGACATGTGAGTGCCCTGACCATACTCACGTGTTTGGAACGGAATTACTGGGCCAACATTTTACATGTCAATAAAATGAAAAATTTAACAATTGCACGATGTGCCCCCTCGCATCTGCGACTGAGGGTCCAAGGAGGTGCATTGCGCAAGAGGTCATCATCGTACGTATCCTCACACTGTTCCCTTTCGGGAACTGTATGAAGTGGTGGAAGGATTTCTGGCCACGTTAACGCTCCTTCCGTGACCATAACCATCTTCATACCAGCCATTAGGGTGGTTAGTCCTATGGCGTGAGGGTTTTACGGGGTCCCACAACCCATCTGAGGGGGGGGCCACCCACACCCGCGGACGCAAGTATCCCGCTGGATGTCCACCCAGAATTTATAGTTGGAGCTCCGACTCCACTTGCCGGGACTGTCTGGAGCGGTGTTCGAAACCCTACTCCTTCTGGCCCAGCGGCGGGGATGCTTACCGCTACGCAAAAGGCCCACTCCGCGCAAAAGGTGACACCCATACGTTTCCTGCGCCTTTTCCCTCCCCGTGACTGGAGCCCTATGCTGCCACTTGAAAGACCAAGCTATCATCTGTACTTTTTGCAACGCCTTGGACTTCTCATTACCAATGATGAGCAGGCGCTGCGCCTCCACCTCGTTGAGGAGATTGCTGAGGTCATCATCAGTTCAATTGTGAGTTCTTTTAATGCTGTGAATTGTGCTCATTCCAGCCATTTCATGTTGCTAATCGGAGTGGGCCTTTGGCGTAGCGGTAGGATCCCCGCCGCTGGGCCAGACAGGGTAGGGTTTCGAACCCCGCTCCAGACAGTCCCAGCAAGTGGAGTCGGAGCTCCGGCTCTAAATTCTGGGTTGACATCCAGTGGGATATTTGCGTCCGTCGGTGTGGGTGGCCCCCCGTCCTTGTATAGCTTGTGGGAGCCCGTAAAACCCTCCCGCCATAGGACTAACCACCCTAATGGCTGGTACAAAGATGGTTACAGTCACGGAAGGAGCGTTAATCACGGCCAAAAATCCTTCCACCACTTCATACAGTTCCTCAAAGGGAACAGTGTGAAGACACGTATGACGACGACGTTGCTAAATAAATAAATGGAATAAAAAAATTCTTTCAGGGCTTTTAAAAGTCTTTAATTTGCTTTAATTCTGTTTAAAACTACTTCAGATTCTTCAAAATAATGTAAACATTTTTAAAAGTTTATAAAAGTTACCAAAAGCTTCATAAAAATACCAAAAACCTATTTGAAATGCTGCTCTCCATGTAAAAATGCTTTGCAGCTTGTGAGAAACATTGGGGGCGTGTCCTATTAAACTGAGAGCTCAAGGGGCGTGTCTCAGTTGCACAGCGCGCTCCAGGCTTCGCGCTGGCTGCACTCCTGGGCGGCGTGACGTCAGACGCTGCCTGGGATTCTTCTCTTTCAAAAAGGAATTCCAGGCGTCCCTGGAGGTGAACGGCAGGCGCGTCGGGTAAGTGCATATCGGGGGCTTGCACGCGCGGCAAGCCCCCGGTCCGAATTTCTGCCCCAACATGTGTAAGTACCGCATGGTATAGGTGCTATAACACACCATGACCTCCAAACGTTGCAGCGATTTCCTGAAAGGCATCTGGTGAGTGGGAATGGGGTGAGATAACAGACTTCCCAAATTGCTGGCCAGTAATGCTAAATTTCTGCTGGCATAAATCTTTAAGCCACAGCAATTTCTAGTCTTAGATGCCCATGCACCACACCCCCAGCTGATTGAACAGGCCCACGGTCTCTTCACAAGCCTCTGCCAGTGCTGCTCTGTCAATAGATGCCTCGACCTCCCACAACATAGATTCATAGGGTCATAGAGTTATACAGCACAGAAAGAGGCCCTTCGGCCCATTGTGTCCACGCCGGCCTCAAGCCCTGTCTTTCCTAATCCCATTTTCCAGCATTTGGTCCGTAGCCTTGTATGCTATGGCGTTTCAAGTGCTCATCTAAATGCTTCTTGAATGTTGTGAGGGTTCCTGCCTCTACCACCCTTTCAGGCAGTGAGTTCCAGATTCCAACCACCCTCTGGGTGAAAAAGTTTTTCCTCAAATCCCCTCTAAACCTCCTGCCCCTTACCTTGAAACTATGCCCCCTGGTTATTGACACCTCTACTAAGGGGAGAAGTTCCTTTCTATCTACGATAGCAAAATACTGCAGATGCTGGAAATCCGAAATAACAACAGAAAATGCTGGAAAAACTCAGCAGGCCAGGCAACATCCGTGGAGAGAAATTAGAGTCAACGTTTCGGGTCAAAACCCTTTAACAAGACCCTTGATATCAAGTCTTGATAAAGGGTTTTGACCCGAAACGTTGACTCTAATTTCTCTCCACGGATGTTGCCTGGCCTGCTGAGTTTTTCCAGCATTTTCTGTTGTTATTTCCTTTCTATCTACCCTATCTATGCCCCTCATAATTTTGTACACCTCAATCAGGTCCCCCCTCAGCCTTCTCTGCTCTAAGGAAAACAACCCCAACCTGTCCAGTCTTTCTTCATAGCTGAAGCGCTCCAGCCCAGGTAACATCCTGGTGAATCTCCTCTGCACCCTCTCCAATGCAATCACATCCCTCCTATAGTGTGGTGACCAGAACTGCACACATGGGCTGAGGTTAGATGACAGTGCACTACAACATTAACAAACAGCATGCACCTATCTCATACTGCTTAGCTAAAACAGGATGTGACAGGACTCTGAAGTTTAACGGTTGCTTTATGATATGCAGCAGTAGAAGATGATGCCTCAGAGAATGTGTGCGTTTGAACTTTGACAGCTGCATCCAAATTTGGTTTGTTGCTGATATTTTCTGTCATTTGAACCAAAAGAAAAAAAAAGACTTAAATTTATATAGCGCCTTTCATGAGCACCGGACGTCTCAAAGCGCTTTACAGCCAATGAAGTAATTTTTGAAGTGGAGTCACTGTTGTAATGAGGGAAACGCAGCAGCCAATTTGCACACAGCAAGCTCCCACAAACAGCAATGTGATAATGACCAGGTAAACTGCTTTCATTATGTTGATTGTGGGATAAATATTGGCCAGGGCATCGGGGATAACTCCCCTGCTCTTCTTCAAAATAGTGCCATGGGATCTTTTATGTCCACCTGAGAGAGCAGACGAGGCCTTGGTTTAATGTCTCATCTGAAAAACAGCACCTCCGGCAGTGTAGCACTCCCTCAGCACAGCACTGGAGTGCCAACCTAGATTTTATGCTCAAGTTCCTGAAGTGGGGGTGGAACGCACAACCTTCTGACTCAGAGGCGAGAGTGCTACCAATTGAGCCACAGCTGATACAAAACAAAGCCCAGGTTTATTTGAGTACTTTTTCAGGGTACACAGACATTGGGGTCTTTAAGCTAAACACTATTTGCATGGCGAAAACCAGCCAGGTACGTGGTTAAAAATCACATGGTTGACTTATTCATTCGTGTCCTTGTACATGAATCACTGAAAGTTAACATGCAGGTACAGCAAGTAATTAGGAAAGCAAATGGTATGTTGACCTTTATTAAAAGAGGATTTGAGTATAAGAGTAAAGACGTCTTATTACAATTATATAGGATCCTGGTGAGACCACATCTGGAGTATTGTGTACAGTTTTAGAAACATAGAAGATAGGAGCAGGAGTAGGTCATTCGGCTCCTCGAGCCTGCTCCGCCATTCAACGCGATCATAGCTGATCATCCAAATTCAATACCCTGTCCCTGCTTTCTCCCCATATCCCTTGATCCCCTTAGCCTTAAGAAATATATCTAACTCCTTCTTGAATATATTTAATGAATTGGCGACAACTGTCTTCTGTGGTAGAGAATTTCACAGGTTCACCACTCTCTGGGTGAAGAAATTCCTCCTCAACTCAGTCCTAAATGGCTTACCCCTTATCCTTAGGCTGTGACCCCTGGTTCTGGGCTCCCCCGCCATCGGGAACAGCCTTCCTGCATCTAGTCTGTCTAATCCTGTTAGAATTTTATAAGATTCAATGAGATCCCCTCTCATTCTTCTAAACTCTAGCGAATATAAGCCTAATCGACCCAATCTCTCTTCATACATCATTCCTGCCATCCCAGGTATCAGTCTGGTGAATCTTCGCTGCACTCGCTCCATGGCAAGAACATCCTTCCTCAGATAAGGCGACCAAAACTGCACACAATATTCAAGGTGTGGTCTCACTAAGGCCCTGTACAACTGCAGCAAGACATCCTTGCTCCTGTACTCGAATCCTTTCGCTATGAAGGCCAGCATACCATTTGCCTTCTTAACTGCCTGCCGCACCTGCATGCTTACCTTCAGCGACTGGCGCACAAGGACACCCAGGTCTCATTGCACTTCCCCTTTTCCCAATCTATTGCCGTTCAGATAATGGCCCAGAAATTCGGGTCTCCACGGGTGAGTACGCACGGGGTACTCACCCGTAGGCCCGATGGAAGTGCCAGTTTCCTGCATGCACTGCGCATGTGCGGGAAACCGGCACTTCCGTTCCTCTGAAAGCAGGGGTTCAGAGGTCGAACGCGTGCGCGGGGGAGTCTGCGCGTGTGCTTTGAACTTACGTTTTTTTTTTACAGGTGTTTCCGTGAGGGTAAGTCTTTAAAATTTAGAAATTTAAAAAGCAGGCGTAAGGCCTGCTTTTTACAAGGTAAGTGGTCAATTAATTAAAATTAAATCATTTTTTCCACAGGTTTATTATTTTTAAATAGTTTAAAGCAAGGTAAGTTTATTTTTAGCCCCATTAGAATATAAAATTATTTTTTTCAAAAATTTAAATTATTGTTTAAAACAGTTATTTAATGTAATTTATAGTTTATTTAAAATATGTGATTTTTAACAAATTTTTTTTTGAAGGTTTACTTCTATTTTGGGGTCGTAGTATTTATAAGTCTTGACAGCTCTTCCTGTCAAGACTTATGAATGGAGCATTCCCTGCTCCGATTGGCTGCCCATGGCCCATGTGATCCCAGGGGACGCATTGAACTAACTGCACCTCTGGGACACACAAGCACTGTGCGCCGGCAGCTGGGCCAGGCCCCAGATTGGAATTCCACGGGGCCCTACAGCTCAACTGCTGGCGCGCAGGTCAGGGGCTTGCACCCGCGGGAAGCCCCCGACCCGAATTTCTGGGCCATTAATCTGCCTTCCTGTTTTTGCCACCTTTGTTCTCCTTACCTAAGGAAGGATATACTTCCCATAGAGGGAGAGCAACAAAGGTTCATCAGACTGATTCCTGGGATGGGGGGATTGTCCTATGAGGAGAGATTGAGTAGACTAGGCTTATATTCTCTGAGTTTAGAATAATGAGAAGTTATCTCATTGAAACATACACAATTCTTACACGGTTTGACAGGGTAGATGCAGGGAGGATGTTTCCCCTGGTAGGGGAGTCTAGAACCAGGGATCAATGTCTCAGAATAAGGGGTCGGCCATTTAGGACTGAGATGAGAAGTTTCTTCACTCAGAGGGTGGTGAATCTTTGGAATTCTCTGCCCCAGAGGGCTGTGGAGGCTTGTATATTCGAGACAGAGATCGATAGATTTTTTGAATATTAAGGGAATGAAGGGATATGGGGATAGTGCAGGAAAGTGGTGTTGAGGTAGCAGATCAGCCATGATCTTATTGAATGGCAGAGCAGGCTTGAAGGGTCAAATGGATTACTCCTGCCCTTACTTTTTATTTCTTAACTCAACCCTTCCACACCATACATTCCTTATTTTAACCTGCAGGGTTCTGCAGGCAAATGAGGCAGCTGCCTAAAGCAGATGAGGGCTTCATGAATATATGCAAATTGTGGTCCTATTACATCAACAATGCACCTGCACTCACTTGGAGGTCTAACTCCAAACCATCGTCAACACCTTCACCGAAGCGTACGAGAACATGGGCCTTACACTAAACATTTGTATGACAAAGGTCCTCTACCAACCTGCCCCTGCCACACAGTACTGCCCCCCCGATTATCAAAACCCATGACAAGGCCTTAGACAATGTGGACCACTTTCCATACCTCGGGAGCCTACTGTCAACAAGGTGCAGACGTCGATGACGAAGTCCAACACCGCCTTCAGTGTGCCAGTGCAGCATTCGGTCGCCTGAGGACGAGAGTGTTTGAAGACCAGGACCTCAAACCCGGCACCAAGCTCATGGTCTACAGAGAAGCAGTGATACCTGCCTAGCTATATGCCTCAGAGACATGGACCATGTTCAGCAGCCACCTCAAAACACTGGAGAGGTACCGCCAACGCTGACTCCGCAAGATCCTGCAAATTCATTGGCAGGATAGGCGCACCAATGTCAATGTTCTCGCTCAGGCCAACATCCCCAGCATCGAAGCTTTGACCATGCGCCATCAGCTCCGATGGATGGGTCACATCGTCCGCATGCCTGATACGAGACCCCCAAAACAAGTGCTCTACTCGGAGAACCGGCGCGGCAAGAGAGCCCCAGGTGGGCAGAGGAAACACTTCAAGGACACCCTCAAAGCCTCCTTGAAAAAGTGCAACATCCCCACTGACACCTGGGAATCCCTGGCCCAAGACCACACAAAGTGGAGGAGATGCATCCAAGAAGGCGCCGAACACCTCGAGTCTCTTCGCTGGGAGCAAGTGGAAACCAAGCGCAAGGAGCGCACATCAACCCAAGCACCCCACCCACCCGCCCCTTCAACCACCGCCTGCCCCACTTGTGACAGAGACTGTAGGTCCCGCATTGGACTCATCAGTCACCTGAGAACTCATTTTTAATGTGGAAGCAAGTCATCCTCAGTTCCAAGGGACTGCCTAAGAAGAAGGCGGCTCTTGATTGGACTTTCTCTGGGGCCTGAGGTTTTCCTGGGCAGGCTGAAGCAGGCCTGTGTTTAGGCTGTAGACAGAAAAAGCCCTCCAAGTTAAGTGTAAAAACTTTCCTTTGTGGGGCCAGGAGGAGCAGGAGTTCTACCCGATCTGCGGCAATCTTTCCGCCCACGCTAGATGGGAAGTGACTAGATCAGGCGGCAGTTAAAATGAGTTCTGAGAGTTAAAATATTCAGCCTCAAATTTAGGGCAGCGAGTGCATTTAAAAAGAAAGACTTGCATTTCTATGGCACCTTTCACAACTTCAGGAAGTCCCAAAATGCTTTACAGCCAATAAAGCACTTTTGAAGTGTAGTCACTGTTGTAATGTAGGAAACACGGCAACCAATTTACACACAGCAAGCTCCCACAAACAGCAATGTGACAATGACCAGATAACCTGTTTTTTAGTGATGGCGATTGAGGGATACACATTTACCAGGACACTAGGTATAACTGCCCAGCTCTTCTTCAAAGTAGTGTCATGGGATCTTTTACGGCCACCTGAGAGAGGAGCTCGCACCTCGATTTAATGGCCCAGAAATTCAGGTCGGGGGCTTCCCGCGGGTGCAAGCCCCCGACCTGCACTTACCTTGCGCGCCGGCAGTTGAGCTGTAGGGCCCCGTGGAATTCCGCTCCGGGGCCTGGCCCAGCTGCCGGTGCGCTGTGCTTGCGTGTCCCAGGGGCGTAGTTAGTGCAATGCGTCCCCTGGGATCACGTGAGCCATGGGCAGCCAATCGGAGGAGGGAAAAGCCCATTCATAAGATTGACAGGTAGACCTGTCAAAACTTATAAATACTACAGGCCCAAAATAGCAGTAAACCTTCAAATAATTTTTTTTTAAATCACACTTTTTAAATAAACTATAAATTACATTAAATAACTATTTGAAACAATAATTAAAATTTTTGAAAAAAATAATTTTATATTCTAACAGGGCTAAAAATAAACTTACCTTGCTTTAAAGTATTTAAAAATAATAAACCTGTGGAAAAAATGTTTTAATTTTAATTAATTGACCACTTACCTTGCAAAAAGCAGGCCTTACGCCTGCTTTTGAAATGTGTAAATCCTGCAGGCTTACCCTCCCGGGAAAACCTGTAAAAAAAAACTAAGTTCAAAGCGCACGCGCAGCCTCCCCTGCGCGCGCGTTTGACCTCTAAACCTCTTCGTTCAGAAGAACGGAAGTGCCGGCTTCCCGCGCATGCGCAGTGCACGCAGGAAACCGGCAATTCCATTCGGCCTACAGGCGAGTACCCCGTGCGTACTCACCCGGGGAGAGCCGAATTTCTGGGCCAATGTCTTATCTGAAAGACGGCACCTCTGACAGTTCAGCACTCTCTCAGTCACTGCACTGGAGGGTCAGCCTAGATTTTTTGTGCTCAAGTTTCTGGAGTGGTATATCACAGAATCAGAATCACAGAAACCCCACAGTGCAGATAGAGGCCATTTCGGCCCATCGAGCCTGCACCAACACATATCCCACCCTATCCCTGTAACCCCACGTATTTAATCCCCCTAACACTAAGGGTCAATTTATCATAGCCAATCAACCTAACCTGCACATCTTTGGACTGTGGGAGGAAACCGGAGCACCCGGAGGAAACCCACGCAAACACGGGGAGAATGTGCAAACTCCACACAGACAGTCGCCCGAGGCCGGATTCGAACCCGGGTCCCTGGCGCTGTGAGGCAACAGTGCTAACCACTATGAACCCACAACCTTCTACTCGGAGGAGAGAGTGCTACCCACTGAGTTACTGCTTGCACTGCATTACTCACTCTCTTTGCCCCTGGTTTGCCTGAAAGGGGCAGATTTTACTAATTTCCTAACTTTCTCATGAGACTTACTGTTGTGCAGGAGAGCAGCCGTTGATTAGTTCACAGCAGTCAGTTTAAGTCTAATGTATATTACAGCCTAGGGGGTCAAATACCTATTTATTTGACTAGGAAATGAGCGAGTATTAAAAATCCGAGTCATTTACAAGCCTTCATAAAATATTAATCTTCTTAAGTCATTAGGGGTTAGCTTTAGAAGCAGTTTTTGCACGTCTGGGAGGCGCGTTCGATTTCTGACTAATGAATATCTTTTTTTCCCCACTCCAGTAAGTGTCGTATTAAAGGGTTTATACTTAAGAAGTTGAAAAATGCAACGTTAAAATAACTAGCATTATGAAAATAAAACGCTTTGATGGGCTGAACGCAGCACGTGCAAACTCCATTGAGAAGTGGTACTGTCCTCAAAACACGTGACAGGCTGACAACCTGTCAAACCCCTCACTGTGTGTCAGCAACAATGGGAGCGCGTCCAGGCAGCGGCTTGCAAAGAACTTAAAACAAACTCAATAGCTGTCAACACTGGGCTAATTCGAGATGTGAGATCTTCCGTTGTGAGTCAGCCTTTTGCCAAACAAGCAGCACTTAGTTAAAATAGGCAAACTGCACCTGTCCCACGGGTTGCAGGAGATGCTCTGTCTGTGCTTCAATCTGCATTCCCTGTCCCGCTACTGCTGATCCGACTGCCCTGACCGGCTGATTCTTGTTACAGCACCTGAGGCGCAACTCCTGCTAACTGCAGGATGCAGCGCGTGCAGGCAATCCCCGCTCACAAATCAGCTGGCAGGGGTGGTCTGGCGCTAGGTGGTACGCAAATAAAGGAAGTTTTCAAAGTTAAAAACAGTCTGTAGCAGCCTGCCCACCACCCTTTTAGCAATGAACAGAACTGATTGAAAATAGCTGATGAGACAATCATTAAAAATCATATTGGGAGTGGAGGGAAATCCTAGTGGGAGTGGAGGGACATCCTACTGGGAGTGGAGGGAAATCCTAGTGGGAGTGGAGGGACATCCTAGTGGGAGTGGAGGGACATCCTACTGGGAGTGGAGGGACATCCTACTGGGAGTGGAGGGACATCCTACTGGGAGTGGAGGGACATCCTAGTGGGAGTGGAGGGACATCCTAGTGGGAGTGGAGGGATATCCTAGTGGGAGTGGAGGGATATCCTAGTGGGAGTGGAGGGACATCCTACTGGGAGTGGAGGGACATCCTACTGGGAGTGGAGGGACATCCTACTGGGAGTGGTGGGAAATTCTACTGGGAGTGGAGGGATATCCTAGTGGGAGTGGAGGGTCATCCTAGTGGGAGTGGTGGGAAATCATGCTGGGAGTGGAGGGAAATCCTACTGGGAGTGGAGGGAAATGGGAAATCCTACTTGGAGTGGAGGAACATCCTACTGGGAGTTTAGAGAAATTTTACTGGGAGTGGAGGGAAATTCTACCGTGAGTGGAGGCAAATCCTACTGGGAGTGGAGGGAAATTCTACTGGGAGTATAGGGAAGTCATACTTGGAAAGATAGGTAATTTTACTTCTCTAACTTTACAATAACTTCAGCAGCAGTGAAAATATGACAGCTATTTGCAGTGGTTTCAAAATACAAAATAAACTTGCTATTAATATGTTTGCCTCATGTCTCTTTTTTGTTCTGGTCCCTCTTTTTCTTTCTTTGTCTGGCCATACTCTCCTGGGTCCATGACTCCAATTCTGTCATACCCTAGCCCCAACACCCCTAATGCTGCAAGAATCCCCACACCCACCTCAATGTTCAGGTCATGGACTACTTTCCCAGTGCCACTCGACCCTGAGCCTTGAGAAGTTAAAAAAAAGCGACTGGGTAACGGGATGGGCTTGGAGCCTTAGATCCTCTTCAGTGCTGAAAGACTCTCCTCACCTCCCCCCACCACTACCATCCCTCCTCAATGTTGCCACACTCCTCCTGAATATTTCTGGGACCTGGGATCCCACTGTCAAGTTATCATGGACTCCTGGATTCACCTTCCCAATTCTCTCAGGCGTTGGGAACCTTCTCCCGATGCTGGCAGAGCCCAGGACATCCCATCCCATAGCTCCAGATGACGAGACCGCCTCATGTCGCTTCTCTCGTGATGCTTCCAGATACAGCCCTTGCCTTCCAGAGTATTCAGCCCAACAACCCTCCGAAATCTCTGCACTCCACCAATTCCAGCTCCACCAATGACGGCCATGCCTTCAGCTGCTTAGGCCCTTAGCTCTGGAATTCCCTCCCAAACTTCTCGCTACCTCTCTCTCCTCCCTTAAGACACCCCTTGGGGCGGAGCGATCATAATATGATCGAATTCTTCATTAAGATGGAGAGTGAAGTATTTGACTCAGAGACTAGGGTCCTGAATTTAAATAAAGGAAACTACGATGGTATGAGGCGCGAGTTGGGTAGGATGGATTGGGGAATGTTACTTAAAGGATTGACGGTGGATAGGCAATGGCAAACATTTAAAGATTGCATGGATGAACTACAGAATCTGTTCATCCCTGTTTGGCATAAAAATAAAACAAAAAAGGTGACTCAACTGTGGCTAACAACGGAAATTAGGGATAGCGTAAGATCCAAGGAGAGGATATATAAATTGGCCAGAAAAAGCAGCAAACCTGAGGATTGGGAGCAGCTTAGGATTCAGTAAAGGAGGACAAAGGGATTAATTAACAGGGGGAAATAGAGTATGAGAGTAAGCTTGCAGGGAACATAAAAACTGACTGTAAAAGCTTCTATAGATATGTGAAGAGAAAAAGATTGGTGAAGTCAAGCATAGGTCCCTTGCAGTCAGAATCAGGGGAATTTATAATGGGGAACAAAGAAATGGCAAACCAATTAAATACATAATTTTGTTCTGTCTTCACAAAGGAGGTCACAAATAACCTCCCAGAGATGTCGGGGAACATAGGGTCTAATGAGAGGGAGGAACTGAATGAAATCAGTATTTGTAGGGAAATGGTGTTAAGGAAATTGATGGGATTGAAGGCCGATAAATCCCCAGGGCCTGATCATCTGTATCCTAGGGTACTTAAGGAAGTGGCTCTAGAAATAGTAGATGCATTGTTGGTCATCTTCCAAAATGCTATAGATTCTGGAACAGTTCCCATGGATTGGAGGGTTGCTAATGTTACCCCACTAATCAAAAAAGGTGGTAGAGAGAAAATGGGGACTGCCATAGGTAGTGGGGAAAATGCTAGAGTCCATTATAAAAGATGTAATAGCAGAGCACTTGGAAAACAGTGACAGGATCGGACAAGTCAACACGGATTTACAAAAGGTAAATTGTGCTTGACTAATCTACTGTAATTTTTTGAGGATGTAACTGGTAGAATAGATAAGGGAGAACCAGTGGATGTGGTGTATTTGTACTTTCAGAAGGCTTTCGATAAGTTCCCGCATAAGAGATTAGCGTGTAAAGTTAAAGCACATGGGACTGGGGGCAGACAGGAAGCAAAGAGTTGGAGTAAACAGATCTTTTTCCGAGTGGCAGGCAGTGACTAGTGGGGTACTGCAGGGATCGGTACTAGGACACCAGCTATTCACAATATATATTAATGATCTAGATGAGGGAACTAGATGTAATATCTCCAAGTTTGCAGATGACACAAAGCTGGGTGGGCATGTGTGCTGTGAGGAGGATGCCGAGAAACTCCAGTATGATTTGGACAGGTTGGGTGATTGGGCAGATGTATGGCAGATGGAGTATAATGTGGATAAATGTGAGGTCATCCACTTTGGTGGCAAAAACAGGAAGGCAGATTATTATCTAAACGGCAATAGATTGGGAGAAGGGGAAGTGCAACGACACCTGGGTGTCCTTGTGCACCAGTCGCTGAAGGTAAGCATACAGGCGGTTAAGAAGGCAAAAGGTATGTTGGCCTTTGTAGCGAGAGGATTTGAGTACAGGAACAAGGATATCTTGCTGCAGTTCTACAGGGCCTTAGTGAGGCCACACCTTGAGTATTGTGTGCAGTTTTGGTCACCTTATCTGAGGAAGGATGTTCTTGCCATGGAGGGAGTGCAGCGAAGATTCACCAGACTGATACCTGGGATGGCAGGAATGACATATGAGGAGAGATTGGGTCGACTGGGCTTATACTCGCTGGAGTTTAGAAGAATGAGAGGGGATCTCATTGAAACGTATAAAATTCTAACAGGACTAGACAGACTAGATGCAGGAAGGCTGTTCCCGATGGCGGGGGAGCCCCGAACCAGGGGTTACAGTCTAAGGATATGGGGTAAGCCATTTAGGACAGAGATGAGGAGGAATTTCTTCACCCAGAGAGTGGTGAACCTGTGGAATTCTCTACCACAGAAGACAGTTGAGGCCAATTCATTAAATATATTCAAGAAGGAGTTAGATATATTTCTTAAGGCTAAAGGGATCAAGGGATATGGGGAGAAGGCAGGGACAGGGTACTGAGTTTGAATGATCAGCCATGATCTCATTGAATGGCGGAGCAGGCTCTAGTGGCCGAATGGCCTACTCCTGCTCCTATCTTCTGTGTTTCTATGTTTCTATGCTCCTTAAAACCTCCCTCTTTGAGCAAGCTTTCAGTCACTGGTCCTAATATCCCCTTATGTTAATATCAAATTTTCTTTGATAACACACTTGTGGAGCACCTTGGGAGATTTTGCTACATTAAAGGCACTATATAAATGCAAGTTGTTGTTGCTGATGTATTGCAAGACACAGGACTTCATGCCCGGTACTATCACACTCTGGACTCTGCTCCTCTCAGTGTATTTACACATCAGAAATTTTTCCCTCTCCAGTTCTGATGCACTCTAGCCCCACCCCCGCCCACTACCTCATCAACCCAATCCGATCCACAGCTGCCATTCCATGGGATCTTTCGCCCATGGTACTGATAGACCCTGATACATACCTGCAATACTACAAAACACTGATCCCCCCCCGCAATCCATTCTCTTGGAAGTGCAGCCTTTCAGTACATTGTTAAAAGAATAAATAAGTGTTCAATCCCCAAAAAGCGCTAGTTAAACCAAATGGACCTATTCAGTCACTGTAAGCCAGTGGCCCTGATAACACATTGTGCATTACATGACATAACAGCGCTATTGTTAGAAAACCTTGCTTCTTGCAACTCAGTACAGCACAAGAGATCTGCTTTGAAATCAAAAATGCTACACCAGTGAGCACAGATATACTCCAGACATCTGTGAAAAAATAAAGCCAGTCTCCTTAATGCTGGTAATTCCTGACCTGCACCTAAAACTGATGCACCAATTTACAATCTGCAAAATTGCCTCTCCTCACCTTTTGTTTGCTTCACAGTAAGAGTTCTGACCTTTAATTAATGTATTTAATTAATTACATAGAATGGAGCAGGTGATGTGTTACTGTTGCGAGATGTGGGAGCCGGTGAACCCCATTGAGGCTCACGGTGATTACATCTGTGACAAGTGTCTGCTGCTACAGGAACTCCAGCTCCGTGTTGATGAGCTGGAGTCTGAGCTTCAGACACTGCGACACATCATGGAGGGGGAGAAGTTCCTGGACTCTGTGTTTCAGGAAATGGTCACACTTATGAAGATAATTAATTCAGATGTAGCCCATGGTCAGGGACAGAACGGTGTGACTATGAGTGAGGCAGGTACGGGGATCCAGGAGGTAGTGTTGGAGGAGCCGCAGCCCTTGCTCTTGTCCAACAGGTTCGAGGTTCTTACTCCCTGTGGGGACAGGAGCAGGGACTGCAGGGAGGATGAGCAACCTGACCACAGCACCGTGGAACAGGGGGCCATTCAAGAGGGGGGAGTAAATAGCTGCAGCCGAGAGCGAGAGTCCCGTAGGCTGTGTTGCCTACCCGGTGCCACGGTTAAGGACATCTCCTCTGGGCTGGAAAGAAACTTGCAGTGGGAGGGGGTGGATCCAGTTGTCATGGTCCATGTTGGTACAAACGACATAGATAGGACTAGGAAGCCAGTTCTGTTAAAGGAGTATGAGCAGCTAAGGGTCAAATTGAAAGACAGAACCTCAAGGGTAATAATCTCTGGATTATTACCTGAGCCACGAGCGAATTTGGCTAGGACAAATAAAATTAGAGAGTTAAATGCATGGCTCAAAGACTGGTGTGGGAGAAATGGGTTTTGCTTCCTGGGACACTGGCACCAGTACTGGGGCAGGAGGGAGCTGTTCCATTGGGACGGGCTTCACTTGGCCAGTGCTGGGGCTAGAGTCCTGGCGGATCATATAACTAAGGCTGTAGAGAGGGCTTTAAACTAACTAGTGGGGGGGAGGTTCCTAGAGAGCAAATAATAAAAATGACAACAGAGAAGGTCATAGACTTAGGTAGCAGTGGGGAAATTAAAAACCAGAGCGTGTCAGGAAGGGGCAGAAGGTATGGAGTAAAAAGTAAAGTAATAAAAAGGGCAAAAGCAGGAACTAAGTGTCACAAAACATATTTGAAAGTTCTCTATCTGAATGCACGTAGCATTCGTAACAAAATAGACGAGTTAATGGCACAAATAACTACATATGGGTATGATCTTGTGGCCATTACAGAAACATGGCTGCAGGGTGACAATGCCTGGGAATTAAACATACCAGGTTATTTAACGATCAGGAAGGACAGGCAGGAAGGAAGGGGAGGTGGGGTGGCTATGTTAATAAAGGAAGGAATCACTGTAATACAGAGAAATGATATTGGGTCAAAAGATCAGGATAATGAAACAGTTTGGGTGGAGGTAAGGAATAATAAGAGGAAAAAAACACTAGTGGGCGTCGTCTATAGGCCTCCGAACATTTGCAACTCTGTTGGACGGAGTATCAAACAGGAAATAGTTGAAGCTTGTAATAAGGGAACATCTATAATTATGGGGGATTTTAACTATCATATTAATTGGACAAATCAAATTGGGCAGGGCTGCCTTGAGGATGAGTTCATTGACTGTATTAGGGATGGGTTTCTTGAGCAGTATGTAACTGAACCGACCAGGGGGCAAGCAACCTTAGATCTGGTCCTGTGTAACGAGACAGGATTAATTAAAAATGTCCTAGTAAAGGATCCCCTTGGAATGAGTGACCATAACATGGTTGAATTCCATATTCAATTAGAGGGTGAGAAGGTTGGATCTCAAACAAGCATGCTAAGCTTGAATAAAGGAGACTATGAAGGTATGAGAGCGGAATTGAGTAGAGTGGATTGGGAAAATAGATTAAAGGGTAAGACGATACATGATCAGTGGTGTACATTTAACGAGTTATTTTACAACTTCCAAAAAATATATATTCCACTGAAAAGAAAAGGGTGTAAAAGAAAAGACAGCCATCTGTGGCTAAGTAAAGAAATTAAGGATAGTATTCGACTAAAAACAAGGGCATATAAGGTAGCCAAATCTAGTGGGAGGATAGAGGATTGGGAAAACTTTAAAAGACAGCAAAAAATAACAAAAAGATTAATTAAGAAAGGGAAGATAGGTTATGAAAGTAAATTAGCAAAAAATATGAAAACAGATAGTAAGAGTTTTTATAGTTATATAAAAAGAAAAAGGGTGGCTAAAGTAAATGTTGGTCCCTTAGAGGATGAGACCAGGAAATTAATGGTGGGAAATATGGAGATGGCAAAAACACTGAATGAATATTTTGTATCAATCTTTACAGTAGAAGACACTAAGAATATCCCAACACTGGACAAACAGGGGGCTATAGGGGGGGAGGAGCTAAACACGATCAAAATCATGAAGGAATTGGTACTCGGTAAAATAATGGGACTCAAGGCGGATAAATCACCTGGACCGGATGGCTTATATCCTAGGGTCTTGAGGGAAGTGGCGGTAGGGATTGTGGATGCATTGGTAATAAATTTCCAAAACTCCCTGGACTCGGCAAAGGTCCCGGCAGACTGGAAAACTGCTAATGTAACACTCTTATTTAAAAAGGGCAGTAGACAGAAGGCTGGAAACTATAGACCGGTTAGCCTAACATCTGTGGTAGGTAAAATTTTGGAGTCCATTATTAAGGAGACAGTAACAGGACATTTGGATAATCATAATTTAATAGGACAAAGTCAGCATGGTTTTATGAAGGGGAAGTCATGTTTGACAAATTTGCTGGAGTTCTTTGAGGAAGTAACATATAGGGTGGATAAAGGGGAACCAGTGGACGTAGTGTATTTAGACTTCCAAAAGGCATTTGACAAGGTGCCACACAAAAGATTATTGCTTAAGATAAAAAATCACGGGATTGGGGGTAATATTCTGGCATGGATAGAGGATTGGCTATCTAACAGAAGGCAGAGAGTTGGGATAAATGGTTCATTCTCAGACTGGCAATCAGTAACTAGTGGTGTTCCGCAGGGGTCAGTGCTGGGTCCCCAACTCTTTACAATCTATATTAACGAATTGGAGGAGGGGACCGAGTGTAACATATCAAAGTTTGCAGATGATACTAAGATGGGGGGGAAAGTAGTGAGTGAGGAGGACATAAAAAACCTGCAAGGGGACATAGACAGGCTAAGTAAGTGGGCAGAGATTTGGCAGATGGAATACAATACTGGAAAGTGTGAGGTTATGCACTTTGGCAGGAAAAATCGTAGAGCAAGTTATTATCTTAATGGCAAGAAACTGGAAAGTACTGAAGTACAAAGGGATCTGGGTGTCCTGGTGCACGAAACTCAAAAGGTTAGTATACAGGTGCAGCAAGTGATTAAGAAGGCCAATGGAATGTTGGCTTTCATTGCTAGGGGGATAGAATATAAAAATAGGGAGGTATTGCTTCAGTTGTACAAGGTATTGGTGAGACCGCACCTGGAATACTGCATACAGTTTTGGTGTCCGTACTTAAGAAAAGACATACTTGCTCTCGAGTCAGTACAAAGAAGGTTCACTCGGTTAATCCCGGGGATGAGGGGATGGACATATGAGGAGAGGTTGAGTAGATTGGGACTCTACTCATTGGAGTTCAGAAGAATGAGAGGCGATCTTATTGAAACATATAAGATTGTGAAGGGGTTGGATCGGGTGGGTGCGGGGATGATGTTCCCGATGATGGGTGAAACTAGAACTAGGGGGCATAGTCTCAGAATAAGGGGCTGCTCTTTCAAAACTGAGATGAGGAGGAACTACTTCACTCAGAGGGTGGTAGGTCCATGGAATATGCTGCCCCAAAAAGCTGTAGAAGCTACATCATTACATAAATTTAAAACAGAAATAGACAGTTTCCTAGAAGTAAAGGGAATTAAGGGTTACGGGGAGAGGGCAGGAATTTGGACATGAGCCTAGGTTCGGATCGGTCATGGCCCTGTGGGTAGCGGAGTGGGCCCAGGGGCCGTGTAGCCTGATCCTGCTCCTAGTTCATGTGTCTAATTCTGTTAGATTCAGGAGATGGTTCTGTGATAGTAGATTGGCGGTTAGGATCAGATCAGCCATGATCTTATTGAATGGCGGAGCAGGCTCGAGGGGCCGATTGGCCTACTCCTGCTCCTATTTCTTATGTTCTTATGTCCTGATACATTTTTTAAACCAAGGAGAACGAAATCCAGTTCAATCTGGAACTGACCTGACCATTGAGAATATAGAGCAATTACACCTGGTAGTCTTAAATCAACACACACCTACATTTTAGCGGCAAAATTGTGCATTATACAATATAATGTTTGTGACCTTGAAGGGATAATTACTAGTCCTAGCCCTTTTCGGGCTACCCCAGATCAGGCGGATTCCTTAGACGTTCACCTTCAACTAAAGTTAGAGATAGCTGAATTCTATAAGACACTTAATTAGGTCTAAAGGTCCAGGCTATCTCTCTCTAAAGGAAAGGAACGACTGAAGATGTTACCATCCTCCAGATAGCACTTTTAATAAGTTTAACTAGACTGTAACCTTCCAGATGTTATGAGGGTCCAGAAACCCCCCCCCCCCAAAATTCTGCAACTCCTTATAAAAAAGAGTGTACAGAAATTGAGTTTGTGAGTTTGATACAGAAATACTAATTGAGACAATTCTAAAAATATATAAATTTATTAAAGAACTGACATTCAGTTAACTGCTTGTGAGTCAATCGCGACTTTAGCAGTTCAAAATACAAATAGCTTACATTTCTTATTCTCAGAGATCCTTATTCTCAAATCTTAACTTCATACATTTTTACATTTCTTATTATTTCTTAATCCAGAATATCCACCAATATCAAATAAGAGTACCTTTTCGATCCCCGAGACTCAAAGAATTAAAAACTTAGAGACTGCCTTTGAAGTTGAGAAACGCTTGCCCTTTCCAGCGACATCTGACTTTCCATCTGAAAAGCTCTATTTTTAGAACTTTTTTTAATGGTTTATCCTTTGAAGTTTTCTGCTGATGTAAGCTAATTATCTCTAATCATTTTTTCTGTTGACTTCTTTTCGATTCTTACTGTCAATTTAGCTGTTAGCTTGCAGACTTGTGTCTGTTGTTTAGGTGTTTCCAAACTTATCATAAAATGGCTACAACAGATTTATCTCTTTGATGTCATTTTTATTGAAGGACTTCCATTCAATTCTTAATATTGGCTTAACTGGTTATTATCAGACGTCGTGACTCCTTGTGTTCCATGTTCAACACAAACACAATGTAATTGCTTGGTGTATCTATTGAAGTCATATTTTCAAAGTGTTCTGTAGGTATCTTTTACAACATGTAAATCAAAAACACTTCAACTAGGGTGTTTGTTTTCCTAGCCATCTTAGTTGGTTATATTACTGACTTATGTTTCCTATCTTTCATTTGATGTTACTTTTATCAAAGGCACATGGTTTTTTAATGTTCTATGTTTCTGTTCGAAGTGTTAGTTTTTAACACTTTACTTGGGCATTGCTATTGTGTTAGTTCCAAACTGCAGACTTTTTGGAAGCAAGCCTTTGCTTCTTCAATAGGGTCTTTGTCTCAGTATTAATAATCAATTCCCATTTCAAAAGCTTGTGTGGTGTTTACAGATGTGTTAACACTTCATTTTATTTCAGAAGCCTGTATTACTTGTGTCGCCGAGGCTTTCCAAACTTTTAAACCCAGTATGTCATGTATTAATATCAGAAATCTGTTCATAGGATGGTGTATTTCTTGGAATATGGCTTTTTCCTTTACAACCTTACATAAGCATTACAACATTCCTACATTTCAAAAGTACTTTATTGGTTGTAAAGCGCTTTGGGATGGCCCGAGGTGGTGAAAGGCACTATATGCAAGTCTTTCTTTCTTATAGAATAGCATAAACCTCAGACTTACTGTGAGAAGTGCCATGGGAGATCTGTTAATAATATAGTATGTCCATCAGTTATCTATATGCAAATTTACTTTCTGTATCACACTTCAAAACTACTTTCTAAAAGAGAGCATGCCTAAAGCTAACCTAAACTTTAATTGACTCACGCATTGACTTCAAGAATAAAGAATTGCACTTTAACAGCCTTAAAGGGACACACACATACACTTCAGCAGCAAAACAATACACTGAATGTTACATTTTTTATTCCTCTGACTTACCATTGGAAAATCCATTAGTATTTAACGTTTCGGTATCATTTTAAGATTTGTGGAATTCTTTATTCTGTTTCTGTATCACTTTTTCTTTCCACATGTTACTTGATGTGCACTGCATCCTGAATTCATGGCATTCTGATGTTGTCAAAAGGAGTTTTTAACGTGCTTAATTGGCTGTAAAGCACTTTAGGACGTCCTGAGGTTGTCAAAGGCGCTGTAGAAATGCAAACCTAGTTTTTTCTTTCTCAATTGATACATATACAGAGAATAATGGGAAGGTGCAAGTGATTGCAGCAAAAAATCTCAGAGGGCATCAGTTGATGTCTTAAGCCACGAGAGTGGATCTCGAGCTGTTTACTGCCATTTGGACTTTGAAAGGAGCTCACCTTTGTATTATTGTATCTATTATTCTGGTAATGTATATTTAGGTGATAGTGGGGCATTTTTGTTTCTTGTTTGTTTACTTTCTTAGGGGTTGATATAGCGTGAGTAACATTCCACAGGGTTGATGCGTAAGGGAATAAAATTGACAAAATTTAATCTAAAGTGGATTACCAGGAAAGAACTTTCCATCATGTGCCATCAAAGCATCTCTAACAGCAGGCTTCTATTAGGTGATAGGAGAATATAAAATTGCCTCTATGCGTTGTATTATATGGCAATTGTAGGAGATTGTACACAATGTTTGTAGATATACATGCCAGCTTACTCCCCTTTAATGTTAAAAGTTTTAGTACCACCCTTTGTAAAAAGTCACGACACTTTGTTGACACTCGCTGTTGCTTTACACCTGGTTGCCAATCTAATGAAGAAGCAGTTGCAACAATATCTAAGAATAGCACTTAAAACACATTAGCCCCTAGTCTAACAAGATGAAATGACAACAGAAAATGCTGGAAACACTCAGCAGGTCAGGCAGCATCGAGAAGAGAGACACAGTTCTGACAAAGGGTCCCCGACTGGAAACGTTGACTCTGTTTCTCTCTCCTCGATGCTGCCTGACCTGCTGAGTGTTTCCAGCATTTTCTGTTGTTATTTCAGATTTCCAGCATCTGCAGTATTTTGCTATTCTAACAAGATGAAATTGTGCTGTGCAATATTGGTAGAAATGCATTCGCAAGTTTGCCACTAATAGCACCCAGCACAATTTCAACCCATAAATTGTTCCTATAGCTGTCCCCCATTTGGAGTGTATAAGGAATACACAAGTAAACATTAGCTTAAATGAATTTAGCCATTATTGCTTATCCGAACTTTTACAGATTTAAACTTATTTATATGTCAACACTGGTATTTTAAAATAAATCAAAGTTCAATTTAAAAACAAAGGTGAACTTATAGATTCAGCATGGCAAGAAAAGCTAGTGCTGTGGAATGAGAGAGATTTCCACTTCTGACATCTCTTGTCAGCACCAAGTACTCCCATAACAAATACAGCACTGATTAACAAAGCTTCCTCTACTGTGCTTCAACAATGTGACATAACTCCAGACATACAAAGAAAAGAACTTCAAAAGGCTGAAAACCTGAATTGAAAACTGAACATGCTAGAAATGCTGGAGACCCTTCTCCAGAATGTAGTGACTTGATTCTAGTCTGAAATGAATAACCCCTACTGAACTCCATTTCATACACTAGCCATCCCTATCTGTCTGAGATTGTCAATTTAATTGTCAACTAGCATTGAATTCTAATCAGGTTCATGGAGTAATGTTGCCTTGTTATGTATTCAGATCTGCAGCAAATACCTTCCCAGTTCCGTGGCATCAATCTCTCCTGTAAATGGTCTAAGCACTTTACTTTTATTTGAGCCACTCAAACTGCCCTAGGCTTGTACAGTGGCGGGAGTGTAGCAATGAAGCGCCCATGGTGATCTGAACCGAATCTCCATGTCTTTCACATATGTATTTATTCAAACTCTCCGAAAGGCTCCCAAGCCCACATTAGATGAGGCAACGTGTGCTTCAAATCGTAGCTGTTTTATTGCACAGTAAAGTGAAATGTGCAGAGTACTTGGTATGATCAAAGTCAGGTAATGATACAAAATAAAGAAACTGCCACATTATCCCCAAACTAGTGGGTCATCTTACTTGGCTTAATAATCTTTCTGCATCCTGTTCAACAATCCTGGAGCAGAACCAATCTACCTCCGCAGTCTTTCAATGCCTGAGTGCAAGAGCAATTCTGATTCCAGAGACTCCTTTATGGTGCCTGTGTTTCTTTTTTTCTAAAGAAAAAGCTTGACTGAAGGGTTAGCTGTTAGACAAAATCAGCTTCTTCCCCATCAAGAGTGGAGTCCACCAACCTAACTTGGCAATGACAATGGCCAATCTCAAATGAATAGGGCTGCCCTACAGGAATGAGTGTGAATGGTCACTGGAATGTCCAACTATCTCTCATTGCCTTTAGGATATTGGTTTTAGATGCATCATCTGAAACCCATTGCACACCTGCTAGCCCAGCTGTGCATTTAACCCCTTCAAAACCAAGTTTCAACTTAAAATACATTGAAAAAATCATATCCGGATTCTTCATCAGTTTAAAGATCTCTATCAGATCACCCCTTGGCCTTCTCTTTTCAGGAGGAAAGAGCACCAGCCTGTTCAGTCTTTCCTGATAGTTATAACCTCTCAGCATGGTTTTGAATTCTATTCCTCTAAAAATGGCCAAAAATCCTGAAATATGAAATTAGTTGAAGATTTCCCAAACTAATTTTCAATAGTTACAGTCACCAAAGAGAACTGGTTCCCAGTGTTTCAGGTTGGATTTGAATTCAGGTCCCAGGGGTTGAATCTTAATATTCTAACTCACTCATCCACTGTTGAACTTGGATCAAAGGATTCCCTGGTAATGTTCAATATAGTAAAGTTATAAATACATATTTTCAGTCTCCATTCAGGAGAGATAGCACCAATATAAGGAGATGTCGTCATTTTGGTGATGTGATGTGTCTCATTAATGGGAAACTGCACTGAGCATTACTATTATCTTGCATATTACCCTCTCTGAAATAAGATTGATGAAATGTAAAATAATTTTATTCACTAAATATTCCTTTTTATTCTGTGAATGTGTTCATCGGGTTAGTAAAAACAGTTTGGGGAATTCTCCATTCTGCAACACAGTCAAAACGGCTTTCAGTTAGATGCAGCAGGCTTTACATTGGTTGTAATGAACAGCTCCTGACAACAATTCCCTGACACCATGATGTCACCCGCCCCCCACCCCCTCGCCAACCCTTGAAGAATTCCAACCTCCTCCCTACTGTGATAGTGCAGCATTTCTATCTGAAAAGCTCTCGGCTTATCTTTCAGAGTAACATCAACGTGTTGAGTGCCAGTGATTTTTATGGGTAGTTTTGTGCTGCAACTTACCTCCACTGAGAATTCCCTCTAAGCAGAACCTGTACAGTTGTCAGTGAATAGAGACTTTCATCCCATCTGCTTGAACTGGGCAGGAGCCCATGAGTCACAGATGAATGAGCAATGTTGTGATAAATATGTACCACCCACTCCCCTGATTATTAATTCAGTGAGTCCTTTTCAATGGATATTTGCTGGATTCCTTGACTGTGGTGTGAATGAATGAGGTACCAAGTCAGTATCTACATTTGCCAATCAGTCTCAGCAAGAGCTCTGTTTAACTGTTAGCACAGGACTTTCTGTGGGCTATCAATCCCCCAGAAAGCATATTTGTTAATACAGCCAACTCAAATAAAAGGAATACCTGCTCCAAGTATTAGAATGCCAATATACCAAGCTGCTTCCCAGTGCCTTCCTTTGAAAATGAACCCTGATCTTAGCTCAACACTTAAATACGATAGCTTTCAATTCAGAACAGTAAATATATCCAGGTCACCTACCGATTTTCACCTAAAGACATCGGGGGTGGAAATTCAATTTGGGAGGTAACACAAAATGAACGATATCGCATCAGCGTCCCCTGGGCATTATATGCCCCACCACCCGATATTCCATTAGGTGTCAGCAAGAAGCACTCTCGCTGCTAAGTCAGAAGATTGTGGGTTCAAGTCCTACGCCAGAGACTTAAGCACAAAATCTAGTCTGACACTCCCAGTACAGTACTGAGGGAGTGCTGCACTGTCCGAGGTGCCGTCTTTCTGATGGGACGTCAAACCAAGGCCCAGTCTGCTCTCTCAGGTGGATGTAAAAGATCCCATGGCATTATTTCGAAGAATGCAAGGGAGTTATCCCAGTGTCCTGGCCAATATTTATAACTCAATCAACATCACTAAAAGCAGATTATACGGTCATAGAAACATAGAAGATAGGAGCAGGAGTAGGCCATTCGGCCCCTCGAGCCTGCTCCGCCATTCAATGCGATCATGGCTGATCATCCAAATTCAGTACCCTGTCCCTGCTTTCTCCCCATATCCCTTGATCCCTTTAGCCTTAAGAAATATAGCCAACTCCTTCTTGAATATATTTAATGAATTGGCCTCTACTGCCTTCTGTGGAAGAGAATTCCACAGGTTCACCACTCTCTGGGTGAAGAAATTCCTCCTCATCTCTGTCCTAAATGGCTTACCCCTTATCCTTAGACTGTGACCTCTGGTTCTGGACTCCCCGACCATCGGGAACATCCTTCCTGCATCTAGTCTGTCTAGTCCTGTTAGAATGTTATAAGTTTCAATGAGATCCCCTCTCATTCGTCTAAACTTCAGCGAGTACAAGCCCATTCGACCCAATCTCTCCTCATACATCATTCCTGCCATCCCAGGTGTCAGCCTGGTGAATCTTCACTGCACTCCTTCCATGGCAAGAATATCCTTCCTCAGATAAAGCAACCAAAACTGCACACAATACTCAAGGTGTGGTCTCACTAAGGCCCTGTACAACTGCAGCAAGACATCCTTGCTCCTGTACTCGAATCCTCTCGCTATGAAGGCCAGCATACCATTTGTCTTTTTAACCGCCTGCTGCACCTGCATGCTTACCTTCAGCGACTGGTGCACAAGGACACCCAGGTCTTGTTGCAGTTCCCCTTTTCCCAATCTATTGCCATTCAGATAATAATCTGCCTTCTTGTTTTTGACACCAAAGTGGATAACCTCGCATTTATCCACGTTATATTGTATCTGCCATGCTTCTGCCCAAATCATACTGGAGTTTCTCGGCATCCTCCTCACAGCACACATGCCCACCCAACTTTGTGTCATCTGCAAACTTGGAGATATTACATCTAGTTCCCTCGTCCAGATCATTAATATATATTGTGAATAGCTGGGGTCCAAGGACCGATCCCTGTGGTACCACACTAATCACTGCCTGCCACTCGGAAAAAGAGCCATTTATTCCAACTCTTTGCTTTCTGTCTGCCAACCAGTTCTCTATCCAAGTCAATACCTTGCCCCCAATCCCATGTGCCTTAACTTTACACGCTAATCTCTTATGTGGGACCTTATCGAAAGCCTTTTGAAAGTCCAAATACACCACATCCACTGGTTCTCCCTTATCTATTTTACCAGTTACATCTTAAAAAATTCCAGTACATTAGTCAAGCACGATTTACCTTTTGTAAATCCATGTTGACTTTGTCCGATCTGGTCACTGTTTTCCAAGTGCTCTGCTATTACATCTTTTATAATGGACTCTAGCATTTTCCCCACTACCGATGTCAGGCTTACCGGTCTGTAATTCCCCGTTTTCTCTCTACCACCTTTTTTTTAAAACAGTGGGGAAACATTAGCTACCCACCAATCCATGGGTACTATTCCAGAGTCTATCAAATTTTGGAAGATGACCAGCAATGCATCTACTATTTCTAGGGCCACTTCCTTAAGTACCCTAGGATGTAGATTATCAGGCCCTGGGGATTTATCGGCCTTCAATCCTGTCAATTTCTCTAACACCATTTCCCTACAAATACTGATTTCTATCAGTTCCTCCCTTTCATTAGACCCTATGTTCCCCGACATCTCTGGTCATTATCACATTGCTGTTGTTGGGAGCTTGCTGTGTGCAAATTGGCTGCTGAGTTTCCTACATAACAACAGTGACTACACTTCATTGGCTGTAAAGCACTTTCGGACATCCTGAAGTCGTGAAAGGTGTTATAGAAATGCAAGTCTTTCTTTCTTTCTTTCTATCTATCAGTGGGCTTGTAGTGGATTGATCAAGGATATAGTTTCTTGGCAGAGACGGATCGAATGTATCAGGACTTATCAGTGACATCTTTGACAGCCATGTGCTTGCTTTGGTTACTGTTATGGAAACCTTTTCTAGAAATGCAAGATATTGACACTCAACAACAATATGTGTTGAATATTTTGAAAGTATTTAAAATCACATTTTGTGAAAGTGATTTGTGTGTGGCTCAGTGTTGGCACTCTTGCCTCTGAGTCAAAAGGTTGTGGGTTCTAGTCCCACTCCAGAGACTTGAGCACATAATCTAGCTGGCACTCCAGTGCAGTACTGAGGGAGTGCTACACTGTTGGAGGTGCTGTCCTTTGGATGGGATGTTAAACCGAGGCCCCGTCTGCCCTCCCAGGTGTTCGTATGAGATCCCATGCCGCTATTTCAAAGAAGAGCAGGGAGTTCTCCCCAGTGTTCTGGCCAATATTTATCCAACCAACATCACAAACAGATTACCTGGTCATTATCACATTGTTGCTTGTGGGACTTTGCTGAGCCCAAATTGACTGCTGCGTTTCCTACAGTACAACAGTGAATATACTTCAAAAGTACTTCATTTACTGTAAGGCGCTTTGGGACGTTCTGAGTTCATGAAAGGCACTATAGTAATGCAAGTCTTTCTTTCTTTCTGCTGGCTCCTCCCTATCCAAAATGCAGTAATTTATCCTGTGGTACAGCTCATGGGTGCTGGAAACCCAGAGCTACATAGCCAAACGTCACTCGTCATTTACTGTACAAAGCTAGATGATCAGTTTTGGCTGGCTATTGGAACATGGGGGTTGACATTAAGTAGGTGCATTTGATTAGCAAGGTCTATTGTTTAGTGCTTAATAGAAGAAATCTTAGCAGATATTTTTCCCCTCCTCCCGAGCCCAAGGTTGCTGATTTTTGCTTCTGTCGCTGCATCGAGTAAGAATGATTAATTCACCCCAGACCTGGGCTTGAAACTGGGACATGTTTCAGCAGCAAACCGTGCACCTTGACCTCTTTGAACTACAAAAATCTAAAAAGTCTTGGTCACTGAGGGGTTCAATTTGTACATTAAATGAAAGCTAATATTTTTTTTGTTCACTTCTGTTAGCCCATTTGCAGGAAGCTCGCAGGTTTGTTTAATGCGTGCACCTTAGAACTCACAGCTGAGCAGCCAATCAGAAAACAAAAGACAATACCTTTGCTAAATTACTCAGTAACACATTTAATAGGCAAATAAATACTACAAATGATGCTTAGTGCCAATCCAGCTGTGGAAAACACAAACGTGAGTGATGGTAGATGGAATAAGGTGGATAAAGGCCCACATTACTGATTAGGCTCTTGAGAGGATTGTGGTTGGCATGATGAAACAGAAAATAATGCCCACTGAATGGGTCCGATGGGCATTCACCTACTGAGCAGAAGATCCAGCAGACAACAACAACTTGTATTTATATAGCGCCTTTAACTTAGTTAAAAATCCCACGGCGCTGCACATGTTATCAAACAAAACCTAACACTGAGCCACATAAGGAGATATTAGGGCAGCTGACCAAAAGCTTGGTCAAGGAGGTAGTTTTTAAGGAGGAAAGAGAAGTCGAGGGGTAGAAAGGTTTAGGGAGGGAATTCCAGGCTATCACAGAAGAGGTTATAATCTTGTCCCCACATCATCCATCCTTGATGAGGTGTGAACTCTTTAAACATCATTCCTTGCTGAGGCACAGATAGGTGTCTTGTTTTGTCAGCCGGACTCACAATGCAGTAGGTTGTAGCAAGTCATGTAAATCTCCCTGTTATGGTCTTGTACCTCCTGAACTGTGATTTCCTTCTGTTTCTACTCTTCTTCCTCCAAAATATCATAGTATTGAACAGACACACATCTGACAAATGTATTATAGAGTTCACTGAAAGGTTCTTCCCTATATTTCCTGTTCAGCTTATCATTGGAACACTGCTGAATCCCTTTAATGCTTTAAAGCCAGCTTTAATGGGAAAATGAATGCAATGGGGAATGAAGTAAATACTGAGTAAATTTGCATGTGTCATGTTAACTACAGTTTCATAAGCAATTAACCATTAGTAATATGTGCTGACACAGGGTTTATGTGCTAATGTATGTTGAAATATGTATTATTTGTCAGCCGTGACTCAATGGGTAGCATTCTCAACTCTGAGTCAGATGATTGTGGGTTCAAGTCCCACTCCAGAGACTAGGCTGACACACCAGTGCAGTACTGAGGGAGCACTGCACTGTCAGACGTGCCGTCCTTTGGATCAGATGTTAAACTGAGGTCCCGTCTGCCCTCTCAGGTGGACATGAAAGATCCCATGGTACTATTCAAAGAAGAGCATGGGAGTTCACCCCGGTGTCCTGGCCAATATTTATTCCTCAACCAACATCGCCAAAACCGATGATCTGGTCATTATCACATTGCTGTTTGTGGGAGCTTGCTGTGTGCAAATTGGCTGCTGCATTTCCTAAATTACAACAGTGACTACACTTCAAAAACAAAGTACTTTATTGGCTGTAAAGTACTTTGGGACATCCGGTGGTCGTGAAAGGCACTATAGAAATGCAAATCTTTCTTTCTTAACATAATTGGTTCTAAATAGATTTGACAGCAATCCATTCCCTTGCTTGCTTTAATTGCATTGTTATTATTAAAGATGTATCACCATCAGGAATTTCTAACCTGCTAGTGACAAATTCCTGTGTGTAAATATTGGTACATTTGGAGAGTGTAATGTTATTTTAGAGATTCTGTTATCTTTCAGTGAGAATTTTATAGTTTCATCTTGCAAATTTTACCAGTTGTTAGTTATCTCCCTCAGGAAACTAAATATTAGTTGGAGGTCATGAAAGTATAGGATGGTCCATCAAAGGCAATGCGCTCGATGACCTTTTCTCATTAAGATGGTGGATTGTGCGTCTACCTCTATATATTCTAAATAAAGTTTTTTTTCAGAACTGAAAGTCATTAAATAGGCTTTCCTTTGAAGGAACCTGTACAATCACATCTTTACTATGATTGAAGAACAGCTACATGCCCATTGCACATCTTCAATACACTGAACTTGCAGTGTTTTCATCAGGGAGTATCTGCCTTACAAGATAGAAGGCCCTGGTGACACTGCTCCTTTCAGCCATAAAACCATTCTTGCCATGTTCGTGCCTTCATTGATTCTGTGTCTTGGCTCCTGACCTATCACTGGATGTGAGGCCTCAGTCTCAGAACTGAAACCGGTCCCATTCTGCTCCAGTTCGTTGTATCTTAACTCGAGGCACATTACTCCATTATCAACACTGGAGTCGAAGGAGATTGTTAACCGCTTTCTCTTTTTTTAATCAGTTTATTCAGGCCCTCGAAAATATATCAACAGGTCACAGAGCTTCTTTATCTGAAGACTTTTAAGCATAACTGGTTTATCAAGGGAGAGGGGGAGGAAATAAATGGTTTGAAAGAAAGTAAATGCTAAAACTATTGCTAGGGAAAGTTAGAGAATTAAAAGTTATGATCTGCACAATTTAGTGCCACAGTACATTAGCATACTGTCCTTTAACGAACAGAATCTGCATTTGGATCCAGCCCAGACTGATGTAATAAAACTCTTCTCTCTATGCTGGGTGTCAGATGCTTTCCAGCTGCCTCGACAGGGTTCTCAATGGACATGAGCCCACAACACAAAACTGTTCTTAGTTTAGCGCCAATTGAGGTGCATTTGAGGGGAAGCTAAATAAGTACATGAGGGATAAAGGAACAGAAGGAGATGAAGAGGTGTGTGTGTGGAGTACTGTATAAACACTGGCATAGATCTGTTGAGTCGAATGGCTTGTTTCTATGCTGTAAAATTCTATATTGGGTGATTATTTTGGTGAAAGGGTGAAAACAGGCACTAAATGGGTGCAGTGCTAATAAGACACGCCTGTTTGAAAGTCTGGATTTAGCACACAATTTTGGTCCTAATTGCTGATTACCATAATTTGAACTTGCCTGGAGGTGCTAAACTGACACCTGCAGATTTAGCAGATTAGACACAATTTTTGTGGAGCAGTATATGTGGACTCCTCGCATTCACTTCAGGTGTGGAGTGTGCTGGCTGACACACAGCGGCACGTTTCAGGATGGCTCAGGGACCGAGGGAGCGAGTGCATAGGTACTCGGATGTGGCACTGGAGGTCCTGGTGGAGGAGGCCCAGAGGAGGAATGCCCTGTACCCACAGGGAGGAAGGAGTCCACCTCGCCCTCCTGTCTCTCTCTCACCTGCAGCAGCTGGTGCTGCTCTGCCTGGTCTCCTGTCCTCCTCCCATTCCTCCTGCAGACCAAGAGAGACCCTGAGCAAGCTGCCCATGACCAAGCACTCCCTTTCACCTTGTGACTCCCATAAGGTGTCCAATAAGGTAGAGTAGCACAGCACTCACTCTTTTTAGGTGAAGTCCTCAGAGAATTTCCAGTGTCCCAGAAAGTCTCCAGGTGTGTTTCAAAAGTCCTGTTCAAACCTTCAGCAGCAAGTGAACAGTGAAATATGATATACCTTTAAGTAGCACTCGAAATCCTCAGCAAGGACTCGTTTACTCCCAATCAGCTGGTCACTGTTAGGAGAGGGCGTTAGGTCAAGTGCTAGCCACCAAAATGCCATGTAGCCTCCTTAAGGAGCACTACCAGGCAATTTAAGTGGCAATCAGCCCCTTAACGATCCTCCGGGTGGCTGATCCTAGCGCAAGCTTCAATTCCTTTACCAAGATGGCGTCTTGAGCTAAACGCGGGCTAAACCAATGATTCAGCATAAAACCCCATCTTGGCCACCTCCAAGGCTCTTTAGCACCTAAAATAGCCAGAGGAAATCACCTCCTCTGTACTTGTTATTCTCATTCAGAAAGGCGACAAGTGTGGTTAGTGTGGGAAATAAAAATGGCATATTGGTGCATTGGGATGCTTTTCTGAGGGTGGGGCTGAGGCATATTATTAGTTGGAGTAGTAAGAGTTTTACTCTGCAACCAACAGTGCTACACCTGACCTAAGATTGCTTGATGCTTCTTTTCCTTGATTGAACACAAATTGCAATTTTCACCAAAAACATTTCTAGAAAATGTAGTGTTTATTCCATTCAGCATGAAACCTAACAAACAACATGCATTTATATAGTGTCTTTAATGTAGAAAAACATCTCAAAAACTTCGCAGAGGCGTTATCAGGCAAAAATGGACACCTGACAAAGAAGGAAATATTATTATGATGGGAGACCAGTATCCTGGCCAAAGAGATGGGTTTTAAGGGGGGTCTTAAAGGAGGAGAAGGAGGTGGAGGGCTACCAGGAGGGAATTCCAGAGTAGGGGCCCTAGATGGCTGAAGGCATGGCTGCAGATTGTATATATTGCGAAGAGAGGGGCTATGTGCAAAAGGTCAGCATCAGCGAAACAGAGAGTTTAGGGATGTTGTAGCACTGGAGGAGGTTACTGAGATAGGGAGGGGTAAGGCCATGAAGGGTTTGAAACACAAGGCTAAGAACTTTACATTGGAGGTGTTGAGGAACCAGGAGTCAATGTAGGTCAGCAAGACCATGGGTGATAGTTGAGTGGGGCCTAGCATGGGATAGGATAGGGGCAGCAGAGTTTTGAATGAGCTGAAGTTACAGAGGGTGGAGAATGGGTGGCTGGCCAGGACAGTATTGAAATAGTCAACTCTGTAGATGACATAGGTGTGGATAAGGGTTTCAGCAGGAGATGAGCTGAGGCAGAGGCAGAGGCAGAGGCAGGCAATGTTATGGAGGCCGAAGTATGCGGGCTTCGTGATGGAGAGTATATGCAGTCAGAAGCTCAGTTAGGGTCAAATAGGATGGTGAAATTGTGAACAGTCTAGTTGAACTTGAGATGATGGCTGGGGAGGGGGATGGAATCAATGGGAAGGGTGTGGAGTGTGTGGCTGGGGTTGAAGATGATGGCTTTGGTCTTTGGAATGTTTAACTGGAGAAAATTAGAAATCAGCTCATCTAAAATTTGATGTCGGACAAGCAGGCTGACAACACAGAGGTGGTGAAGGGGTTAGCATACATGTGAAAACTGATCCTATTTCTACGGATGATGTTACCAAGGGTCAGCATGTAGATGAGGAAGAGCAGTGGGCTAAGGTCAGATCCTTAGGGGACTCTTGAGGTAACAGTGCAGGGCGGGAAGACAAGCCATTGCTGGAGATGCTCTGGCTACAATCAGATACGTAAGAGGACCATCCCACTGAGCTGAGAAGGGGTTTTGGAGGAGGATGGTGTGGTTGACCACATCGAAGGATGCAGAGAGGTAGAGAATGATGGGACAGGATGTTGTCATTTGTGACTTTGATTAGGGCCATTTCAGTGATATAACTAGAATATTTCCAGAGATATTATAGAAATTAAATATTCAAGATCCTTAAAGACAGATAAATTGCACACCAATAGTATGTTTGAGATTGCCACAAGCTAGAACCAAGGGCATGGGCAAAAGCTTGAAAGAGGAAAGGTGCCCAGCTAGTTTAGATTTGAATACTTTACACAGAGGTTGGTGAATGCATGCAACAAACTCCCGAGGGGGGCAGGTAAGGGAGAATCATATAGCTATTCAAGAGTGGCCATTTAGGAGTATTACGAATGTTTTTGGGAACAGCTAGATAGATAGAGTCCTTCTTGTTCTCTACTTTCCCATGTTCCAAAATGCAGTTTGTTATAGGCGGTCGACAAGTCATTAGCTGCTCTTGTTATTCGACATCCACAACTCTTCCAGCTCCCTTAGGGAGTCTGGAAATCTATGGATATGATTTTGAAATTTTGTGGAATAGAGCATAAAACAACAGAAAGTCCCAGGCGTGACAATATTTTTTTTATATATGTGTATATATAAATATATATTAATAATGAATCTAGGTTTAAGACACGCAGTGCAGGATTCTGCCAAGATTCAAAACAGGACCGGAAGAAAATCCAATAGTAAGGGTTAAACATTGTTAAGCTTGGCTTTTAAAAGCCTGAAGATTGTAGAGGAAAGGAAAGGATTTCCACAGTTTTGATTTGTACACTATATGAATTGTATCTTTTATTCCTTGAGAACACACATGGTTATCCTGCCTTAAATTGCTGTGTCTCTTTCAATATAACCTAATGTTCCACATTGGGGAGCGCCTTTCACTTTCGCAAATTGTGCCCATCTTCAAACTGATTTGTTTTGCCAAGATTTTCAATTCACAGTTACACATTCCGAATGAATTTATTCACCTCCTGCTAGGTGCAATTTCCTTTATGATAGATATGAATGTACGCCTGTTTGTTCTTGGCATATTATAGTCCTATAATTTTGTCTGAATAAAATCTAATCTCTTTGAACAAAATAAAGTTGCCGTTTGATTTGGAACTGGAAAGACTGGGTGAGAATGTGTTGCTTGATCGAGCCAGAATAATAATGCTCTGGCATTACAAGTGTGACATTTGAAGGCTGCAATTTGCATTTTTAGTGTGCAATCTCAAAGTGTCTATAAACATAAGTGTGCCCAGTGGATAAGCACTTCAAGGTTTCTAGTACACTCCTTCACTTTTTATTGTCAAAGAACAGTCAATGTTAAGGCACCTACAGGGCAAATAATGCAGCTAAGTCCATGCTATTTGCAGCCAGAAATGACTGCAATTGGACAATTTAAATCCACATGCAAAGCGAGGTTTAAGGTGGAGGAAATGTTGCTGTAAGCAGTAAATAAAAGACTTGGATTTATAAAGCATCTTATCGATTCTTGAAGGAGCATCTCAAAGCACTTCACATGCAAAGAATTATTTTTGAACTCAAGGGGCTACTATTAAAGTAGACAAACAAAGCAGCCATTTTGATCACACAATAAAACCCATGATCAGCAAAGAATGGCCACTTAACCTGTTTTTGAGGATGTTGTTTTGGGAGGAATGTTGCTCAGGACAGCGGACACACACCCTGATTTATGTCAAAGAGTTCCCTGGGGGTCATTAATGCCCACCTGGACTGCCAGAACAGGAGAGCAGGCCCTTGGTTCAATGGCTCATCCGAAGGAAGGTATTTCTAATAATGCAGCACTAACTCAGTACTGTACTCGAGTCCTGAAGTAAGGCTTGAACTCCACAACCTTTTGATTCCGAGGTGAGAAAGCTACAGAGTGAGCCATCTAACAATATTACAATAGCACAATGTTTATCTATGTATTGCACATTGTCCAAAATTCCTCCCTGGTGTCTGAAATATTGGCCCGTATTTTCCGATGCCTACGGGTGTGTACGAGGTGCCTACACACCCGTAAGGATCTCGCAAGTGCTGGTTTCAGGCATGCAAAGCGCATGCGCTGAAAACTGGCACTTCCTATCTGTCAAGAATGCTCTTGACAGATCGCACATCTGCCCTGGAGAAGGACCTCTGGCGGGTGGAGAGTTCCGCTTTCTGCAGAACCTCCGACCGCTGAAATCCCTTAAAAATCTTATGCCTGGTAAAAGCAGGTGTAAGGCCTGCTTTAACAGCATAAGTTTAAAAAAGTAAAAAATTAAATTTTTTTCACTCATTTATAATGTAATAAAAATACTTTTAAAAAAGATAAGTTTATTTTTAGCCCTGTAAAAAACTTGAATTCTATTTTCAAAAAATTACATTTTTGTTTAAAATATTTAATTTAATGTTATTTTAACTCATTTTAAAAACGTGATTTAAAAAAATATATATATTTAATGGTGTAGTGTCTTTTTTCAGTGATCCCCATTCATACTTTTGACAGGTCTACCTGTCAAAAGTATGAAGGAAGATTCCTTTCTCCCATTGGCTTGCCTGGCCTACGTGATCCCAGGGACGCCTGCGAATCGCCTGCGCCCCTGGGATACCTGGGCCCTGCACAAGCGCACCAGGACAGGCCCAGGAGCAGAAGAGTCCGGACCTCGGGAGCCCACAGGTAGATTTTTTCCCAATAAGAGGCATCCACACTCAGGATGCCTCCTATCGGAATTACGGGCCAATAATGGAGAGTCTCTGGGATACTGCAGTTGAGCTGGTTAAATGGCAAGATAAGGAGAACTCTCAATAAAAAGTTCAACCTTATGTTTCCCAAAGAATGTGACCTATAGGCAGCTGTAGTTACAGTGGAAGATGCAGAAAAAGAACATATATATCTGTAATATCTGATTGGCAGGATGAGACAAGTTGTGTTCCCCAGGGATCTGTACTGAGGCCTCAGCTTTTCCCCCATATTTATCAATGACTTGGATGAAGGAATAGCGTTGTATATCCAAGTTTGCAAATTACATTAAGTTGAGAGGCGCAATCAGTAGTGCAGATGAGAGCAGGAAGGGACATAGACAGATTAAGTGAGTGGGCAGAACTGTGACAAATGGAGGTCAACGTTGGGAAGTGTGAGCTCATCCACTTTGGACCCAAGAAAGACAAATCAGAGTATATTCTAAATGGTGAGAAACTAGGAACTGTGGAGGAGCAAAGAGATTTATGTGTTCCACTTCCTGATTCCTGCGTTTAACCGAGCATGTCTTATTTACTCTTTAATAACATTCCTACCACAAAATCCACGCCATTGACTCATTTATTTTATTCTCACTCTGCACCCTGGGGGTGTTGAACTGAACCCAACCAGAGTAGAGGGAGGGAGAAAACTGGGAGTGGAGGAAAGAAATGTTGGAGATCGTGCGATGGGTTTGGATTTCAGCACAGGGTGGGGGGAAGAGTGTGTCAGACAGGGATTTACAGCTTTGGGGGAAACAGATGAAAGAATGTTACATAGGGAATTCAGAAAACCCTTCTTTACCCAGAGAGTGGTGAGAATGTGAAACTCGCTACCACAGGGAGTGGTTGAAGTGAATAGTATAGATGGATTTAAGGGGAGGCTAGAGAAACGTATGAGGGAGAAGGGAACAGAGGGTTATGCTGATAGAGTTAGATGAGGAAAGACGGGAAGATGCTCAAGTGGAGCATAAACGCCGGCATGGACTGGTTGGGCCGAATGGCCTGTTTCTGCGCTGTATATTCCATGTAATGTAATCCTATGTAATGTACACAAATCACTAAAAGCTAGTGGACAGGTAGCAAAAGGTTAATGAAATTATGGCCTTTATCTCAAAGGGGCTGGAATACAAAAGGGAGGAAGTTATTCTTTAGTTGTATAGAGCCACGGTCAGCCCCATTTAGAGCACTGTGTTCAGTTTTGGACACCGCACCTTAGGAAGGATATATTGGCCTTGGAGAGGGTGAAGCACAGAGTCACCAGAATGATACTGGGGGTAAATTATGAGGATGAGTTGGATAAACTTCCCTTGAGTATAAAAGATTGAAGGGTTATCTAATCGAGGTGTTTAAAATGATAAACAGATTCGATAGGGTAGATAAAGAAAAGCTATTTTCTCTGGTGGGGAAATCCAGAATAAGAGGATATAATCTTAAAATTAGAGCTAGGTCATTCAGGGGTGAAATCAGGAAGCACTTCCTCACACAAAGGGTAGTATAAATCTGGAACTCTCTCCCCCCCAAAGGGCTGTGGATGCTGGGGGACAATTGAAACTTTCAAGACTGAGGTCGATAGATTTTTGTTAGGTAAGAGTATCAAGGGATAAGGAAGAAAGACGGGTAAATGGAGTTGGGGTAAAGGTCAGCCATGATCTAATTGAATGGCAGAACAGGCTCAAAGGGCTGAATGGCCTACTCCTGTTCCCATGCAGTAATGATATCGAGAACAAAATACACAGAGCTGTATAGAAAGCAGGAAAAATAACTGGACGATCCTGGTGGGGATGTGTTCTATGTGTTACAAACACCTGTGGGTGCCTTTAATATTGCCATTAATTTGAAGTCCATCAGTTACATTTTTTCTCATGATAAAGTAGAACTGATGAGAAGTACTACACAATTCCATAAATATAGTAACATTGTACTGTGAATGAATACGTACGTACACAGGGGAAACACGCTATAAACAGGACTGCCAAGACCGACTAAAAGTGCTGACATTCACCCTGCTCTTTTCATCAATGGAATTGTCAATGGAATGCAACAACAACAACTTGTATTTATATAGCACCTTTAACGTAGTAAAACGTTCCACAGTGCTTCACAGGAGCGTTATAAAACAAAATTTGACACCGAATCACAGAACGAGATATTAGGGCAGATGACCTTGGTCAAAGAGGCAGGTTTTAAGGAGCGTCTTAAAGGAGGAAAGAGAGGTAGAGAGGTGGAGAGGTTTAGGGAGGGAACTCCAGAGATTAGGGCCTAGTCAGCTGAAGGCACAGCCGCCAATGGTGGAACGATTAAAATCAGAGATGTTCAACAGGCCATCATTGGAGGAGTGCAGATATCTCAGAGGGTTGTGGGGCTGGAGGAGATTACAGAGATAGGGAGCGGTGAGGCCATAGAGGGATTAGAAATCAAGGATGAGAATTTTAAAATCGAGGCGTCACTTAACCGGCAGCCAATGTAGGTCAGCGAGCACAGGGGTGAAGGGTGAACGGGACTCTGCAGAGAGCCGGCATGGATTTGATGGGCTGAATGGCCTCCTTCTGTGCCGTTATGATTGTATGACTCTATGGGGGAGAAATTGGGTATGTAGTGCCACCTGTTAGCGCCTAAAGAGGGCAGTCAGTGGCTGTAGCGCCACTGGCCACGCCTCCCGCGATATTCAGCGGGGGCGCTAATGGTGGCATTAGCCTGTTGCGCTGCGCCACCACCGATGATGTCATCGGTGTGCGCAGCACCCCGATCGCGATATTTGGTAGCGAGCACCGCTGTAGCGCCGTTCGCTACCCGCGCCCGGTTCACGGGGCCTTGCTGTGCCGGCAGTGGCACAAGTTAAGGTGGAGGTGCAGGGCGGCCGCTTTTCTCGGCGGCCGCCTGCCAGCATCTCCGTCCCCGGCCTCCTGATTCCCCCCCCCCGCCCCCCGCGGCATTTCCGGCTGGTTTTTCCGAGAGCCCGGCACTTCTCCTCGGTGCCGGGCTCTTTTGCCGGCACTCGCGATCAGGGATCGCGCTGTTGCAGGCCCCTCCCCCTTAACAATGGGAGGAAGGCCTGCAGTACCGCAGCGCACCGTGCCACAGCGTGTGGCGCTGCGGCACGTTGCGCTGCGATATTCAGTTTCAATGCCCTAAGAGGGGCGCGGAGCGCCTCGAGCCTCGCCCCATCTCCCTCTAGGGGCGCTGAAACTAAATTTCTGGCGATCGGTATTACTCCGAACGCTGCGCAAAAATCAGCACCCAGGCGAACTTGGCACCACTTTGGCGCCTCAACCGAATTTCTAGGCCTATGACTTGGCGTGAGTTAGGACAGGGGCAGCAGAGTTTTGGATGACCTCAAGTTCACAGAGGGTACAACATGGGAGAGTGGCCAGAAGAGCATTGGAATAGTCAAGTCAAGTTAATGCAGGCATTCAAATTCAGGACCCAGAAGCAATGCCTGATCTCTGATGCATTTCAAGTTATGCTGTGTCAAAGTGACACTTTCTGAAGTGTAATTACATTTTATGAAATGTGTGTGGGAAGAAATTGGTGTCAAAATCGTCATGCATTGTGCCTGATTTCTGACCACAAAATCAGGGTTAAGAAACCAATTTCAGCACAGTGCTATCCTGGGCCCAATTTACTCCCCCTCCCCCCACCCCCCAGAACTTCCGCCCGATGCCAGAGTACCCGAGCTGCTCACCTAAAACAGGCGTTAGGCCCTTTGATTATGCCAATCATGGGCCTAAATTCTGTTTGAGAACCTGGTGCCATATTGGTCAAACACCGAGGGGAGCACGCTCAGTTTTTCCGTATTAACGGCGACCTAACCAGCGACCCTTAAACAGACCGCTGAAGGTTGCTGAAAAAGAGGTCAGTTCTTAATTTTCACTTACCTAAACATGGAACCAGGAGACCTCCTTATGGCTCCATGGTACTACCGTGGGCCAACAAAACCAGACTTTTTCCACTCATTCATTCACTTGCTGTGCTTGCGACCTTGCCGTACACAAATTGATTGCAGTGTTAAACCTACATTAACAATGGTGGCTATACTTCAAAAGTAGTCCATTGGTTGCAAAACAGTTTGAAACATTTTGACAGCGCAAACTACTATATAGCAGTAATTTTGTTCTTCATTTTTACTCTGATTTCCCTTACATTTAGCTAAGTTAACCCAGATAAAATGTGCCACAGACTGCACAGCAACATTTGCAAAGTTTTGTAGATTTCAGCTCATTCAGTGCATTACTGCTAAGTTGTTCAGCAGCTGTGTTTTACTAAGCCTCTTCAGTCTAATGATTTCAAATTTGCACAAGGCCCATTGAATAAAATTGGCCCTGAAATTACGGTGTCTGTGACGTACGCTGTCATAATCCCTTTAAAATGCTCCGCAAGTTCCGGATTTCCGCATGCTCGAAATCCGGAACTTGTGACCTGTCAACGTACACATTGACTGGCCATCCGCGTGGAGTCTGAAAAAGCAATCGCTGGTGCAGAGCTGGCTATTTGCCCAGCGACTGGCCAGCACTTGCCCACGTAATCTTACAGTTCATGTAAGCAGGGACAGGGCCTGCTTGCATCAGTGTAAGTAAGGGGATATCTAAGCCTTAAATTGAACATTTTGATATCCTAAATTATGCACATGCACTTTGTTAAATGCGATTATGCAAATATTGGCCCTGATTACAGCCTTAATGATATGTAAAATTATCAAAAAATTTAATTTTTATTGTGGTTGGTGCAATGAAGGAACTTATGAATAAAATTGCAATTCTATACGTTGTATAATTAGATTTGGGGATTCCATTGACTATCATTAGGGGATTCCCTTCGTAAATGACTGCAATGGAATTCGCCTTCGTGATTGGAGGACCGGGCCCACGAGATCCCAGGTATGCTTCCGAACCACCTGCGTCCCTGGGCCTTTACGTTGTCCTCCACCTCGAGGCCTGAGACCGCAACTCTTCACAGCCTGGGCACCAGAAGGTATGTTCACAATTGTTTCGTGGGTCGGAGGTGTACTCTAGAGGTACGCCTCCGACCGCAATTTCTAGGCCAGTGAGTTGACGCATGGTAGATATAGCTCACAAAATTCAGAAATAGCCTACTCTTTACCCAACTTTAGCACATAAAGAGGAATTTCAGGGCACTAGTGCCCCCCAAAAAAACTGCTTTAAGACCACATACTGACTGAGTCAGTTGGTTTTATTTCTGCTAAACTTTCACCAGTAACAGTCAGCTCCCATACAACATGCACTGTTATATTTTTCCCTTTCCATGAAACCTTTCACATGAATGATCTTAGAAACTTCATCAAGACTAATTAAGCAATAGTGAAATATTTGATTTAAATGTATGTATGGTAAGAAGATTGACGTACATCCAAGTGTTAATGTAATTTGAAAAATCCTGAGGGAAGGAGGTCGAAAATTCACAAGTATTTCAGTTTGTATTGGTGTGACAGTAAGATTCTTGTTGGGGTTTTAAATGCCAATTGTGGGATCTGTCAAAACGTGAGCATTCCCACTTTGAAAGCGCACACTAAAAATGAATTCAGAAACATAGGTTAATGTTACATGTCATTAATAATATACCTTTACCTCTGGCCTTTTTGAATGTCATTACTACTTTGACCCATGGTGATATTTTTATGACATGCATATCAAGTGCATCATTGTCATTTACATGGCATAAAATATTAGCATACTGCTCTTGGTATATGAACGATATTGGTATAGGAAGGTTTGTATAAAATTCCTTTGTCATTTTAACTGAAGTGTTATGCCATTTATTTTAAGCTAGCAACCAGAGGAATTTTATAAGAACAGAATCATGTGTTTTAATGCTGACATCACTTAATGTATTTTCACCCTACAGGATATAAATCTATATATTAAATACATGTTAAATTATATGCAAGATCTTGGAGAAGTACCCAGTATATAATTTAATTTGTGTAGTATTATATCAATCGACTCTTCTATTAGTATTTACTTTCAGTAATTTAGTTTTGTGTGTGAACCAGTTAGTCAAGTCAGAACCTGAAACACATTTTTCTGGCATGAGTTTAACTGCTACATACTGGCTCAGTGGGTAGCACTCTGAGACAGAATATTGTGGGTTCAAGCCTCACTCCAGTGACAGTGCAGTGCTGCACTGAGGAAGCATTGCACTCTCATGGGTGTCACCTTTGGGATGGGATGTTAAACCGAAGCCCCGTCTACCCTCTCAGGTGGACGTAAAAGATCCCACATCACTATTTGGAGAACAGCTGGGGAATTCTCCCACCTGGGTCTTGGCCAACTGTTATCCCTCGACCAACACCTAAGACAGACGATCTGGTCTTTTCTCTCTTTGCTGTTTGTGGGAGCTTGCTGTGTGCAAATTGTGCGCATTTCTTACATTACAACAGTGACGACACTTCAGAAGTACTTCATTGGCTGTAAAGCGCTGTGGGGCATCCTGAGCTCGTGAAAGGCGCGATATAAATGCAAGGCTTTCTCTTTTTTTTGAATTCGAGAAAGAATGGCTTCAAAGTTACTATTAGCACCTGTATGTTGATGCCAAGGCACTGATTTGCCCAAGTGTGTCATGAAACCAGAATGAAGAGCTTATTTTGACTGGTGGTGAAGGAGGCATGTTCACCGCACTTCAGCTTCACAGCGAGCACTAGCCATTGAGGAAAAAGCATGCTGTCATATTCATGTAAGTGACTCAGGTTAAAGTATTCCTTTTGGTCAAAATATTTTACAAAAAGAAAGGTTGATACGTTACCATGGAGAGATCTGGAGGTGACATTAATATCACACTTCAAAAGGTATATGTTATATCTAGTGACCTTATATGGATACCAGGTAGGCCTCAGTGCGGCGAGAGCGGCGGCGGGAATCGCGGCGAGTATTTAAGGTGAGCCCGAGGACCAGGCAGGCCTCAGTGCGGCGAGAGCAGCAGCGGGAATTGCGGCGAGTACTTAAGGTGAGCCCGAGGACCAGGTAGGCCTCAGTGCGGCGAGAGCGGCGGCGGGAATCGCGGCGAGTACTTAAGGTGGATGAATTAGCTGCGCAAATAGAGGTAAACAAATATGATTTGATTGGGATTATGGAAACATGGCTCCAGGGTGACCAAAGCTGGGAACTCAACATCCAGGGGTATTCAATATTCAGGAAAGATAGGAAAAAAGGAAAGGGAGGTGGGGTAGCATTGCTGGTTAAAGAAGGGATTAACAGAATTGTAAGGAAGGATATTAGTTCTGATGATGTGGAATCTGTATGGGTAGAACTGAGAAATACCAAGGGGCAGAAAACATTAGTGGGAGTGGGCAGCACGGTGGCATAGTGGTTAGCACTGTTGCCTCACAGCGCCAGGGACCCGGGTTCAAATCCGGCCTCGGGTGACTGTGTGGAGTTTACACATTCTCCCCGTGTTTGCGTGGGTTTCCTCCGGGTGCTCCGGTTTCCTCCCACAGTCCAAAGATGTGCGGGTTAGGTTGATTGGCCATGATAAAAAGATTGACCATTAGTGTTAGGGGGGATTAAATACGTGGGGTTACGGAGTTACGGGGATAGGGCTTGGGTGGGATGGCTGTCAGTGTAGGGACCGGGTGCTAGGGTTTGGATGATCAGCCATGATCTCGTTGAATGGCGGAGCAGGCTCGAAGGGCTGAATGGCCTACTCCTGCTCCTATCTTCTATGTTTCTATGTATCTAGACCTCCAAACAGTAATGCGGAGGTTGGGGATGGCATTAAAAGGGAAATTAGAGAAGCGTGCAATAAGAGCACAGCAGTCATCATGGGTGACTTTAATCTACATATAGATTGGGCTAGCCAAATTAGTAACAATACTGTGGAGGAGGAATTCCTGGAGTGTTTACGGGATGGTTTCCTGGACCAATATGTCGAGGAACCAACCAGAGATCAGGCCATCTTAGACTGGGTATTATGTAATGAGAAAGGATTAATTAGCAATCTTGTTGTACGAGGCCCCTTGGGTCGGAGCGATCATAATATGAGCGAATTCTTCATTAAGGTGGAGGATGAAGTAGTTGACTCGGAGACTAGGGTCCTGAATTTAAATAAAGGAAACTACGATGGTCTGAGGCATGATTTGTGTAGGATTGATTGGGGAATGTCACTCAAAGGGTTGATGGTGGATAGGCAATGGCAAACATTCAAAGACAGCATGGATGAACTACAGAATTTGTTCATCCCAGTTTGGCATAAAACTAAAACTAAAAAGGTGACTCAACCGTGGCTAACAAGGGAAATTAGGGATAGCATAAGATCCAAGGAGAGGACATATAAATTGGCCAGAAAAAGAAGTAAACCTGAGGATTGGGAGCAGTTTAGGATTCAACAAAGGAGGACAAAGGGATTAATTAAGAAAGGAAAAATAAAATGAGAGTAAGCTTGCAGGGAACATAAAAACTGACTGTAAAAGCTTTTATAGATATGTGAAGAGAAAAAGATTGGTGAAGTCAAGCATTCCCTTGCAGTCAGAATCAGGGGAATTTATAATGGGGAACAAAGATATGGAAGACCAATTAAATACATATTTTGGTTCTGTCTTCACAAAGGAGGACACAAATAACCTCCCAGAGATGTTGGGGAACATAGGGTCTGATGAAAGGGAGGAACTGAAAGAAATCAGTATTTGTAGGGAAATGGTGTTGGGGAAATTGATGGGATTGAAGGCCGATAAATCCCCGGGGCCTGATAATCTACATCCAAGGGTACTTAAGGAAGTGGCCCTAGAAATAGTAGAAGCATTGCTGATCATCTTCCAACATTCAATAGAATCTGAAACAGTACCCATGGATTGGAGGGTAGCTAATGTTTCCCCACTATTCAAAAAATGTGGTAGAGAGAAAACGGGGAATTACAGACCGGTAAGCCTGACATCGGTAGTGGGGAAAATGCTAGAGTCCATTATAAAAGATGTAATAGCAGAGCACTTGGAAAACAGTGACAGGATCGGACAAAGTCATCATGGATTACAAAAGGTAAATCGTGCTTGACTAATCCACTGGAATTTTTTGAGGATGTAACTAGTAAAATAGATAAGGGAGAACCAGTGGATGTGGTGCACTTGGACTTTCAGAAGGGTTTCGATAAGGTCCCGCATAAGAGATTAGCATGTAAAGTTAAGGCGCATGGGATTGGGGGCAAGGTATTGACTTGGATAGAGAACTGGTTGGCAGACAGAAAGCAAAGAGTTGGAATAAATGGGTCTTTTTCCGAATAGCAGGCAGTGACTAGTGGGGTACCGCAGGGATCGGTCCTTGGACCCCAGCTATTCACAATATATATATTAATGATCTAGACAAGGGAACTAGATGTAATAGCTCCAAATTTGCAGACGACACAAAGCTGGGTGGGCGTGTGTGCTGTGAGGAGGATGCCGAGAAACTACAGGGTGATTTGGACAGGTTGGGTGATTGGGCAGAAGCATGGCAGATGCAATATAACGTGGATAAATGTGAGGTTATCCACTTTGGTGGTAAAAACAAGGCGGCAGAGTATTATCTGAATGGCAATAGATTGGGAAAAGGGGAAGTGCAATGAGACCTGAGTGTCCTTGTGCACCAGTCGCTGAAGGTAAGGATGCAGGTGCAGCAGGCGGTTAAGAAGGCAAATGGTATGTTGGCCTTCGTAGCAAGAGGGTTTGAGTACAGGAACAAGGATGTCTTGCTGCAGTTCTACAGGGCCTTGGTGAGATCACATCTTGAGTATTGTGTGTAGTTTTGGTCGCCTTATCTGAGGAAGAATGTTCTTGCCATGGATGGAGTTCAGCGAAGATTCACCAGGCTTATACCTGGGATGGCAGGAATGACGTATGAGGAGAGATTGGGACGGTTGGGCTTATACTCGCTGGAGTTTAGAAGAATGAGAGGGGATCTCATTGAAACTTATAAAATTCTGACAGGACTGGACAGACTAGATGCAGGAAGGATGTTCCCGATGGTCGGGGAGTCCAGAACCAGGGGTCACAGTCTAAGGATAAGGGGTAAGCCATTTAGGACTGAGATGAGGAGGAATTTCTTCACCCAGAGAGTGGTGAACCTGTGGAATTCTCTACCACAGAAGGCAGTAGAGGCCAATACATTAAATATATTCAAGAAGGAGTTGGATATATTTCTTAAGGCTAAAGGGATCAAGGGGTATGGGGAGAAAGCAGGGACTGGGTACTGAATTTGAATGATCAGCCCTGATCGCACTGAATGGTGGATCAGGCTCGAGGGGCCGAATGGCCTACACCTGCTCCTATCTTCTATGTTTCTACCCTGTGTTATTATTTTAACATAGAAGAAGGTAAAGAAAAAGACTTGCATTTATACAGCGTCTTTCACAACCACCGGACTTCCCAAAGCGCTTTACAGACAACAATGTACTTTTGAAGTGTAGTCAGTGTTGTAATGTGGGAAATGCAGCAGCCAATTTGCACACAGCAAGCTCCCATAAGCAGCAATGTGATAACGACCAGATAATCTGTTTTTGTTATGTTGGTTGAGAGATAAATATTGGCCATGACACCGGGGAATGCTCCCCTGCTCTTTTTCGAAATAGTGCCATGGGATTTTTTATGTCCACCTGAGAGGGCAGACGGGGCCTTGGTTTAATGTCTCATGCGAAAGACGGAACCGTCAACAGGGCAGCACTCTCTCAGCACTACATTGAAGTGTCAGCCTAGCTTTAGGTGCATCAAGTCCCTGGAGTGGGACTTGAACCCACAACCTTCTGACTCAGAAGTGAATGTTCTACCAACTGAACCACAGCTGACACAAGGGGTAGGCCATTTAGACCCTCGAGCCTGTTCTGCCACTCAAATAGATCATGACTGATCTGTACCTCAACTCCATATCCCTTGGTGCCCTTAACTAACAAAAGCTATCAATCTCAGTCTTGAAAATTGCATTTGACCCAGCATCCACAGCTATGTGGGGGAAAGGATTTCAGATTTCCACTACCCTCTGTGTGTAAAAGTGCTTTCTGATTTGACTCCTATTTACTCAGCCTCTGAAGTAATCACTACCACCATTGTGTTATCTATAATACATTAAGAAAGAAAACGTTTGCATTTATTCAGCACCTTTCACAACCTCAGTATGTCCTAAAGTACTTCACAGCGATGAAATATTTTTGAAGTGTGGTCACTGTTGTAATGTAGGATAGGTAGAAAATATTACATTAAACGTGGTATAATATGTAATTAGCAGAGATTTACGTATGGGTGTGCATCCAGTTTGCATGTGTTTTAATGCAGTAATATTGCTACCTGTCATTACATAAATACTTCATGGAATACAAATGGTTCCTGTGTTGCTGGGAGCAAGGAGATTTCAGTTTTGGAACAGGGTTGCATTTTAGTTGTGTGGGGATTGATGGATATTCTATAGTTTTCCTTAAATGCCTTTTAAGATTAGAAAAAATGCCTAACTTTTCCTCAGGAGACTAAATTGGTAGACCTTATTTTGATCTAATTTAATATAAACTAGTTAATATCCCATGGGTTTAGGGACAACATTTATATAAAATCTAACATGTCTCTCTTCCTGTAACTGTTTTTCTCACTCTCTGATTCTTTCCCTCTTCCTTGCTTTTTCTTATCCCCATCCCCGGTTATCCTTTTCCACATTATTGTTGTTCTAGGTAGTCCTCATGGTGATGCTCCCTCCTCAACCCCTTCCCCACTGGCTCTGTGTCCTGGCATGGTCTCACTGCCATTGGCTGCACCCCAAAATTCTCTCCTCCACATCCCTTTCCTTTTCCACAGCAATCCCTCGCGACTCACCCTCCAAACCCACGTATCACTGTACCATCCCCTTTACTGTGCCACATCAGTATCCTCCTAACTATCCCACCTAGATGCCTAACCCCAATTTATTTCCCCCACCCCCATGAACCCCTTTCTGGAGTGAAATAACAGAAAATGCTGGAAACACTGCAGGCCAGGCAGCATCCGTGGAGAGAGAAACAGAGTTTCAGGTCTGGGACCCTTCATCAGAACTGGAAATGGTTGGAGATGTAACAGGTTTTAAGCAGGTGCAGAGGCAGGGAAAGGACGGGGGAGGGGAGGAATGGACAAAAGGAATGGTCTGTGCTCGGGTGGAAGACAGCAGAGGTTTAATGTTGCAAATGGGGATGGCAGAATCATCAACAGCTGCCATTTGAAAAAATAGGGGCAGAGGTTATAGTCTGAAATTGTTGAACTCAATGTTGAGTCTGGAAGGCTGTAAAGTGCCTAATCGAAAGATGAGGTGCTGTTCCTCGAGCTTACGTTGAGCTTCATTGGAACAATGTAAGAGGCCGAGGACAGAGAGATCAGAGTGGGAGTGGAGCGGAGAATCCTTTCTGGAGTGTCCTGCACACTGCAGAAGTACTGTTAGGTCCTGAGACCCTATCCCACTATTGCCAGACCCTGGGCCCCCTTTTATGTGCTCTCAGATCACAGAGATGTATCCAATGTTTATTAATCAGAGTCCATGATAATGCTGCTTGGAATAACACACCATGACCTAACATGAGTAATGCAACATGTCATCAGCTAATATATGAGTTTATGTGTCACACTTCAAAAAAGGTATTAAATAAAGAGAATGAATGATTTGCAATGTAGAGAAATTCCACAAGCAAAAAAATCTTATTAACACAAGAGAGTCTCAGTTTAAAGTCTCATCCAAAAGATAGCACCTCCGACAGCACAACATTTCAGCTGTTCTCCAAATAGAGACATGGGATCTTTTCCATCCACCTGAGAGGGTAGACAGGGCCTCAGGGACACTCCAGAAAGGGGTTCATGGGCATGATGGGGTGGGGGGTAATAAATAGGCATTAGACCTATAGGTGGGATAGCTAGGGGATACTGGTGTTGCACAATGATATATGACTTTGGAGGGTGACAAACCTCAGCAATTGTACTTGAAGAAAGAGACAATAAGTCATTTCATCATGGATTCTGACATTTACAGGAAGCTGCCAACCAGCAAATGTGCCTTGTAAAGTCTGTAGGTATTATGGCAAATTAATACACAGACTACAAGAGTAACTTTAACAGGACTTTACTATTTGAAGGTCAGGGCGAATCTGCCCAATAAATCCTGGCACAGCACTTATATACCGGTGTGGTCACCGTCGGTATTACAGTATACAGCAGCCAAGATAAAGTAGTGCCACACCTAAAATAGTTCTCTTAAAGGTGGACGGTTACATACAATAGTTCTCTTAAAGGTAGAACAGTTACATACACTACATGCCTCACTAAAGATTGATTGAACTCTTATTGAACCCCTCCTTTGTTTACTTTTCAGCAATTGGAATTTGGAGTCTTAAAAGGATACAGCATAACATTAGCAGCAGAATAATACAAGACGCCAGTCTCAGAAAACAGCACAGCATCTAACTTAGGTGTCAGCCGTGGCTCATTGGGTAGCACTCTTGCCTCTGAGTCAGAAGGTTGTGGGTTCTAAGTCCCACTCCAGAGACTTGAGCACATAATCTAGGCTGACACCTCAGTGCAGTACTGAGGGAGCATTGCAATGTCATGGGTGTCTTTTTTTGGACGAGATGTTAAACTGAGGCCCTGTCCCCTCTCAGGTGGATGTAAAAGATTCCACCTTTCTATTCGGAGAACAGCTGGGTCACTCAAAGTGCAGTACTGTACTGAGGAAATGTTGCGTTGTCGGAGGCCCTCTTTCAGATGAGACGTTAAACTGAGAACCCATCTACCCTCTTAAGTGGACATAAAAGATCTCACGGCACTATTTTGAAGAAGAGCAGGGGAGTTCTCCCCAGTGTCCTGGTCAATAATTATCCCTCAACCAACACCTAAAAACACAGGCCTAGAAATTCCAGTACGTTGGAAACCTGATGGCCGCCTGCCGAGAGAGCGCAGGCAGCACTGGTATTTTGGTGTTGCCTGCTAATTAACATCAGCGTTGTGGGGAATTTGTGGTGTAACGCGCTCTTTCCAGCACTAAACTCAGCAGCAGGCCGAAGGTCGCGTCTGTGTCCCGCTTGCAGTGAAGGATAACGGGGAAGAAACAAGCGATACCTCTGCCTACAATTCGTAGCCTGCTGGACCAGCACCATGGACAAATCTCACAGTATCATCAACATGATTTTCTACAGAGAATCGGTACAGTACAAGTTGAAGCCTGAAGACAGATGGCTTATAACTATATACTTATTCCTAAAGACTCCAGAACATGTAAAACACAAAGTGGGTGAAATTGGATATGGGCGGAGATGCATAGCAGGCAGTATCACATCGACCGCCCATTATACGCCCCACCCGATAATCGGTTCCATTGGCTTGAACAGAGCTGAATATCAGGCGTGCTGTGTAGAAGACAGCAAATGCGATTTTGTCTGTTTTGTGTCCATGTCCAATTTCACCCCAAGCGTTTTATTTTTTTAGTTAAGTTTTGACAGGAACACCAAGGTATCATTTTTATAGACACATACACGCACAATATTTGATTCAGAGCCAAACCGAGTAAGAAATTGGATGAGTGGTGGTGAACCAGACATAATGAAAGAATGACATACATACAAAGAGAAGGAAAGAAAGAAAGAAAGAAAAACTATGTGAGACATGAAGAGAGGAGACAGAATCAAGAAGAGATTTACATGAAGGTAGAGCAGGGATCAGAGACAGGCCCAATTTTAACGAACATATTTTATGATGGCCTGGATTTTGCGGTGGGTATGACAGCGTATTCTGAGAGTACGCTGTCATATCGCCTTTGAAATGTACCGCAAGCTTGGGATTGCGCATGCGCTAAATCCTGAACTTGCGATCCGTCAAGATTCGCCTCGACAGATCATCCACCTTGGAATTCACAATTGCTGGCACAGAGTTGGGCTATTTGCCCACCAACTGCCCAGCAATTACATCCGAAAATGTTATGGTTAGTGAAAGCAGGCGCAAGAGCCTGTTTCACATCTTAAAAGAAGATCGATGTGTACGTTTTGCTGGAGGAAACCTTTTTGTTGGTCGATTACGGTTCAAATGGCCGTACCTTTCAATTTAAAGCATATATATATAATAATTATATATATATATAAAAATATAGTGTGACACGGTACAGTACTGATACCCAATCTTCAAAACCAGGGAACATGTCAAACTAAAATGAAAAGGTTTCAATTTTTCTAGCTTGATGTTCAATATAGATTGGTACTTTTTATATGTGTATGTGAGAGAGACGTACACAAGCACACAAGTAAATATTTGTAGCATTGTACAGGAAACTCTCTGGTATCCGGCACCGATGGGACCAGGATGGTGCCGGTTGATTAAAAATTCCGGATGACAGAGAGGGTTATCTACCGAGGCTATTTTTAACAAACAAAAATTAAAAATTCAAGAAATGTGCAATATACAGTAATTGGGTACTCACCTACAGAATGTTGTGTTAAATGGATGGTGGAAGATGCTTGATTAAGTACTGCCAGTTGAGGGTAATCCATAACTCTTTAATGACTTCCGACAGCGCCAAGAAGCTGAGTAGTGGCAGTTTGGAGAACTAGCCCCATTGACTAACTCGGCCACCGCGGGAGACTCGGACTCGGCAACATTGCTGGTTATTGAGGTGTTGTTTTCAGAGTATGAATTTTGCCGGTTAATAGAGCATTCCAGATATTTAGGTGCCGTTTAAACAAGAGTTCCCTGTATTACTAAGAACATGCAAGTTATCACAGAGAGCACCCATGTTCAAATAGCCTGGATAAAAACATCTCCTAAAGTCAAAACACACTGCTCACAGCGCAGTGCGGGTCCTCAGAATGTTTGACTTTGCACAGACTTTTAAACAGAAATCAATTCAAGATTTAAAGGATAACTTTCAGTTTTGTTTCAACAGTGTGTAGTGAGGGGATGTTGTGTTTCATGTACTTTAGTTTTGTGTCGTTAAACGGAGAGCACACATCCAAATCATTAAAAATCTTTAACTGCTGTTAGATTGTAAGTTATTTTTGCAAGTTTCATGTGAACACACTATTTTGCATACTCTATTTCACTTTCAGTTAAATTCTGACAATTAAATTGATTGCTCGTGAAAAAATATCAACAGAAGACCAGACAGATAGTCAGATAGAAAGTATTCATTTTAATTACTTGGGAAGTTGAACAAGAAAGTTAAATAAAGTGACCAGCTGTCAGATTTCAGTGACCAATTCTGTCCTTACAACTCAAAGGTGAACAACATAACAAACAATATAATGCATCTATAAGAAGGAAAACAGATTTATCTATTACCAGTCTAAATGAGGTCTGAATAATACATTTTAATCCTGAAAATTAACTTTGGATATATGGCTGGGAATCTCTTTCTGAAGTTCAACATTACTTGTAGGAGTGTTAGGCCTTTACTGAGTATCAAAATGGGAAGTTGTATACATAGGGACTAATAAATTGTGAGTTTGGGTGAAAAAAAACAAAATGCTGATATATGAAATAAGTCCAAGTAGCAGTTTAATTAAAAGTTTTTTTTGAAGTTTTTAAAATGTAATTTCAATGGAAGAGACTGAAAGAAGATTCTGTGGGCGTGGCTTAGTTTTGTTGTGCCTTATTCATAGGCTTTACGCGGCGCTCCTGGCCTCCTTGATGTCATACACTACGCAGAACTCTGCAGTGCGAAAGAGGAAGTCTCCGTTCTGGGGCTTGCACAAGGTAAGCTCATATTCTTTCTGTAGGTTGGCGGAGTACTCCGGAGCTACACCGCCGACCGCAGTTTCTGGGTCATTGTGTTCTACCACTCTCAGCCCACTGAACTTGGAAATTATTGTCCAGATGGTTACTACAACAGCTGGCCATACAGTTGGCATGTACTAGATGCAATTACACTGTTGCAAATTAAGTCAAGGTCATATTGCTGGTATGCAAAGCATATGTCAACTGTACAAATAGCTTTCACCTGAATTATGTAGAGAATTTCTTCATTCGTGTGCAGGCTGAAAGGCACTTTTGTGCTTAGGTCTTCAAATAGCATCTATTGCTACCTTATGGTGAGCTCCTGCTATATTGTAACAAAATAAATGACAAATGAATACACAAATTAAGTGCAGGCCATTTATTGATAGGAACATAGGAAGAAGAGAAGGCCATTCAGCCCCTCGAGCCTGTTCTGCCATTCAGTTAGATCATGGCTGATCTGTATCTTAACCTTAGCTACCTGCCTTGGTTCCATAACCCTTAATACCCTTGTCTAACAAAAATCTACCAATCTCAGCTTAGACATTTTTCATTGACATAGCCTCAATTATTTCCTCGGTTATGTAGTGCACAAATGTTGGCAGATTCAGTTGGCACGGTATTGCTGCTTGTACTTTGTTTCTGAAAAGTTGCAATATTTCTCCTAGATTCAGCATGTAAGGGGTCAAACTTATACCACCCGAAGTTTCTCATGGGAGGGGTTACAATAGCTCAACCCCAGACTCAACTACACCGTCACTGCTTAGATATACAAGGTGTTGAACAATGGGAACCTCAGGGGTCACTAAGCTGAAATGGTTGCATTCAGGGATAAGCATCTTCGGCCATCGATAAAGGTTATCTTCATTCAATATTGGTAAAAAGTAATTTAATGAACTCCTGAGAGGTATACTGTCTGCCCAGCATTCTAAGGGTAGGGCACAGTTTGGAGCCCTCTGTGATTGACATCTCAATAGGCAGGATCTCCAACTGTCCAAAGGGGCCAGTGCTCTGGGCAGTCCTGCTCTCAGTTATCTGTAGCTTAGCAGCCATCACAAAAGGATGAATGAGCTTAGCTTCAAAGGCCACAGCCACAGAAGACAATCTTCTGCCATAGGGTCCATATTTAGAGAGAAAGCAGGTTACGTCTTTATTGTTTTCATAATCCAAGGAGTGGAGGGAATTAAATGTTCCCACTGTGGAGATTGCACATTGATCATTCATGTATTTTATATAAATAAGCGCATTATTGGTCCAAAGCCTGTCTTCTCTTAGATTCAGTTGACCTTCCATAAAGAAGGAGGTTTCACACGATCTGTTATGGTTCCTGGGTCAGGTTAATATTTAGCTAATTATTTAGCAGAGAACTTGCAATTCGGATCACATGATGTCTACCTACAGGAATGATCAGTGATGCTGAATTTGAAATAATATTTAGTGTTAATAAAAAACAATCAATTATACCAATTCTACCACTTTGCCAGTGATTACCTTGTAGAAAGAGTAAGTGTGTTTGTTAAATGCAGAGTTTTACTGACAGTCTGCTGGTATTGTGGTGGTCTTAGAGCTGCTTGAGCTGTCCATTGCAAGTACCTTGTATGTGAGTACACCGTGTCTGGTGACTGTGCTGGCTGAATGGTGTTGCATGCTTGCAGTCATTTCATCCTTTTCAGATCCCTCCATGGCCTCACCCCTCCCTCTTTATGGAATCTCCTCCAACCCTACAACACCCAGAGATCTCTGCGCTCCTCCAATTCCAGCCTCTTGCACATCCCCACTTTCCATCGCTCCACCATTGGTGGCTGTGCCTTCAGCTGGCTAGGCCCTAAGCTCTGGAATTGCTTCCCTAAACCTTTCTGCTCTCTACCTCTCTCTCCTCCTTTGGGACGGTCCTTAAAACTTACCTCTTTGATCAAGTTTTTGGTCACCTGTCTATATAATATCTCCTTATGTGGCTCGGTGTCAAATTTTGCTTGATAACACTCCTGTGAAGCGCCTTGGGACGTTTTACTACGTTAAAGGTGCTATATAAATACAAGTTGTTGTTATGGTCACCTCCTCCCATGTTCCTTCCAGGATAGGGTAGCTATCAGTCCCATGAAGTATTTTTTTCTGTAGGTGGGATGACCAGCAGCCCCATTAGTTGTTCTGCTTCTGAGCAAAGGTGGCCACCAGTCCCACAAATTGTGTGCCTGCTCTCCCTTGATTTCTTGCAGTAGGATTTGTAGTGCCTGGTCTATAAAACTGGCTCATTCCACTCTAGAGATGCCTAATTCTACAGCAATTTTGCTAAATAGCCATCTACCTTTGCCTGTGCAGTATTATTTCAGTTGCACACCTATCTCCGAATTGTAGCTCACGTCTCATTAAACAGATTTGTGCTTCTTCATTTTCATCGCATAGGAGATATAAGTCCACATTTTAGCCCACAGACTGAAAACAGAAAAATTGTGAGCAAACCAGTCGGTTTTATTACTACCAAAAACTTTTGGTGAGCCACAGTTAATCCTCGAAGAGCACGCCAACAGCAATTTCTAGACTTAGGTGGACATTTTTTGAGAAACTGATTCAAAGAAAATTGCTGGGAGTTGGGCTGCAAAGTACTGGTGAAAGCAACAAATGAAAGAAAAGAAAGAAGTTGCATTTATACAGCGCCTTTCACAATCACATGCCGTCCCAGAGCACTTTACGGCCAATGAAGTTCTTTTTGAAATGTGGTCACTATTGTTATGTAGGAAACGCGGCAGCCAATTTACACGCAGCAAGCTCCCACAAATAGCAATGTGATATTGACCAGATAATCTACTTTAGTGATGTTGATTGAGGGATAAATGTCGGCCAGGACATCAATGTATATAAAACAGAACACTTTACACTATAAGAAAATGATTAGAGTTGCTTGATAAAAGACGCAAGTGTAGCGGCTCGTGTACATCGCCACTAAATAAGAGAGTTTGACTTCGACAAACTATTAACAAGTTGTTTATTTACAGGAACAAACTAATTACATCAGGTAAGATGGCAGGTAAGATGGCTGACTGTAGGAGCACCGTGGTATAGGTCTTGTCCCAGTGGGGACTCCACGAGGACTGAGTTCGCAGTCCTGTGGAGAGAATGATGACGTCATCACGCTCGGTCGCGTTTCCCATGCTTAGGGCGTCATGTGATGCGCGTCATCGCGTTTGCCCGCGCTTGGGGCATCACGTGACTGCGTAGTTGCGTCAGCGCGTCTCCCGGTACGGAGGCTGGCCATTCAGGCCGAGGTCGCGAGGCCGGGCTGTGCCGGTGCTTGCCACGGGGGCGGAAGATCGCATCGCTCCCGTCGGCTGGCTGATGTGGCCGAAGTCGAAGTAGGCCGGGCTGTGCCGGCGGCCGTCTTGGAAGGCCGAGATGGGCCGGCGGCCGGCGCGCGTACGTCACGTGATGCGTGACGTCAGCGCGTTAGGTCACCTCTTAAAGGGGCAACGGCCCAACAGGTAAGTTATACACACATAAGTAAGTTAAGTTAAAGGGAATTATGTATCTTTATGTAAGGGACAACCGATGGTACCGCCACATGAGCCCCCCCCCCCAGAATTCGCTTTAACGAAAGTCCAAGAATGAGATGGTCTAACGAGCTGGTGGTCTCGGCGGTCATGCTGTCTCGGCTTGGTGAGCAAGGTCCGAAGATGCTGCTCGTGAGGGGATCCGTACGCGTGTTGTGGCGAATAAAGTGTATCCGTCAGGTGAAGGACCGTGGAGATGTGCGAAACAGCAGGCCTTGTCAGAGTGACGGGCAAGTTGGGCAGACGCGGGCGATGAATCTGTTGATGTTGGAACAAGTCCTTGTTCTGACGAAATCTGCAGGAACGCCGATGGGCAATCCAGAAGGACTTGACTGGCGATGTCGGTGAACTCGGCGACAGGTGAGCGAAACCTTCAGGAGGCTAGAACACGCGGAACAGTGCGTGCCATAGTGCTACGACGTTAACACAACAGAGGGTGAAGAGTTGCTGCGTTGATCAGTGATCGGTGAGGCCAGCAACTTTCACGTGGCTGATCGCGGCCGCAGGATGCCCGTTGGACCCGTCCTCGATGTGTGCAGCATCAGTAGAGGTTTGCGTTTGTTAAAGGGAAAACTGGAGAAAGGGCGGCAATGGTCTGGGTTGTTGTTGCTTTCAGAAGGGGTCAACTCTGCCTGGAGGGCGGCAACACTTGTAACTGTTGTAGATTTAGGAGAACACAGACGGGAGGGCGGCACGCATTTTATTCACACCGAATCGTGTAGTAGGTAACACAACCAGCAGGCTGAAGGGCTGGTGCGTCATTGGCGGAGGAGTCTTCGTCATTTTTCACGAGGGATAGGTCCTCGTGGTTCGCGAGGGATGGGTCCTCGTGCGCGAGGAGTGCGTCCTCGTGTTTCGTGGGGGTGAGTCCTCGTGGTATCCCCGCAGGGCGCGCTCCGATTTTGTGGGCCCAAACATGCTGTACCCCGCACTTGGAGAGATGTATATACTTGCTGTTGCTTTGAACGTAGAGGCGGACGATCCATGTGGCGGTAGGAAAGATGAGTATGGGGACCGTAAGCAAGTGCGTGGTTGGTGCCGCATCGATGTTCTTGTCGAGCAGGGCTTCTACCTTTACAAAGCACGAGGGAGACTGTGGCTCCCTGGATTGAGGTAGCGACAGCAAAACGGCTGGTGCTTCCATTGCGTGCTTCTTTTGTGAAAATTGTTCACAAAAAAAAAAAAAACGGGATCCGGTTGAGTTTTGTCCGTGTCAAATGGGATCTGCTCCAGACTGCGCTTACCTTGCGAATACGTTCGCAAAGACGGGGTCGCCTTTGGAGGAATCGGTGTTAGGCGGTTGCTGTTCCATGGTTGTTCGTCAGTTGTGCGTCGGTCGTCTTGTGGGAAGACGAGGTTCAGGCGCACGTTGCTACCGTGAAAATCGTTCATGGATACGGGGTCACCAATTGTAGTGTAGGAATTGATGAGCTCCCGTACTCACGTCGTTGGGTCACCAATGCAGCGGTTCGTGTACATCGCCACTAAATAAGAGAGTTTGACTTCGACGAACTATTAACAAGTTGTTTATTTACAGGAACAAACTAATTACATCAAGTAAGATGGCTGACTGTAGGAGCACCGTGGTATAGGTCTTTTCCCAGCGGGGACTCCACTGAGTTTGCAGTCCTGTGGAGAGCGTGATGATGTCATCACGCTCGGTCGCGTTATGACGTCATCACGCTCGGTCGCGTTTCCTGCGCTTAGGGCATCACGTGATGCGCGTCGTCGCGCTTGCCCGCGCTTGGGGCATCACGTGACCGCGTCATTGCGTCAGCGCGTCTCCCGGTACGGAGGCTGGCCATTGAGGCCGAGGCCGGGCTGTGCCGGTGCTTGCCGCGGGGGCGGAAGATCGCGTCGCTCCCGTCATCTGGCTGATGTGGCCGAAGTCGTGGTAGGCCGGGCTGTGCCGGTGGCCGTCTTGGAAGGCCGAGTCGGGCCGGCAGCCGGCGCGCGTGCGTCAGGTGATGCGTGACGTCAGCACGTTAGGTCGCCTCTTAAAGGGGCAACGGCCCAACAGGCAAGTTAAAGGGGCAACGGCCCCAACAGGTAAGTTATACATACATAAGTAAGTTAAGTTAAAGGGAATTATGTATCTTTATGTAAGGGACAACCGGTGGTACCGCCACACAAGCATATTATGTACCAGTGAGCTTCAAACTGAGATACAGGAGCCTTGTTTTTAACTCACCGTGTTGGCATAAAGAAACGCAAAATCATTTGATACCAGTACTGTTCAAGGACAGAGCTTGCTTTCTGTCTGGCTGGGGGGAGATTTCCTCTGCTTTTTTTCTATTAGCAACATTGTGGCCATTTCCTTTGCTATTTCTAGCAATATTGAAAACCTAATCCATCAGAAAGATTTTAAGATGTTTATGCTCCACACGAGCCTCCTCCCATCCTTCTTCATCTAACCCTATCAGCTTATTCTTCTATTCCTTTCTCCTTCATGTGTTTATCTAACTTCCTCTTAAATGTATCTATGCTATTCACCTCAACTACTCCTTGTTGTAGCGAGTTCCACATTCTCACCACTGTTGTTGTTGTCTGGGTAAAGACATTTCTCCTGAATTCTCCATTGGAATTATAAGTGACTATCTTATGTACATGGCCCCTAGTTTTGGCCTCCCCCACAAGTGGAAGCATCTTCTCTACACTTGCCCTATCAAACCCTTTCATAATCTTAAAGACTTCTATCAGGTCACTCCTCAGCTATCTCTTTTCTGCATCAACCGTGGCTCAGTGGGTAGCACTCTCACCTCTGAGTCAGAAGGTTGTGGGTTCAAGTCCCACTCTCGAAACTTGAGCACAAAATCCAGGCTGACACTCCAGTGCAATACTGGAGAAGCGCTGCACTGTCGGAGGTGCCGTTGTTCAGAGGAGAAATTAAGCCGAGTTATTGTCTGCTCTCTCAGGTGGATGTAAAAGACCCAATGGCACTATTTCGAAGAAGAGTAGGGGACTTATCCCCAGTGTCCTGGATATTTGTCCCTCAGTCAACATCACTAAAAAAAGCAGATTATCTGGTCATTATCACATTGCTGTTTGCGGGAGCTTGCTGTGCGCAAATTGGCTGCCACGTTTCCTACATTATAACAGTAACTATACCTCAAAAGTACTCCATTTGTAAAGCGCTTTGCGACGGCGTGAAAGGCACTACATAAATTCAAGTCTTTCTTTTGCATTAAACAGTATTTTGACCGTACTCCTACAAAAAATTTGGTGTGATAGATACCAGCCAACCCCAATGCAGCTTCACTCTCAGTGCCCCAGAAAAACATTTCTATTCTTAGAGCAGAGACTGTCAGAATAAGGGCAATGCTGTACTGTGTATACTGTGTACACTGGGAGACAAAACCGATCTAAAGGCACAGACACTTAATAGCTGTTGGTGAGAGATTAATTTCTGGCTGAAATACTCCATAGTGGATTCAGAACCTGATTTCCCACAACGATGAGACACACAGCAAAGACAGAGTAGACATGAACCTATCTGTTCTCAAGTACTGACTCCTCTGACGTGTGAGGGGATAGTATGTCTTGCCCAGTTGACAATTTAAATGCACAGGAGTTGACATTGAGACATGTGCCAGTTGCAAGCTCCCAGGTGTCGGTAAATTGTCAACATGTTACCCAGTGTTCTGGAACCTAAACTGTTTAATTATTGAACAGGAGTAGGTACTGCGGCATTCTTAAATGAAAGTCAGCAATAAAATAAGAAGCTGTCTCTTCATTCACATTAATTAAACTTGACAGAAATTTCTCATTCATAAAAAAGTCTCCTTTCCTTAAAAAAAATCTTTCAAGTAAAGACGCAGGAATAATTTAATTTGGTGGCATCTCCTGTGGAGAACATTAGTTCTTTTGCTTCAGAATATTCATGAAACGGTCTGACCTCCTAATAAAATTCAAGCTAACAGTTGTTGTGAATGAAGTTTGAACACACGGGACCTGCCTCCCACTCACTGGGTAAGAAGATGGTGATGTTAATGGTTGCCGTCGGGCCTGTGAAGTCACTGCACCCCTCAGCTGCTGGTTAGTCACACAAAGAAGCAGCTTCAACTTGCCGAGTCTCCGCAGCGAGATAAGTCAACCAGGATTTTGCGGTCAGCGGCGAACGACCGGCGCTCACCATCCGTTATGCTTACAGCTGCCCACAGACATTCTGTGGGCTTTTTGCGCGGCAACTTACAGTCATCAGGAATCTGATATAGCGTGGCGCCCTGTACAGGGGATCTGTGGTGTGTGTGAACAGAGCAAGCAACAGCCTGTCTCCTCAACCACTCGGATTGAAGAATCCTCACTGAGGTACGCAGAGTCTAAACCAGGAAGTGTCAGTTAGAATATTTAACTCAATGCCAAATCATTTACATAAAATGAACTAGAGAGGGAAAGAAAGATGGGATCAAGGGAGGGAGGCAAAAGAGTAAGAAAATGTAAAAAACAGTTTTGATTTAAATTTTCAATTAAAATTAAATCTCCAATAATTAAAATCTGAAGGAATGAGACTCCACACATCTAAAAGTAAATTTTCAGTGCCTTAGAGGTTGTTTGGTAGTAATTAAAACTTATCACACAGTTAAAAATTCACGTACACTGCAATCGACAAGCTGTAACTTGTTCTGGCGTGTTTAGTGGGTATCTAGTGGGTAAGCACCGCAGCTCCATGCTATTGCAAATATGTGAATGCCGAGTCTCTCGGTGAGATTCTGTTAGAGTGAAGCCTCTGGAGGGGCCAGGCAACTTGGACAACAACTTCCTGATTTCCGTGTTTAACTGCGCATGTTGTGGACACCGGAAGTAGCTTTCTGATTTATTCCTTAGTAAAAGGTGAGCGCTGATAGCCTCACTGTTATTCCTACCGCAAAATCTAGGCCAATATCATTATCCTGTGGGAATGGCCTTTTTCTATGTCTGTGTGTGAGGGTTTTTTTTACTCAAAATAAGGTGTTTTTAGAACCTGGGACTGCTGGCACATTGGCCTTGAAATTGAATTCCTGATGATGGTGAACTGGCAGCGTTCGCTGTCATTTTGGCTCTGAAGCTGACCGCAACTTCAGGATTTAGCGCAAGCGCAGCCTAACACGGAAATCCTGAAGCTGCGGTCTGTCATTCACTGCTCCTCCACAGACTGTGCTGTGGACACCCACGTCCCCGCACCCCCCCCCCCAACAACCCAGAGCCGGCAATCTGTGAAATCACTGAACCGACAAAAACTTTCCCTCCTCCGAACAAATATCGCTGTTAGAAATGCCATAAAAAGTTAGACCCATTCAAATCAGATGTAACTGAGTTTTTAACGGCGTTCTGAGTAATAACTATTGATAAACAACTGTTCTGGCCCTGAGAAACTAATTTTGGATTGGTGGAATGTCAAATATCTCCATTAAGTTAAAAATTTTAGATTTCAAGTTCCTTCATGATACTTCAGCATCTACCTTAACCCAATTAGTATGTTCGAATCTTTATTTAGCTCTCTGTAATCTTTTTAAAAAAGTGTTTGATTATTTGTGCTTTCTATTTCCTAGTTCTTGGTCTGTGAGAATTCTGCAATGTGATTGGTTGTTTAGACAGCTTGTTGGCGTCACAGCAGCTTTGAAAAGCCGAACTTCTCGCCCTGTGGGAAGCTTACTTTGGGGCCAGCGGCGAACACCTTTGCTTCGCCGCTGACTGCAAATTATGGGCCATTATCCGTTAAAGGTGGGAGAGTGGCTTGTAAAGCCAATTAAAACAAATAGGATTAAGGGCTTGAATATAAAAGCAAGGAAGTGTTGTTAAATTTGTACAAAACTGTAGCTAGGCCACAGCTGGATTATTGTCATAATTCCATTTTTGGAAAGGAATTAGAGCCATCGAAAGGATATAGCAAACATTCACCGAAATAATACCAGGAATGAGAAGTTATAGATCAAAGGAAAAGCTAAAAAAAACGGGCTTCTTAATTGGAACGGAGAACATTAAGAGGGATTCTGCAAAGGTTTTCCAGATTATGAAAGGATTTGAGAAGGTAAATTGTGAAAGATTGTTTCCACTGATTGTTAAATCAACAACAAGGGGTCATGGATTCAGGAGAGGAATAACCGTGGGGGAATGTCCCTACACAGAGATTATTCGAACTTTGAATGCTTTACCACAAGTGGCTAAGAGACTATAACATCATTTAAAAAGGAATTGGATAAATATTTGAACATGGAGAATATAATAAACCACGAGGAAAAGCAAAGAATTGGAATTAAAGTGGATAGGTCCAGTTAAAAAGCTAACAGCTGTGGCTCAGTGGGTAGCACTCTCTAGGTGGGAGGGGCTAGGAGTGAGCCAGGTGTTACTGGTTGCCTGATTGCAGCTGGGAGTTGGAGGGAGTTTTGTAAAAAATTGGTGGTGAGTTTTGGGGTTTGGTTTTCAGGCCTTTTTGGCCCACAATAACAGCCAGATGGCTGCTGAGGGGTCCAGAGTGCCGGGCCCCTCAGAGGACAATGTTCCTGAGAGGAATTTAATTAGGGAAGAAACTGTGGTGGGAAAGGACAAAAAAAGGCCCAAAGATTTGGGCCGGGACCTCAGGAGGTTTGGTAAAGAAAACACGGTGGAGGTGCAGTGTGAAGATGAGAAGATTCGAGCTTGGGATATTATCCAGGCGGTTCATGAGGACTGTGGTGAGGGAAGCTGCTTTGCCTGCTGACCTAAGCCAAATGTGGGATTCGAGGTGACGGTCAGTGGTCGTAAGGAGGTGGAAAGACTGTTACTCAGTCTGAAAGTTGGTGAGAAATTCTTGGAGGTGGCACTGCTATATTCAGAGGAGGTGGTGGTTTCATTTTTAAACTTGCCAGTTCACATCGAGGACGAAGTGCTAAGTAAGAAGTAGGAGTCGTGGGTCATTAAAATCTGTTCTGCAATAAAATGGAGGTACTATCCGGGAACACGGGTAGCAGACGGAACCCGGTATGTAAAGGTGCGGTTCCCAGAGGGGTGAGGTCATTGCCGTACAGTATGATGTTCGAGACACTGGAAGGAGTGCAGTACCTTTGCGTGCTGCATGATAACCAAGTAAAGGTGTGCTATTATTGTCTTGGACATGACCATCTCGTAAGAAACTGTCCAGACCTGTATTGTTACAATTGCGGTGAGTCGGGACACATTGCTCAGAGCTGCAAGGCGGAGAGCTGTGGGGTGCGTCGCAAAGGCCCCACCCGCTGTGAGTGTGTGGCAGAAGGGAGCGATATGAGTGATGAGATGGGAGGAGGAGCAGGAGATGAGAGTGGAACAGCCGGAGGAGCGGTGCAGTTGGAGGACACAGCGGTAAAATGAAGGAGAAAGGAGCACAGGAGGAGGCAGAGGATGGCGGAGCGGAGAACGGGATGAAGATGGCGGAAAACATGCAGAGTGCTGTGAAGGGGAACAAAGACAGCAGCGGGCAGCGAGGGTCGAGTGCAGACTCGAGCCTTAGTGCGGTTCGGCTCCCCCTGGGGAGTCTGGTGTCTGCGAGGGGAGAGGTGGAGGGAGCGGGGTGTGTGGTGGATGTGGGTGCTCCAGGGAGAGGCGGGGAGTTGGATATTTTGGTGAGCGGGAGGGGGCATGATGGGAGAGGGTGCAAGAGGCAGGAGCCTTAAAGGGACAGCAGGATGGAATCGGCGAGATAGAGACATCAGAAGGGAACAATTTAGGTGTGCCATTGTCCAATGGAGTGAGGGAACAGGGTGGAAGGGTCAGAGGTGGAGATGTGGTCAAAGGGAGCGGCACAGTGGGAGAAACTGCGATAGCAGGAAGGCTCTCTATGGGAGATGAAGTATTTGACGGGGAGCAGGATTATGTATCTGATGGGGAGCAGGCACAGGGGGTTGCAGAAGAGCTTGAGTGTGAGGAATTAGAGGGGGACAGAGACATGGAAGTCGGGGGTGGGGTGGCATCATGTGGAAAGGGAAAGGTTAGTGAGGGGCAGAAGGAGGAGAAAGGGCAGCTCCTGGGCCCAAACTTAATGCAAGGAAGAGGCTGAAACAGCAGGGAGGGGTCAAACAGGAGGTGAAAAAGAGCCGGAGGCTGCAGGAAAAAGCAACAGCTGCCTGAAAAGTTGAGAAGGAGCATAAGCGGAGGGAAGAGCCAGAGATTAAATGATGGGGAGATTATCAGGCATACTTCCCTTCTTTGGAGCCATGATTACATTGGTCTCGATTAATGTGAACGGACTGAGGGGTGAGAAGAAATTGCAGCAGTTGTTGCAGGGTTTTAAAGGTTCGGACTTGTTGTGTCTGCAAGAAACCTTTTGGGATGAGGATATTCTAGAAAGAGTTCAGAAGGTTTGGAAGGGAGAGGTGTTTGCAAGTTGTGCAAACAATAACCGTAGAGGGGTGGCTGTTTTTGTGAGTCTGTCCATAAAAGAGAACGTTGCCTTGGTGGACAAGGACACTGAGGGGAGATTTTTATGGCTAAGGGTAAAAATGGAGGGATTTAATTGCGATCTCTTTAATATCTATGCACCGAACGACCATTGCAAGCGTCGTGAGTTTTTTTGGGGGTTATTCACTGAAGCGGCAGAGGTGGAAAATCCTTGCATAGTGGGGGATTTTAATGTATTTTTATCTCGGATGGACATTTCAGCCCAGATGATCTTTAAGGATGATAAATCCAGAGGGATGATTGTAAAAATGATGGCAAATTTAAATTTGGGAGACTTATGGAGGGACCAGAACCCCATGAAAAGGGAGTTCTCCAGAGCAGGTTGGGTGGGTGATGTTTTAAAACAGAGCCGAATAGATTTTGTGTTAATGCGGGAAGGGTTAAGTTTGGAGGCGATGGAGATTTATTATAAAAAAGTATTTTTTAGTGATCACTCGGCTTTGGTTCTTAGAATTAGGAACAGCAGAGTTAAGATCGGTTCAGGGGTGTGGATTTTAAACAATCAATACCTGAAAGAAATTGCTTATAAAGAAGGGATTATAAATATAATAAAGAATGCTCGGAAGGAACCTTTGTTCTTGAAAGAAAGAAGAGTTTGGTGGGACAATTTCAAATATGAGGTAAAAGTTTTTTCGGTACGTTATGGGGAAAAAGAGGGCGACAGCTAACCGGCGTCGAGAAGAGAATATAAAGAAAAGGTTTACGGATGTCTGTAAAGCAGTTGATGGAGGGGATAAGGGAGCTGAGACTAAGTTCTGGGTGCTGAAGGAAGAGTGGGAATTATTGCAAGCTGAAAAATGCGAGGGGGCCATTCTCTGTGCAAAGGCTAGAGATGCATTGGAGGGCGAAAGATGCACTAGATAGTTTCTGGTGCAAGAGAAGCTGCGACAGAGAGTATCGTTAATTGAAGAGTTGAAGGTTGGGGAGAAGATCATTCATGAAAGTGTGGAGATTTTAGAGGTGGCTAGCAGCTTTTATCAAGAGTTATATACAAAAGAAGACATTTCCAAATTGGCGATGGAGAATGTTACCTCTTTTATTGAAGAGGGTTTAAAGGAGGATGAGAGAAGCATGTGTGACAAAGAAGTAGGATTAGTGGAAATAAAAGTAGCAATAAGTGGAATGAAGGGGGGGAAAAGCCCAGGGTCCGATGGACTAAGTGCAGAATTTTATAAAGAATTTTTCGAGATTTTAAGTCCATTGCTCTTAGAAGTTTTTAAGGAAATTAAAATTGAGGGAAGCCTGGCCCCATCTATGAGGAGAGGTACCATAAGCTTAGCTTATATAAAAATAAAGGGGATAGATGGGATCTGAAGATTTGGAGGCCCATCACATTATTAAATGTGGATTATAAGATCTTGGCGAGGGTTATGGCAAATTGTTTGAAGGAGGTGTTACCTGAGATAGTTTTGCCCTCTCAGTCCTATGGAGTCATAGGCCGGGACATCGCAGACTCTGTGGTCTCAATCCGAGATGCGATAGAGCCCATGGAAGAGAGTGGGAGGGAGGCTTATGTATTAAAGATAGATCAAGAGAAAGCCTTTGATAGGGACTCTCGTGAGTTTTTATTGAAGGTTTTGGAAGCATTTGGTTTCAAGGAAAATTTCATTCAGTGGATAAGGATTTTTTATTCAAACATATTTAGCTGCGTTAAATGTAATGGTTTTTTTATCCAAGTATTTTCTGGTACAGAGATCAGTGAGACAGGGTTGTCCCCTGTCCCCATTGTTGTACACATTGGTAGCAGAACCATTAGGTTACATGATGCGAAAGAAACAAGGTGTAGTTGGGATTGTGGTCCCCAGTTCTGGGCTGGTGTCGGTGATACACCAATATGCAGATGACACAACCTTAACATTGAGAAATGGGGAGTCAGTGAGGAAAGCTATGGATGTAGTGGAGGAATATTGTAGAGCTTCAGGAGCCAGAGTGAATTATAGTAAGTCCCAATGCCTGGTTGCAGGGAGGGGTAGGGGGGGAATGGTTGGGGGACTGTCCCTTTAAGGTGGTGGAGGTTTTGGAAGTTCTAGGGGTGCATATTGGGTGCAAGAAAGACAGGGATGAAGTGGATCGATTAAATTGGGAACTGAAGGTTATGAAAATTAAAAGGATTTTGGGAAGATGGGAAAGAAGGTGGTTGAAAGTGCAAGGAAGAGCGGCAGTGGTGTTTGCTCTCCTGCTGTCTAAGCTATGGTACTTATTGACGGTGGAGGATATTCCTGAGTGGGCGGAAAAGTCCATCCAAGAGGCTTGTGTGAGGTTTTTATGGGAAGGGAAACCAGCCTTGGTGACTTACAATACCATCATTGGACGGAGAAATCAGGGAGGACTCAATTTTCCAGATACTGATTTGAAGAAGAAATCCTTTAGAATCAAATGGGTGAAGAGATTTCTTCAGAAGTCAAATACAAGTTTTTGGAAGAGTTGTTTTGAGCATTTTTTAAGACGAAGTGGGATAGGAGGGCAGGGGATATTGTATATGGAATACAATAATATGTTTTTGAAATCGATTAAACTTCTCCCTAGGTTTTATAAGAGGGTTGTAGAGACTTGGGCCCAATTTTTAAAGAGTGTGCAGTTTATGCCCAAGGGGGCTGAGCAATTTATAGAACAGCCCTTATTTTTGAACAGGTGGGTCAACATCGAAGGAGAGGTTTTATTTAATCAAGCTTTTATAAAAGCTGGGATTACATCTGTGAAAGATGTATTATGAGGTAATTCCAGGTTGGTTGCCGGAAGCGATAGTGAGGGACATGGTGTGGGAGGAGGATCAGGAGGTAGAAGGAAAAGCAATAGGAATCATGTATGAGAAGATTGTGAGGGCAATGCCACAGGATTGGATGGAAGAAATAAATGCAGAAATCTCCAAAGGAAGTAAAATGCGTCCTGCTTTTCCAAGCTTTGTACTGGAGAAAGGGGGAGAGTTGGTCCAATTTGACAACTGTAATACTCGAGATTTCTATGAGGTATTCAGAGAATGGAGATTCAAAACACCTGCTGGTCAGGAGTTTTGGCAGAGTATATACCCACAGCTGGACTTCAACAGGATTTGGAAGGGAGTGTGGGTGAATTTTAAATGCCCAGAATGGATTGAACTGGATTTCAAATTGGCTCATAACCGGATTTTTACCATGACAGTCTTGTGCAAGATTGGACGAGTGGAGGCGGCAACTTGCCCAATGTGTGGGACATGGGATGAGACTCTGTCCCATTTACTAGTGTTATGTCCGCAGTTAAATGACTTTAAGTACTATGTTCGACAGTTGTGTGAAGCTTCTTTGCTGGGTGGGGACCTAAGAGCAAGAATGGGAATCCCGTGGGACTCAATTTTGAGACGGGGATTGCAGGAGAGTCTGCCCGAGTCTAGCGGAGCAGCAATTAATTTAATGTTCGGTTTGGCTAGATTCGTGATTGTGCAAAGAAGGAATGCTCTTTTTAAGGGGAGGAGGATCAATCTAAAAGAGTATTTTAAATATAAGCTAAAAGATCATTATAAGGCTCTGTGGATGTTTTATTCAGACAGGAATTTAAGGACAGTATTTTACAACCAATTTATAAGTACAATCGATTAATATGTTACAGGTGATAAATTAAACCAGGTTTTGATGTTAAAATGTGGTGGTGGAATGGCTGTGCAGAGCGGTGGAATTGATTTGTATCATACAATGTAATGATCACAATGTTGTAAATGTTCTTAATGTTCAATAAAGTATAATATTTAAAAAAAAGTGGGTAGCACTCTCACCTCTGAATCAGAAGGTTGTGGGTTCAAGTCTCACTCCAGAGACTTGAGGACAAAAATCTAGGCTGACACTCCAGTGCAGTACGGAGGGAGTATTGTGTTGTTGGAGGTGCCATCTTTCAGATGCGATGTTAATCCGAGGCCTTGTCTGCCCTCTCAGGTGGACGTAAAAGATTCTCTGACTCTATTTTAAAGAAGTGTTGGGGAGTTCTCCCCAGTGACCTGGCAAATATTTATCCCTCAATCAACATCACTAAATCAGATTATCTGGTCATTATCACATTGCTGTTCATGAGAGCTTGATGTGTACAAATTGGCTGCTGTGTTTCCCACATTACAACAGTGACTACACTTCAAATAAAAGCACTTTGGGACATCCTGATGTTGTGAAAGGCACTATACAAATGCAAGTTGTCTTTCTTTCTTTTGCGCCCTGTGCCCAGTTCGAGCAAGCAGGCTGGAGCAAACATTGCTGAGAGGTTGTTTCACCTGGCTGGAGTGTCTAGAACTAGGGGGCATAGTCTCAGTATAAGGGGTAGGCCATTTAAGACTGAGATGAGGAGGAATTTCTTCATTCAGAGGGTTGTGAATATTTAGAATTATCTGCCCCAGAGGGCTGTAAATGCTGAGTCAATGAAAATATTCAAGGCTGAGATAGTTAGATTTTTGGACTCTAGGGGAATCAAGGTTTTGGAGATCAGGTGGGAAAGTGAAGTTGAGGTTGATGATCAGCCATGATCTTATTGAATGGCGGAGCAGGCTCGAGGGACCATATGGGCTACTCCTGCTTTTATTTATGTTCTAAGCCAATTCCTAGGCCTTGGGGTTCAAAAATGCCATCACTGATGGAAAATTCCTTCCTTACTGTGATAGGTGAAAGTCATCAAGGTGAAGTAGAATCAGGCCCTTTCACCTTCATCTCCCCTCTTCGGAGTAGATACGAGTGCCATTTTGTGAATGCATACTATAGATTTTGGATGGCAATGTAAAAGGAGGCCATGTTTTAAACCTGAGATTGAATTAATTTGGCAGAATTACAATTAGAGTATGGTATACACTCCATTGTTAATTAAGATTGGTGAAAACTAGTGAGCACTTAACCAAAGGGCATTTGCTGAAAAAGTTAACCCTGAGCTCTGGATTTCTCCTCTTGCTTTTAAACCTCTGGGAGGTTAATTTGAATCCAGCACGACTTGTATATGATGAACGTCAATTCTCTCTGTCAGCTGCAAGGATACTAACTGAGCTTGAGTATACAGCATAAAACACCTCACAATTCAGCACTAATTGGCACTAAATTTGTCAGAGCCACTTAAGAGTTACGACAAGGTGAATGGTTTCAGAAATGGAAATGTTAACAGTGGTGCAGTAGGGGATGCTCTTCTGAGCTGGGAGTTATAGGCCAACTCTGAGCCCAACTGCTGAACATTGGTGTAGCGCACTTATTCGAGAGCTATTAACACTCTTGGATTCCGGACTTGGAATTATATCTCCGTTCCTTCATTGTCGCTGGTTCAAAATCCTGGAACTCCCTCCTTAACAGCACTGTGGGAGTCCCTTCACCACACGGACTGCAGCGGTTCAAGAAGACAGCTCACCACCACCTTCTCAAGGCCAACTAGGGATGGGCAATAAATGCTGGCCTTGCCAGCGACGCCAACATCCCATGAATGAATTAAAATAAAATCCTTTACCTTTAACAAAGACTTCACCTGCCCCCCACAAAAACATAACTTCATCAAATGAAATACAAGCTTGCACTCAAAGTTAACAAGAGCGACTTTTCATGCAATTCTCTGCCACAATTAACACCTTTCATTCAGAAACCTGTGTGTGTGTGTGTTCAATATGAAATATCATCTGTCAGTCAATCATAGATCTGCAGATGTATTAAATCAGCCTGCCTACACAGACAGAAGCAATTCCTTTCCCCACCAGTGCAATGGTAACGGTTGAAGCAGATGCCACATCTGCACTTTACATCCATAATGTATTTTACTATCCAGGCAGGCAACTTGATAGCAATTATGTGGAATTATTGTACTGTGGAAAGACAGAATGCCACCTGTGCACTCATTTCTAAGCTGTTAAACGCTGATTGTGACAGATGCATGTTAGGATACAGCATATAGCAGTGCACTGAAGGGTTTGGATTCAGAATAGGAAAAATCCTGTTTAAAGCAAGGGTGATAAGAGAAAGAATGTTGTCACTGTGCATGTATGTCCAACATGTATGTCTAATAGGCATGTCTCCTAGCATTCATCCTGTGCATCATGCAGAATATTAATAGTATACTAATCACATAGAATACAATCCATGCATATTGTTACTTGGGTACTGAATTTGGATGATCAGCCATGTTCTCATTAAATGGCGGTACAGGCTCGAGGGGCCGAATGGCCTACTCCTGCTCCTATCTTCTATGTTTCTATACTTTGTCTGCACTTTGAATTAACATTTATATTAAAATTATAATGCAGGTTTACTGTTGCCTCCAAAGAGTCCCTCATCCAGGACATGATTTGATCACATGTTTCATCACTGTCTTTGTCGCAACCTGTCCTCTTCCTTTCATTACCACATTCAGATGGCGTGTTAAAAGAAAAGCAGAAGTATTTTTTTATAATGTGGGGACAAGAAAGCACTTCACAAGGCGTGGAACCAGCCATTCAGTCACTCCATGCAAGGCATATCATCCTCACAATGCACAGGCCTGGCACTTCAGTAACTGTGCTTCAACAAGTAGCAAAGCTCTATTTCAGCAATTCATCTCTCATGCAGCCTATAATAATAGAATCGTAGTCGGGTCCATTTACACAGGGCGACATAGGACTGAACCTCATACCTCTTTTGTGTTTTTAACTAGAGAGAATTAACCCTCTCCTTCCAGTACACATGGAACAGAAAGAAGAACTTGCATTTATATAGCGCCATTCACATCATCAGAATGTCCCAAAGTGCTTTACAGCCAATGAAGTACTTTTAAAGTGTAGCCAGTATTATAATGTTAGAAACGCGGCAGCCAATTTGCACACATAAGGTCCCACTAATGTAATAATGACAGATTTTCTTTAGTAATGTTGGTTGATATTGGCCAGGACACTGGGGAGACCTCTTGTTTGAAAATATTGCCATGGGATCTATTACATCCACCTGCGAGGGCAGAAGGGGCCTCAATTTAACAGCACTTGCAACAGTGCTGCACTCCCTCGGCACTGTACTAGAGAGTCAGCTATAGATTTGATGCACAATTCTCTGGAGTGAGACTTTGAACCCATGACCTCTGATCAGAAATGAGAGTGCTGCCGCTGAGCCATAGCTGACACCTCTGAACTATGATATAACTCCAAAATGGTGTAAACTATCATGAGTCATAACACCCATTAGATGCAGCTTAGAACTTCTCAATAATCACATGACTAAACCAGGTTAGATGTTCAGACAGTCCAGTTTACAGACTGCCAAAATATTAAGCAATCCTGAACATGGGTAGATCACTGGAATATTCCTCAGATAATGAAGCAGTCCATGCCCATATGCAGCAAGACTTGGACGGCATTCAGGCTTGGGCTGATAAGTGGCAGGTAACATTCGCACCACAGAAGTGCCAGGCAATGGCTATCTCCAACAAGAGAGTGTCTAACCACTGTCCCTTGACATTCCACGGCATTACCATCACTGAATCCCCCAACATCAACATCCTAGGGATCACCATTGACCAGAAACTTAACTGGAAAAGCCACATAAATACTGTGACTACAAGAGCAGGTCAGAGGTTGGGTCAGAGGCTGGGTATTCTGTGGTGAGTGTCTCACCTCCTTACTCCCCAAAGCACATCTGCAAGGCACAAGTCAGGAGTGTGGTGGAATACTCTCCACTTGCCTGGATGAGTGCAGCTCCAACAACACTCAAGAAGCTTGACACCATCCAGGACAAGGCAGCCCACTTGATTGGCACCCCATCCACCACCTTAAACATTCACTCCCTCCACCACTGGCGTACCATGGTTCCAGTGTGTACCATCTACAAGATGCACTGCAGTAACTCACCAAGGCTTCTTCGGCAGCACCTCCCAAAACCCTGACCTCTACCATCTAGGACAAGGCAGTAGGCGCATTGGGAACACCATCATCTTCAAGTTCCCCTCCAAGTCACACACCATCCTGACTTGGAATTATATCGTCATTCCTTCATAGTCGCTGGGTCAAAATCCTGGAACTCCCTCCCTAACAGCACCGTGAGAGTACCTTCACCACACAGCCTGCAGCGGTTGAAGGAGGCAGCTCACCACCACCTTCTCAAGGGCAATTAGGGATGGGCAATAAATGTTGGCCTTGCCAGTGAAGCCCACACCCTATAAAAAACGAATTAAAAAAAAAAACATTTACACACAGGGCAATAACTGTCCCTACTGTTCCTGTTAGCAAAGGAGATTGGCTGCAGAAAACTAGAGTAGCAATACATTGGCTCTATGTCCTGCAGATGACTAGCTTTCAATCACAACCCGGTTTTCAGGCTGTCTGCGCAATAACTTAAAGTTGTGACATTAAAGGGCTGATTTTTAGCCCCCTCTCCCAATTAAGATGGGGTGCACAAGGGGTTATAACAGAGGCAGCAACCTGCCGTGTGGCTTGGCGCTGCATTCACGTTGGCCACTATTTTAACTCCTGGGATGACTAGGGAGGCATGCGAAGCCTTCGCCACAGGCTGGCGAGGGCCTCTTGAAAATGCAAATAGCGGGGTCAGATCACGTAATTCAGACCCTGATACCATTTTAACGTGTGGTCACGCGTTTGCTACCTGCTACTGCCCTCGACTGGCACAACGGGCACCACGGAGTAGCAGAGCCACAAGAATGTAGGCGGGTTTAATATTGCTAAGGTTTGCCTTTAACCACGAGGAGCAGGAATGACCCCACAAGGAAATCTTGAGCCTCTCCTGCAACCCGGGTTTCTCTCCCCGTCCCCCAACTGTGATCCCGTCTGGTTCTCCACCAACGCAACCCTCCCCCACCCCCAACCCTCATCCACCCAGGACTCAGTGGCAGCTCCTACGCTGTCAGCACTGGAAGAGAGAATGAGAGAGAACAGGTAGGTTGGTGCAAGCATTGTTTTTGGAGGATGGGTTAGGATTTCAAGTGGCCACTAACCTTTGCCAGGGATCAGTTGAGCTTGCGATCCAACTCACAACAAGGCATCTGAAATTACATCATGCATCTAATGTCATCTACTCTCACGCTCTTGATGCACACACACAAGCTCTTCATTCCCTTTTGGGATTATAGTTCTGCAGAGGAGAAAAATGTCTCCATAATCAGACCAATATGAGCCAGAGCAGGCTCTCAGTTTGCCCATTTTAGTCACCTCAGCTCTGCTCTTGTGCCCTGCCCTCCAACCTTCCCTCCCTCCGCCAGCTCAGGTTCCTTTTAATTTGAATAGACTTTACGGTTTTGATTTTGTTCTCACATTTGAAATGAGACTCATTAGCTGTGTTTCCTGCAGAAACTGTCACTTTCACTCAAATGCTTCTGCTGTGCTGCCCGTGGAAATGCTGCACCAGCAGTTTTATTTTTCCAAATCAAGCTGCAGCCAAATTATACCTTCTTAAATCTTTTTCAGGTGAATTCTGGGCTCGTCAGCTGAAGGTTGTCAGTGTTGGGGATTAAACAATTTTTTCCCCCCACTCGAAACCCAGCATTATCATCTAAACCTCCCATGTCAGCTTCAGCGCAATGCGGGTTGCTTTCTGAGATTCAGCTTAATTACTGGGGCAGAGTGAAGCCACCCTGCCCCAACCTCAATCTCACTATATAGTGTGACATTTTCAATTCCCACAGTAACATTCCTGTGATTCAACTTACTACATAAGTGTCAAATTAGGGGCAGTTTTATGTCTGACTGAAGGTGCAGAGGAGATGTACCAGAACGGTACCCAGGGATTGAGGGACTTCAGTTACGTGGAGCGACTAGAGAAGCTGGGATTGCTTTCATTAGAACAGAGAATGTTAAGTGGCGATATAATAGAAGTGTTCAAAACTACGGGTTTTGATAGAGATAACAGAGATAAGGAGAAATTGTTTCCAGTGCCAGGAGGGTCGGTAACCAAAGGACACAGATATAAGATAATCGGCAAAAGAACCAAAGGGGAGAGGAGGAGAATTTCTTTTTCTCACAGCGAGTTTTTAGGATCTAGAATGCACTGCCTGAAAGGGCGGTGGAAGCAGATTCATAGAAAACATGAAAAACATAGAAAAATAGGAGCAGGAGTAAGCCATTCAGCCCTTTGAGCCTGCTCCGCCATTCAATATGATCATGGCTGATCCTCTATTTCAATACCATATTCCCGCTCTCTCCCCATACCCCTTGATGCCTTTTGTGTCTAGAAATATATCTATTTCCTTCTTAAATATATTCAGTGACTTGGCCTCCACAGCATTCTGTGGTAGAGAATTCCACAGGTTCACCACCCTCTGAGTGAAGTAATTTCTCCTCATCTCAGTCCTAAATGTCCTACCCCATATCCTGAGTCTGTGACCTCTCATTCTAGAGCCCCCATCCAGGGGAAACATCCTCCTTGCATCCAGTCTGTCTAGCCCTGTCAGAATTTTATATGTTTCAATGAGATCCCCTCTCATTCTTCTAAACTCTAGTGAATACAGGCCTAGTCGACCCAATCTCTCCTCATACAACAGTCCTACCATCCCAGAAATCAGACTGGTGAACTTTTGCTGCACTCCCTCTATGGCAAGTATACCCTTTCTTAGGAAAGGAGACCAAAACTGCACACAGTACTCCAGGTGTGATCTCACCAAGGCCCTGTACAACTGTAGCAATACATCCTTGCTCCTGTACTCAAATCTTCTTGCAATGAAGGCCAACATACCATTTGCATTCCTAACTGCTTGCTGCACCTGCATGTTTGCTTACAGTGACTGGTGTACAAGGACACCCAGGTCCCTTTGTACATCAGCATTTCCCAATCTAGCACCATTTAAATAATATTCTACCTTTCTGTTTTTCCTACCGAAGTGGATAACTTCACATTTATCCATGTTATACTGCATCTGCCATGTATTTGCCCACTCAATCAATTTGTCTAAATTGCCTTGAGCCTCTTTGCATTCTGCTCACAACTCACAATCCCACCTAGTTTTGTGTCATCAGCAAACTTGGAAATATTACATTTGGTTCCCTCATCCAAATCATTGATATATATTGTGAATAGCTGGGGCCCAAACATGGATCCCTGCGGTACCCCACTAGTCACCGCCTGCCACTTCGAAAAAGACCCATTTATTCCTACTCTCTGTTTCCTGTCTGTTAACCAGTTTTGAATCCATGCCAGTATATTACCCCCAATCCCATGTGCTTTAACTTTGCACACGAATCTCTTATTTGGGACTTTATCAAAGGCTTTCTGAAAATCCAAATACACCACATCCACTGGCTCTCCCTTATCTATTCTACCAGTTACATCCTCAAAAAACTCCAGTAGGTTTGTCAAACACGATTTCCCTTTCATAATTGACTTTGTCTAATCCTGTTGATATTTTCTAAGTGTCCTGTTATCACACCCTTTATAATAGACTTTAACATTTTCCCTACTACTGATGTTAGGCTAACCGGTCTGTAGTTCCGTTATCTCTCTCCCTCCTTTTTTATATTGTAACTTTCAAAAGGGAATCGGATATATACTTAAAAAGGAAAAATGTGCAGGGCTATGGGGAAAGAGCAGGGGAATGGGACTAATTGGATAGTTCTTTCAAAGAGCCGGCACAGACGTGATGGGCCAAATAGCCTCCTTCTGTGCTGTATGATTCTATGATTCTGTGAGTCTATGAATGCCATAATGTGGACTTCTTAAAGAAGTCTTTAATTGTGGAAGTTTCAGTTCTCCCTTATGCTTCCGAATATCATTAATCACAGGTCACACATAATACAGTTGCTTCATAACCTGTTCAAAATAAGTTGGGGAGCACAGTGCAGAACTGCTACAAAACAAAAATCAAAATGTCAGCAACATTTTTTCCCTCAGCTTATAGAATCATATGATGGTGCAGCACAGAAGGAGGCTATTCAGCCCACTATGCCTGTGCTGGCTCTTTGAAAGACTTATCCAATTAGTCCCACTCCCCTGCTCATTCCCCGTAGCTCGGCAAGTTTTTCCCCTTCAAGTATTTATCAAATTTCCTTTTAGAAAATTATTATTGAATTTGCTTTCACCACCCTTTCAGGCTGTGCAATCCAGATCATAACAACTCGCTGTGAATAATAATAACAATAACTCTAGAAGATGCTGGACACATTTCCACAAACCCCCTCCAGAACCTCAGCCAGGTAATCATTCTTCATATGTGAGGAGCATCACAGCACAGCCTGATTTTGTTCTCAGTCAACTGCACTTTCAAGCAGTTAATAACCATCACGGACAGAAGCCTGGTTGATGTTTCCTTTGCTGAGTCTAAGGCACAAATGGCAACTGGATGTCCCTTAACACTGCCCCAGGTGAGCTCAGCTAAGCCAGTACAGACCAGCCATATTAATGAAGCATGATATATTCTGGCAGGGTTATAAGAGTGTAATATCTACTGGCAATTCCATTCCAATGTGATACATACTGGCACTGCTATCAGAATGTAATAAATACTTGCAGTGGTATTGAAATGCAATGAAAACTGATAATTTTATTAAATATGTACACTGGCAATGTTACTAGAATGTAATGCGTACTGGCAATGTTATTAGACTTCTGCTGGCAACACTATTCGAGTATGATGAAAGTCGGCAACGCTACTAGAATCTGATATACACTGAAAAATAATATTACATGCAATATATTCTGGCAATGCAATTAGACTGTGATATATGCTCCCACAATGAGTAGAATGTGATAAATATTGACAATGTTAATCAAATGTGGTATATACTTGCAATCTTATTAGCATGTAATGCTATTTCAATGCTAGGCACACTGGCTGGCAGCACTATTTAAATATACTATTTGAACGTGGTACACATTTGCAATGTTAATAGAGAGTGGTATATAATGGGAATGTTAATAGAGCGTAATATATACAGGCAAGCTATTACAGTATGATATTTTACCAGAATTTTTTTTTATTCATTCATGGGATGTGAGCATTGCTGGCAAGAACAGCATTTATTGCCCATCCCTAATTGCCCTTGAGAAGGTGGTGGTGAGCCGCCTTTTTGAACCACTGCAGTCCGTGTAGTGAAGGTACTCCCACAGTACTGTTAGGGAGGGCGTTCCAGGATTTTGACCCAGCAACGATGAAGGATCGGCGATATATTTCCAAGTCAGGATGGTGTGTGACTTGGAGGGGAACTTAGAGGTGATGGTGTTCCCATGCGCCTGCTGCCTTTGTCCTTCTAGATGGTAGAGGTCGCGGATTTGGGAGGTGCTGTCGAAGAAGCCTTGGCGAGTTGCTGCAGTGCATCTTGTAGATGGTACACACTGCAGACACGGTACGCCGATGGTGGAGGGAGTGAATGTTTAAGGTGCTGGATGGTGTGCCAATCAAGCAGGAATGCAATATGTACCAGCAAAGGAATCAGAACGTAAAATGTACGTACCGTATAATGTTGTTAGATTAAGATATATACTTGCAGGTGACTTAAATGGGCAATAGCATTAAAATGTGTTATGTGCTGTCAGTTTTAAGTTTGGGACGTGTATTTGCAACATTCTTAGGTTGCAATATATATTGCCAATGTTATTGAATGTGATACCTACTGGCAGTTTTCAGCTAGAAGTGCCGAGTTCACTCCACGTGATATCAAGAAACGGCTGAGCGCACTGGATACAGCAAAGGCTGTGGGCCCCAACAACATCCCTGCTATCGTGCTGAAGATTTGTGCTCCAGAACTAGCCGCGCCTCTAGCCAAGCTATTCCAGTACAGCTATAACACTGGCATCTATCCAACAATGTGGAAAACTGCCCAGATATGTCCTGTCCACAAAAAGCAGGACAAATCCATTCCGGACAATTACCACCCCATCAGTATACACTCAATCATCAGCAAAGTGATGGAAGCTGTCATTGATAATGCTATCAAGCAGCACTTACTCACCAATAACTGATGTCCAGCTTGGGTTCTGCCAGGGCAACTTGGCTCCAGACCTCATTACAGCCTTGGTTCAAACATGGAAAAAGTGCTGAATTCCAGAGGTTAGGGGAGAGTGACTGCCCTTGACGTCAAGGCAGCATTTGACCAAGTGTGGCATCAAGGAGCCCTAGTAAAACTGAAGCCAATGGGAATCGGGGGGAAAACTCTCCACTGACGGGAGTCATACCTAGCACAAAGGAAGATGGTTGTGGTGGTTGGCGGTCAATCATCACAGCGCCGGACATCGCTGCAGGAGTTCCTCAGTGCAGTGTCCTAGGCCCAACCATCTTCAGCTGCTTCATCAACGACCTTCCCTCGATCATAAGGTCAGAAGTGGGGATGTTCGCTTATGACTGCAGTGTTCAGTGGCATTCACAACTCCTCAGATAATGAAGCAGTCCATGCCTGCATGCAGCAAGAACTGGCTTGGGCTGATAAGTGGCAGGTAACATTCGCGCCACACAAGTGCCAGGCAATGACTGTCTCCAGCAAGCGAGCGTCTAACCACCGCCCCTTGACAAACTTAACTGGACCAGCCACATAAATACTGTGGCAACAAGAGCAGGTCAGAGGCTAGGTATTCTGTGGCGAGTGTCTCACCTCCTGACTCCCCAAAGCCTTTCCTCCATCTACAAGGCACAAGTCAGGAGTGTGACAGAATACTCTCCAATTGCCTGGATGAGTGCAGCTCCAACAACACTCAAGAAGCTCAACACCATCCAGGACAAAGTAGCCCGCTTTATTGGCACCCCATCCACCACCTTAAACATTCATTCCCTCCACCACCAGCGCACCGTGACAGCACTGTGTACCATCTATAAGATGCACTGCAGCAACTTGCCAAGGCTTCTTTGGCAGCACCTCCCAAACGTACGACTTCTACCACCTGAAGGACAAGGGCAGCAGGCGGATGGGAACACAACCACCTCCAAGTTCCCGTCCGTCACACACCATCCTGGCTTGGAAATATTTCGCCGTTCCTTCATCGCCGTTGGGCCAAAATCCTGGAACTCCCTCCCTAACAGCACTGTGGGAGTACCTTCACCACACGGACTGCAGTGGTTCAAGAAGGTGGCTCACCTGCACCTTCTCAAGGGCAATTAGGGATGGGCAATAAATGCTGGCCTTGCCAGCGATGCCCACATCCCATGAACGAATATTAGAAGAAATGCTTTAAGAGCCTGATATGTACTGGCAATGTTACTGGAATGTAATGCATACTGGCAATGCTATTAGACCTACGCTGGCAACGCTATTAGAGTTTGATGTAAGCTGGCAATGCTATTAGAATCTGATATACACTGACAATGCTATCACAGGGCAATATATTCTGGTAATGCAATTAGACTGTGATATATGCTCCCACCGTGAGTACAATATGATAAATATTGACAATGTTAATCAAATGTAATATATACTTGCAATCTTATTAGTGTGTAATAAAAGAAAGACTTGCATTGATATCATGCCTTTCACGGCCTCAGGACGTCCCAAATCGCTTTACAGTCAATGAAGTACTTTTGAAGTGTATGCACACTGGCAGTGCTATTGAAATATCACATATACTATTTGAATGTGATATACAATGGCAATGTTAAACTTGCCCTTGCACATTTAGGTTTTTACATTTTCTTTGCAAGTAAGTTGCTGAAAGTGAGAGCTGATAACGTTGTAGCAAGAGAAACAGGGCATCTGGGACCTGAGTGAACAGGGAAAGCAACTGTGCATCTCATTAACAATCTGATTGAAGGATTGGGAAATTAACAGCGCAAGGGCTGAGAAGGAATATAAATTAGAGTGGGTGAATTCAATGTTAAATCAGGTATAGAAAGAGAAATAAAGAGGGAAAGAAAGTTTGGATTAAGAGAGAGAAAAAAAAGAGACAAAAAGTAAAAGTAAAAAAGAACTTTACATTTTAAAATCTCAAACAACAATTAAAACCTGAAGGAATGAGACTCCACACTTGTAATAGTTAATTTTCAGTGCCAGAGAGGTTGACTGGCAGTAATTAACACTTATCACATCATTAAAAGGGCACTTAGACTGAAATGGACAACATTTAACTTTCTGCAATGAGTTTAGTTCATATCTGCTGCGCAAATACAGCAACTTCACGCGTCTCAATGCACCTCAATGGTGAGGGAGACAGCGAGATTCCGTTTTCATGAAGGTAACGTAGGAGCAGCGCATCTCAGACAGCAACTTTTTGATTTCCATGTTAAACCCCGCATCTGCCCTCATCTGAAGTTGCTGTAACATTTGTGCCTAAATAACAGCCACCCCCACTGTTTTGACAGCAAATTATGGCTAAATATGAACTGCCAATGTTTCCATATATAGTTATATAGATTGGCATTACTATTATATATACTGCAATGTCATTAGAATGTGATGTATACTGGCAATGTCCTGTTAGAATTTGCTATATAATGGCAATGATTTTTAATATGAAATATGCTGGCATTGCCATTAGAACATGATATGTACTGTATAGGTAATATAAAATTACCAGTATATATCTCACTATAAAAATGTTGTCAATGTAATATATTATAATTCACCTCAGGATTCATGGGCAAGTTAGAAACTACTTGGGATTTGCCTTCATGCTCAGTTATATCATGTGAAGCTCTTGGTTAGATTACTCTTCTCTAAGATATGTCAAACAAATGATTTCTCATTAATCAGTTGTAGGTTATCCATCATTCATTAAACCTGCCATGATAACATTGGATGTATCAATGTTGCAATGGGAACAACATGAGAAATCAACTCCAGTAGATGTCAGTGCCTATGGTGATTGCCATGTCAAATAGAGTTTCAATTTCAATGTAAACATTCCCAAGAACAGCATAATACACATGTATATTTTAAACAACTAGTTGTATCGGAGTGGTTTTAGGCTGTAATCTTACCTCAAAACTTCTGAATATTGAACCCCTGATTTGATTTTTGCCTTTGGTATCATGTGACTGCTCACATCACAAGGGTAGCATCATGCATATTCTGGCAGATCAGGGCGATATTGTGAATACCATTTTCTCTTTGATCACACTACAAGTTACCCAGATACCGGGCAGATCAAGGCATACACTGAGTCATGGGGAGTGAGGGCTCACCCATGGGAAGCGGAGAAAAATAACCTGCGCAAACACCTAAATATATAACTTTGTTATTTATCATCAATGTTGATTTGCAGGAGGACATGAAAGGCATAAATACAATATAGCAAACAAAGCATTGCTTCTAGAATCCCTCGGTATATGACAGCATTCGAAACTCTTGGTATTATTCTTGCTTTCTAACCCATTCATCCAATTACCTTGGCAAAGACCGATATCAGATCTGTTGTAGATGTGCAAGCCCTCCCTCTCTGTCTTTCCAACACTAATAAGCCTTCTCATCCAAATTACATCTGGGTGCTCTGTGCTCTGTTTCATTTGTAACGGTACTGATAGAACACCATCGAAGTAGGAAATATTGATTGTGCAATAATGATGAACTGCATCAGAGCTAGGAGTCCAGACAACCTGAAGAACAGGGATAACTGAGTGACTTTCGAAATAAAATTAATAAAAAAAGATAAATTAGAAAAGAAACAATTGATTTTTTTTCCTTATTTACCCCACCCCGTTTGTTGATGTAAAAATGTTTAAACGGCAAAGTCTCATGACATCATTGAGTCACCTTACTGTGAGAGAGAGAGCTGAATCAATTAATTTTAAATTGATATGATTGCTGAAGTATGAGGTTAACAGCTCTAACCACTGACGTTAATTTAGCCTTCCCGAACCTCAGCAACTCGTTGAGGATCAATTCCACCGTGGTGTGTTTAAAGAAGAATGCTCAAAAAACCCAATCATTACCAGCAGGTTAACTTTTGTTTTCTTTCCTCTACTTTACTCCCCTCAGAGGGCTGGGAGATGGTAACAAGGGCACTGGGCATGCTCTGCTACCTCACCTAAGTGACCACTTTCATGTATAAGCCTAGGCGCGAACCGTTGGAAAGCTAATTGCCCGTGAAAGCATCACAGCACGGAGCCTAACTGACCTAATTTTACATTCACGTAGGTAGACTCTCCTGCAGGAGTCACTGGATAGCAATCAGAAACAGAAATGCCAGCTCATTCCCCTCATCCTAGTCAGTGCTAGTGACAGCCACTCCAACTCAGGTTAGTTAATTCAGCACAATGTAGAAATCAAACCTGGGACCTTTCTGGTCTGTTTGACTCAATTATAAATTATGCAGTATAGTTACCAACTGAGCCATCAGCGACCTTAACTGGTTCATTTTAAAAATGTGCACCCCACCCCCCCCTTTGATGTGCTAAATACCACATACTATTTCAGATTCAATAGGCAATATGTACTTGTATCTCGGAAAACACACAGATGTATACGAAGTGTTAACATAATGAAAGAGCATGATGTGGTAAGAGAAAGAAATATAGATACATACCATTGCAAATTGAGACCATTCTTGAGTCATGTGTTGTTCAATATTCTCAGAATGGACACCATCTTCTATCTGTTCTGGCCAAAACAGAGAGTTGAAGAATAAATCTCTGTGTTGCTGATATCATGCAGTTAATCCCTTCTTTGGTGATCAGCATTATTTGGAGTGCAAGATTTCTACCTTCTTTAAAACACTCTGCTCACTGCTCATTCCATCTGACACTCTCTTCTACGGGAGATTCACCAGCATCTGAGCACTGCCTGGCGTGGGCTTGTACTTGCTAAATTATAACAAGGGGCAGCCTCTGTTTTTCCAACCCATTCCTTGAACTTGAGATACAGAATTTTTTTTCAGCACATGGTATCGGCTGTTTTATTTCTCTTGCCCTCTGCACACTTGGCTGCTTCAGATTGTACATCGGGCCATAAGATTAGACAGAAGAATCTCCTTTCAGCTTTTGGTCGGGAATCTATTTACTATTCAAATGTTTCCTGTCAATCAAATTAACAGAAGTGTGTTCAACCTCGGTAGATGAAAGAGACAGGGACAGGGGTAGGGCGTTTGAGAAAGGAAATAACACCAAACAAGCTTTCTCACAAAGTGCTTTCTGGATCGAGTACAATCCCAGCTTCTTTAAACTCTGATATTCTAAACATGTACCATGCTGGCATTTTGGTTCCTTGTGACATTACCTGCAAAGCTGTCAATATATGTGAAGAAAAATAAAATTGCACTACAGAAATCTGTGTTGACTTTTTTTCCCTGAAGAGTTTTAAAAACAATATATATTATATATATATATATATTTGAATCTTGTGACATGTTCCCTATTGTGGTTAATAGTTGCCATAGCAACAATCATAGCAGCAGCTGCTGATTTAAATATACAAAATTGTTGACTCTGATCCAACAAGCTGCTTTGTGTATTTGTGACATTTATTAAAAAGTGGTACTATCTCGCCTTTTTTATTTTGTGTATTGATGGTGTTGCTATGGAAAGGTCTTTGATAACGATGGGTATTCCCTGATGTTAACCCATCCATGTACGCACACCACTTCCCCTCTGTGCCTGCGGCATATCAGTTCACAGCTTCTCCAAATCAAATATTTCCTGGTGGAACCTTTGAGTTCACTAATTTAAAAAAATAATAAAATTGCTAACCTATGGGTTCACTTCCTGACCAATGATCCATGTGGCAGGGATGAGCTCCTCTGCAAAGTGGTGCAACAACTTGGGCTAATGAATGAGCTGCAGTCAGTGCAACAACTGTGATCTTTTGAAAGTTACAATCTACAGTTAGGGAGGAAGGTGGAGAATGTGTTGAACCAGCATTGCTGCTATTCCCCTTGTCACCCCCATCCACACACACACACAAGAAAGAAACACGTATAAAATTACATAGAATTTACAGCACATTCCATTCGGCCCAACTGATCTATATTGGTGTTTATGCTCCACACGAGCCTCCGCCAACCTTACTTCATCTCACCCTATCAGCATAAGCTTCTATTTCTTTCTACCTCATGTACTTATCGAGCTTTATCTTAAATGCTAGTCGCCCCAACTACTCCATGTGGTAGCGAGTTCCACATTCTCACCACTCTCCAGGTAAAGTCATTTCTCCTGAATTCCTTATTGGATTTATTAGTCACTATCTTATATTGATGATCCTGAGTTCTGGACTCCCCCACAAGTGGAAACATCTCTATGTCTATCTTATCAAACCCCTTTCATAATTAATGGCTGCAAGTGCATGGACTACATTTAATTTGAGCTTGATGCAAACTATTATCTCCCAGGAATCAACTGTCGAATCTGACTCAATGACCAATTGTTACTTGTGAACAAGTAGATTATCCAGAGAGCACAGTGGTCATCAGCATCTTCTGTGATGCCCCCTGAAGGTAATAGAAGGGAGGCAAACAGAATAAAACCATTCTCAAACCCTGACAGCATATATATTACAAACAAAATGGATATATAGACATGCTTTCAAGGCTCTAATCTCAACTCTGAATTTAAAAAGCAGGTACAAAATTTCTCAAATTTTGCTTTTTGCGCTCGAATCTCTAATTTTCAACCTTGCGCTCATTCTCTGCCTCCCATGTGTTCTGTAAATAATAAAAGGCACATTTTACATAAACCAGCCATTTTTTTTTAAAATTGTGTTAATTGTTAAGCAATCATTTTTGAAAAAATTACCAACAGTCAACAGTGCCTCCACCGGCCAATCATTTTGCACATGAAAAAAGCTTCAGTGTCAGAATCCTGTTAAATGAGAGGTAATTTTGTGTTGCGCAATGTGTCATGTCCCAAGGAACCTGACTTACAATTTACTGGCATCTGTATTATTTTTAGCATGTAGGTTGACATACTGGTTGTGGATTTCTGGGACTCAAGGCTTTCTCTTGCTCCACATGTTGGAGGATTATAGTGTAGGCAATTCCAGTGCATGACAGTTATGTGCACATCAGCAGTGCACTTATCAGGAGGATGGATTTAATTTAAATATGGTGTGGAGATGCCGGAGTTGGACTGGGGTGGACAAATGTAAGAAGTCACACGACACCAGGTTATAGTCCAACAGCTTTATTTGAAATCACAAGCTTTCGGAGCGCTGCTCCTTCTTCAGGTGAAGTGGAGAAATGCATAAAGACACAGCTTATATAGTCAGAGAATCATGTCAGATGTTTACAGGTAACCTTTCCAACTGCCATTTATCACACCTCGGCAGAGAGATAATCACAGCAGTCAAAGGTGTGAATGGTGTCCAAACAGGTCAGTCAGGGAAACATTACATCAAAGAACAATGAGGTGGGGTCACAAGGGGTCAAATATTGCAGATGCTGGGGTCTGTATGAAAAACAAAAAAACAGACAAAAAACATTTTTTTTGGCTGGAAATCACAGCAGGTCCGGCCGCATCTGTGTAGAGAGAACAAGCCAATGTCGACTCGAGTCTGGATGACCCTGCATCAGGTGGGGTTACATGTAGCGTGACATGAACCCAAGATCTCGGTTAAGGCCGTCCTCATGGGTGCGGAACTTGGCTATCAGTTTCTGCTCGACGATTTTGCGTTGTCGTGTGTCTCGAAGGCCACCTTGGAGAATGCTTACCCGAAGATCGGAGGCTGAATGTCCTTGACTGCTGAAGTGTTCCCCGACTGGGAGGGAACACTCCTGCCTGGTGATTGTTGCGCGGTGTCCATTCATCCGTTGTCGCAGTGTCTGCATGGTCTCGCCGATGTACCATGCTCCGGGGCATCCTTTCCTGCAACATATGAGGTAGACAACGTTGGCCGAGTCACATGAGTATGTACCATGTACCTGGTGGGTGGTGTCCTCACGTGTGATGATGGTATCTGTGTTGATGATCTGGCATGTCTTGCAGAGGTTGCTGTGGCAGGGTTGTGTGGTGTCGTGGTCGCTGTTCTCCTGAAAGCTGGGTAAGTTGCTGCGAATGATGGTCTGTTTGAGGTTAGGCGGCTGTTTGAAAGCGAGTAGTGGAGGCGTGGGGATGGCCTTAGCGAGGTGTTCGTCGTCATCGATGACATGTTGAAGGCTGCGAAGAACATGGCGTAGTTTCTCCGCTCCGGGGAAGTACTGGACGACGAAGGTACTCTGTTGGTTGTGTCCCGTGTTTGTCTTCTGAGGAGGTCTATGCGATTTTTCGCTGTGGCCCGTCGGAACTGTCGATCGACGAGTCGAGCGTCATATCCCGTTCTTACAAGGGCGTCTTTCAGTGTCTGTAGGTGTCCATCGCGTTCCTCCTCGTCTGAGCAGATCCTGTGTGTTCGCAGGGCTTGTCCATAGGGGATGGCTTCTTTAACGTGGTTAGGGTGGAAGCTGGAGAAGTGAAGCATCGTGAGGTTGTCCGTGGGCTTGCGGTAGAGTGAAGTGCTGAGGTGTCCGTCTTTGATGGAGATTCGTGTGTCCAGGAATGAGACTGATTCTGAGGAGTAGTCCATGGTGAGTTTGATGGTGGGATGGAACTTGTTGATGTTATCGTGTAGTCTTTTCAGTGATTCTTCGCCGTGGGTCCATAGGAAGAAAATGTCGTCGATGTATCTGGTGTATAGCGTTGGTTGGAGATCCTGTGCAGCGAAGAAGTCTTGCTCGAACTTGTGCATGAAGATGTTTGCGTATTGGGGTGCGAATTTGGTCCCCATGGCTGTTCCGTGTGTTTGGGTAAAGAACTGGTTGTCGAAGGTGAAGACATTGTGGTCAAGGATGAAGCGGATGAGTTGTAGGATGGCGTCTGGAGATTGGCTGTTGTTGGTGTTGAGTACTGAGGCTGTTGCAGCGATGCCGTCATCGTGGGGGATACTGGTGTAGAGTGCCGAGACGTCCATCGTGGCGAGGAGTGTTCCTGGTTCAACTGGTCCGTGGGTGCTGAGCTTCTGTAAGAAGTCTGTAGTGTCGCGACAGAAGCTGGGGGTTCCCTGTACGATGGGTTTCAGGATGCCCTCGACATATCGTGTGACTTCTTACATTTGTCCACCCCAGTCCAACTCCGGCATCTCCACACCATGGCTACTATCGACACCACAAACTGCCGGCTCAAAGTGGAGAGGATCTCCAAGAAGATCGCGCATATCGACACAGACATCAAGTTTCTACAGAGATGCAAGAAAGCAGACAAGATCCCGAAAGGACTACAGATCACTAACCCACTCAAGTCAACCTACAACACAGACTACGCTGAGAGACTTTGCCGTCGTACCTCTCGCACACTCCTCAACCATCTCGTACACCAACTCTACAGCAGACGCTGCAACCTCGAAACCGAGATGGAGTCCATGTTCTCAGCCTGTGCTCAGGACGCAGCAGACCAGCTACGAGACACCGCCAAACAAACAAGGCAACGGAACTATGCTACCTACATGCACACCAAGAACAGGAAGCTTGAGAAACTTGGCATCACCAGCAGCAGCAACCAAGCCTCCCCCGGTACCATGGTTGAAACCACAGGGAAATCTATTGTCAACCTGTCCGACCACACCCTTCAACCAGACAAAATTGAAGTTCTCAGCCGAGGGCTCAATTTCTGCCCCACCACCAAAATGGACCCAATCGGTCTCGCAGCAGACACAGAGGAATTCATCAGGAGAATGAGGCTCCGGGAATTCTTCCACAAATCCCAAGATGTCAGCAGCAAACCCAATGAGACAATCAATGATCCGGAACAGCAGACAGAGGGATCCGCAGTGCAGCAACCGAAGAAGAAAGAGTCAAATTGGACCCCTCCGGAGGGTCGCTGCCCTAAGCTTGACATGTATGCTCAAGCTGTCAGGAGATGCATCAACGCCAGATTCATCAGCCGCACTCACAAGACAGTCCAGAATGTCACCCGAGCACAACGCAACGCCATCCATGCTCTCAAGACCAACCGCAACATCGTCATCAAACCAGTAGACAAAGGAGGTGCCATCGTCATACAGAACAGAACGGACTATTGCAAAGAAGTATACCGACAACTGGACAACCAGGAACACTACAGACAGTTACCTGCAGATCCGACCAAAGAACACACCCACCAACTCAACAGACTGATCAAAACCTTCGATCCAGACCTTCAAAGCATCCTACATGCTCTCATCCCACGTACTCCCCGCGTGGGAGACTTCTACTGCCTCCCAAAGATACACAAAGCCAACACACCTGGACGTCCTATCGCATCAGGCAATGGAACCCTGTGTGAGAACCTCTCTGGATATGTCGAGGGCATCCTGAAACCCATTGTACAGGGAACCCCCAGCTTCTGTCGCGACACTACAGACTTCTTACAGAAGCTCAGCACCCACGGACCAGTTGAACCAGGAACACTCCTCGCCACGATGGACGTCTCGGCACTCTACACCAGTATCCCCCACGATGATGGCATCGCTGCGACAACCTCAGTACTCAACACCAACAACAGCCAATCTCCAGACGCCATCCTACAACTCATCCGCTTCATCCTTGACCATAATGGTGTAGGTAATTCCAGTGGTTGATGTTAAGTGTACAACAAGCTTTGACTACTTATCAGGAGGATGGATTTACTCAAAGCGTATATGAAGTGTCACTTCAAATGAAGCTTGCCATATTTTTATCTATGTAATGGAACAGGCTCGCAGAGCAATGCATGATGGTGGTGGTGCACCGTACAGTGTTTGCACATTGTTGCAAGTTCTTGTGAATCGTCATGCAGAGCGTTTTCCTCTCAACCATGGGAGTGTGGAAGTTACTGATGAGCAGAGGCATGGTTGCCTCCTGAAGAAGGTGCAACAAATGCAGGGGGAGTCACACCCGGCCACCTGCCTGCATCTACTGGTGGCAAGCGCAAAAGCAGCATTGACAGAGGCCCTGGTGTCACTCCCAGGTAAAGAATGGTGCCAACCCCTATCGAGATTTTATAAAGAAAAGGTGCCAGAGTAAAAATTAATAAAAAAAAAGAGAAAGCAAATATATATATATATCTCTATATATATATATCTCTCTATATATATCTCTATATATATCTCTATATATATATATATATATATATATATATAGATATCTATATCTATATATATATATATATATATATATCTCTATATATCTATATATATATCTCTATATATCTCTATATATATATCTCTCTATATATATATATATCTCTATATATATCTATATATATATATATCTCTATATATATCTATATATATATATATATATATATCTATATATATATCTCTATATATATATATATCTCTATATATATATATATATATCTCTATATATATATATATATATATCTCTCTCTATATATATATATATATATATATATATATCTATATATATATATATATATATATATATATATATCTATCTATCTATCTATCTATCTATCTATCTATCTATCTATCTATCTATCAGGGAATGTGTAGCTTCTAAGAACTAAAATAAACATAACAATTATAAACCAAGTAGGGTGGATGGAACTCCTTCCATCTAGCGTGTTCATGTTTATTGAATTAAATATTTATTTTACTAGAGTACACATCAATTTGCATTGATATAGCACCTTTGGTGTAGAAAACATTCCAAGGTACTTCAGGGAGGTGTGATCAGACACAAATTGGTGCTAAGCCAACTAGGAGGGGTGACCTAAAGCTTTGTCAAAGTGGAGGGTTTATAGAAAGGACTTAAACAAGGAGAGGAAGATGAAGAGGCAGAGCGGTTTTGAAAAGAAAGTGCAGATCATGCGGCATAGACAGCTGAAGGCACAGCCACCAATGATGGGGAGAAGGGAGGGGGTGCACAAGAGGCCAGACTCAGAGAAACAGAGGTTTCTGGGGAGTTGTAGGACCAGAGGAGGCCATGAAAGGATTTAAACACAAGGATGAGAATTTTAAATTGGCGGCGTTGAAGAACCGGGAGCCAATGTAGGTCAGCGAGCATGGTTGGAAGGTACACGGGACTTGGTTTGCGATAGGGTACAGGCAGCACAGTTTTGAACTAGTTGAAGTTAACAGAAGGTGAAGGATGGGAGGCCGGCCAGGAGAGCATTGGAATAGTTACGTCTGAAGGCGACAAAGGTATGGATAAGGGCTTCAGCAGCAAATGGACTGAGGCAGGGGCGGAGCTGGGGATGTTACGGAGGTGGAAGAAGGACGTCTTTTTGATACAGCGTATATGGAGTTGGAGCCTCAGCTTGGAATCTCGAAATTCCCTCTACTCTATCTACCTCTGCATTCTTGTTGAGCCCTGTGATGAAATATTCCATTCATCACTGCCTGTGACTGTGGTTGGTTTCAGGTTCCCCCTTACCATTGTATTGCCTGTGACTGTGGTTGGTTTCAGGTTTCTCCTCACCATTGTATTGTGTATTGGAATGTATGGAATGTGTTGTGTGTAGGGCTCCGCCCATACCTGGCCTCTATGTAAGCCAGCTCAGTCTGGCCTCACAGCCAGTACTGCAGACCTCCAGGGAAGATACCTCTCTCCACTGCATGTTATCTTCTAAGTTAATAAAAGCCTTGTTTTGTTTCGCTAACATCGAGTCTCGGGATTATTGAGGCACATCAAGCCCTATGATTTAGCACGCAACCTTAAGTCTGACCTATCGTGTGTCACCTACCCCACCCCACACTACCATTAAAGTAAAGGCAACTGCCACTGTGCCTCCGCAGTCTAGAATTTCATTATTTCATTGTACCTAACCCCCTCCGTCTGCAGCCTCACCTCCAAAAGTCCCTTCAAAACTTACCTGGTTGCCCACATTTTTCAGTAACCTCACTTGATATCACCCCTACTTGCTGCTTGATGTCCATTACTCCCTTTGCCATGCATCTTGGAATATTTTGTTACTTGAAAGGTGCCAGAGTGATATAAGTCGTCACTTACTACAGTAAATACATTTAACAATGAGTTATCAGAAGTAAGAAGAAAACATGTCAATTAATATTAAGGGAACATTTCTATAATCAGTCACGTAGCACAGAAATGGATAAATGGATATAATGAACTTGCCCATGACATTACAATTACAATTCAGAACCAATGAACACTAAAATGTGAAGGATAATTTTTATAATCAATTATTACATTACTTAGTTTGTAATTATAGGGAAGGATATGTACAATTAATTGTGACCTACATTGGCTCCTGGTCTGTGAAGCACTTTGGGATGTTTTACTACATCATTCCAGCACAGATAGTTGGGCCAAATGGTCTGTTTCTGTGCTGTATGTTCTATGTAAAGGTGCTATATAAATGAACGATGTTGTTGTTGTAACCTGTCATATTTAGCTTAATGGGCTGCTTTTAAAGCAATATCTTTCGCAGGGGTATATATAGTATGTCAGATGTATACCATCCAGTCAATATATGCTTGGCACTTTATGCTTTACAATGTGTGACATTCTTGATCATTTTACACTCGTACAGTGAAGTGTTTAACACTTCCATATGCAAGTCCTTTGTCTGTTAATTGTTTGTATGCCAATACCGCACAATGTGATTCCACCCCATTCGTCTGTATGAAATATTTTTTGATTTCTCCCATTCTAGGGTTGCCAACTCTGGTTGGACGTATTCCTGGAGCTTCCAACCACTCCCGACTAGTCAAACAGCATTTTTCCGCGTCTCCAATATTTTGACAACTAATAAATTAAAGTGTTAAATGATTTAAAAATATATATATATTTTAACGATTATGATTTTTATCCTGGGGTTGCTCACAGCAGTGTCCAGGAGATTAATCTTTAATTCCTGGGGACTCCGGGGCAATCCTGGAGTGTTAGCCTCTCACTGGGGTTGCCATGAAGGAGAGCAGGCCGCTTGTCCCTGTCTCTGTCAATGCAGTTTCTGCTGCTTTTCACATTGTTACATGGCAGTGATCCAGTGTACTTCTCACTTTGATTTCACCTCCAGTCCTGGGTGAAAAGTGCAAGGAGCTTGGCTGTGGACCTCCTCTGCCCCCAGGCATGCATTGCACTTGGGAGTTTTTTATACAGGGAAAAATGGGTGTGAATTCACAACCTCCCATCCTGGATAAGTTAGCCTGTTGGCTTTCAAATGTAAAGAACACTTTGTTAGAAATGTTGTGAAAATGTATTTTAAAGTACAGTCTTGGCAAAGGGGACATCCCCTATAGGATGTAAAGCGCATTGGGTATGACAGTTATATTTAATGCTTTCATGCTCTTTGCGTTCACTTCATAAGATGCCAAAGTCCTCAGTCATCCCCAATGAGGCACAGAAACATAAACTGATGACCAGATCACTTCCGTCCAGCCTCTGATAGACTCATTCAGCACATCTTGCCTGTGTCGGCTCTTTGAAAGAGCTATCATATTAGTCCCATCCCCTCCTGCTCTTTCCCCATAGACTATGACATCCATCATAACACAAAAAGAACCAAGCAACACGGAACACTAAAGTCACAGCACTCCAGCAGCTTTCTGCACTATTCCAATTCCTCCCTGAAGGAGCATCTCAGCCAGACGGCCACGACCTTTACTCCTTAAGCATCACGTGACCTTTTCTGTGGTGCACCATTTTTTAATACACCGTGTAAGTCCTTGACTGATGTAAAATTTATATCAACAATAAACACAACAGAGGAAACATGTCAGATCACGTTGAAATGCTGTTCTCAATGCCCTTTTATAGGACCATAGATTGCTACAACAAGAAACGGGGTAATTTTGCCTCTCAAGTCTGTGCAGGTGTTTTTCCCGACATGAGCTGCCTAGTTAAATCCCACTCTATGGCATCTTCATTTTCAGGCCACACCAGTGAAAACAGCTTCACTTTAGCATGAGCTTTGAATTTCGCCTTTTATTGTCCAATACCCAGTAAACAGGTTCAAATGACAGATGCTTGTACTCAAGCTATTTAGCATAGATGATGAGCAGCTTCATCTATTTGTAGCCATTAAATTGGTGCACCTGGGTTCAAATTTAAACCTCCTGGCCTTCTGTTTTTCAACCTTTCAGCCAAATGTCAGCACAATATTATAATGTTGAGCAGTTACTTCAGAGAATTGGCCAGTCTCCATTTGCGAGTTGGAATAGGGAATGGTTGGCAGGCTCTTTGGCTGTGCAAGGTAACACAGCTGAGCTCAATGCTGTCATCACCGCAGAGCCACAAATGCGTTCTCCAGCAGATATCATTAACACATTGTTCCCTTCCCAACACAGGCCCAATGAAGCCTAGGTCGACTGTGATGTCCCCCACCATTACTGCTGACTGAGATCAGACAAGGCAGCTCAGATCAGGGATGAAACCATTGACTTTCATATGGCTCAGTTCCACATCAGACAGTGCATTTAAGCACTGAAAGAACTTGCATTTATATCCTGCCCTTCACTACTTCAGGACACCCCAAAGCGCTTTATAGCCAATGAAGTACTTTTAAAGTGGAGTAACTGTTGTAATGTGGGAAACGCAGCAGCCAATTTGCGTACAGCAAGCTCCCACAAACAGCAATGTGAAAATGACCAGATAATAATTGTTTTTTGTTATGTTGATTGAGGGAGAAATATTGGCCAGGACACCAGTGATAACTCCCCTACCCTTCTTCGAAATAGTGCCATAGGATCTTTTACGTCCACCTGAGAGGGCAGACAAGGCCTCGGATTAACATCTCATCTGAAAGATGGCACCTCCAACAACACAATACTCCCTCAGTACTGCACTGGAGCGCCTTTATCCAGCATGCTTTGGGAAAGAGGTTACGTTAGGAAAGAAAAGGGCCCTGGGATTGTTTACGACTAAAAACTGCTTGTACAGCAGTTTGAAACTGTCAACCGAGCAGCTTACACAAGGAGAATGGGAGATGTGGTGTGTTATCAGTTTAAGGTCTGCCCTCTGCAGCTTAATTCAGTTGCTACATCTTGTGCTAGCAGGCCTAGTGGTTGTAAGGGTCCTACTGGGTGAGATCATCATTGCCCTAGGTGCAGTACACAGGATTCCAGATAAGGTAAGAATTTGGAGCTACATCTCCATACCAAGCCTGGTGTTGAGGAGAACGAAGGGGGTTTGTTGGTAATTCTGCAAGACATGTCGAAAAACCCAATATAAAGAGAGCAAAGCACCCCAGTCAGGAAGAGCTCTTGAGCTGATTTGTGACACCAGTGCCATAGATAGGAGGAAGAGTGATCACCTTTTGTGTCCTGGGCACAGATGAGTATTGGGGTCATACTGTTTATACCTGTGTATGTTAAACATGTCTTGTAGTAACATTTATGTCTAAGTAGGTCAATAAAACTATCAAACTAAAGAGTGGCTGAACTCTTTATTTAATCGATACCAAGTGGGCAAGTTAGATTAAACCACTCCCACACTAAGTTTATTTTTTGTCAGTGCTGTGCCCCTTATACTGCGTCGCGGCATTGAATTTGATGTGTTTATTTCCCCTGCCACCCATCCATCAGATGAGGTTCAGCCCTGAAACAGTCGGGTCAACAGAAAAGAACAAAATCAGCTACTTCTGTGCTTATTTTTGTCTATGCTTATATAACATTTCATCTATCTTTTGGATGGGATGTTAAACCAAGGCCATGTCTGGCCTCTCAGGCGGATGTAAAAGTTCCCATCGCACTGTTTTGAAGAAAAACAAGG